>NC_050069.1:190532130-190839087 GCF_009764565.3 Dermochelys coriacea | reverse complement strand
AAAAAATATTACTTCAGTGTTCCTTAAGTAATAGCCAAGATAAAATTTTAAAATCTACCAACCCAGTTTGGCTCACAGGCATAAGGAAATAAGTCATATGGATTCTGCTGGCAGGAAATACCACTTGTCACAGAATTGTATTTTAGAACATAAGCTTTCATTTGCTGTTTTTAGCCTTATGGTTGCAGGGAATCTTAAACACTAACAGAATATTAGGTCTTCTTGAATCTTCAGGCAGTCTGACAGTAATTCTGAGGTATAAATTGCTCCAGTCACTACAATGAAACGAATTCAAACCTCAAGATGGCAGTTAAATGTTGACAGCTTACTATCTGAGATCACTTTGGTGGAAACGTCCAGCTAGAATGGTGCTTGCAATCATGGACTCCCTTCTGCTGCTTTCTCAGGTGTCGGTTATCTCAACACCACTTCAAACTAGCTGCCAAACTCCAGCTTTTCTGTAGACAAATTTTCAGTGCCTAATTATCTCAGTACAAAAACTTTGAGCAAGATGAAAACATAGGTACAGCACAAAACTGACCAGCTAGTGCAGTATGTGTATCCTGTGTCTTGAGATAATGAATTTCATGAGTTAGAAGTGAAACTACTGCAGAAGTTGACACTGCATATCCCAGGGCTTGATCGTTAAATTGTTGTAGTCTAGCCACTCCAATAATGAGAAGATGGCATTGATAATGAAGGAACTAAAGTCTTTTTTTCACACACTGTATAATCTTTTTTGGCAAGTGTTTAAATCTTTTGGTTATAACATGCTAACTACTATTCCACTAGTGAAAAAGAAGATGATGAAGGTGAAAAGAGAGAAGAACCAGGTGACAACTGGGAGGAGGCTGGTGGTGGTTTAGAGAGAGCATCTGGTCCTTGGAACAAGACAGCTCCTGTGCAAGCACCTGTTGCTGAAACTATTGGTAAATTTTTCTTGTCTCTTTCACTGGCCTGTAAAGGCATACCAAATTTCAGTCTAACTCTTAAGAAGTTGAGATAGAAGTCTCCGGTATTGCACCTGTCCCCAGAGCTCCCTGTCAATGTTTGTAGTACTAAACTCTCCTAGTTATTTCTTCATGGGTCTTTTTACTCAATAGCAAACCTGACTCTGCAGGGAAAAGTGAAACTGAGTAGACTGTGCTGCCAAAGATAGCTTTCTAATTTAAGATATGGTAATCTTGGGTGTTGTGATAGGAGTTAATCTTTTAGACAGAAACCTTTACATTAATAGGGTCTCCAAAAACTGAAGTGTAGATCAGTTTTAAACTCGTATCTTACGATACCCCTTTGTAAATATAGCTAATCTAACTTCCCAGTAGACTCTAGACTAGACTAAATTAAATACCTTTCAGGAGTGGTATGGGAGAAATAACATCCAGTTGGTATAGTTTGCAAACTTAAGCTAAGTTTCCTCATTTGATCTCCCCCTCCTCCCCCCATACTGCCATGATAATTCATATATCAAATCACATAGTAGATGAGCAGAAATTTTGTAATCATTATCTGACATGTAATGATTCTCAAACAAGAATCAATAACTAGTACATCTATATAAACATCTACAGTCCTTCACTCTTCCCGATTATATCGTGGTGAAAGGATTGTCATCTGATGTTTTGGTTGGGGAAAGACTTTAAGTGTAGTCTCTGTCCAAAATGACTTAATTTGCTACCTCCACTAACAAATCTCATAAATATTCTCTTGCTTTCTCAACGCAATTCTCACTTGAGGTGAGGTGGAAGATTTGAGTTGCCATTGGCACTGCCTTGTCTCAGCTTCTGACAGCTTCTTGCTTTTTTGTACAAGCAGAATCCTAAATGTAGTGTTATAAATATGGTAGAACTATGAAGGGATGCAGAAGGAAACTATTGCTTCTTTCTGAGCCAACTTCCCTTTTTGTCCTTCCATACGTAAATCACCACAGCGGTTGCAATTCATAATCCAAGCTCAGTTTGGACAAGCAACCTAATGGGCTATGTGACAGTTGACCAACTATGCACGGCAGAACCAATGCTCATTATAAAGGATTGTCTGAGTTTAGAAATTCTGTAAATTAAAACCTATAGTGCTCTTCTTTGGCATGTACCCAGGTATTTAAGCAGACTTTAGATGGAGGCATGCAAAGAGAGGCAGATGACTAGAGGAGGACACACTCCTGTTTGACTCAGTCAGATCTTTTGCAGCACTTCCATCAGAAATTTTAAGCCAAAACCATGTGGCTGTCTCAATGTGGAGAGCAACAAGTTCCCTTGAGCCTTTAAGTATACCTTGAATAGATTAAGAAGGCTTTACCAGAAGACACAAACATACTTAAAAGTGGCAAGATAGTTGTCATTGAGTGTAACCAGCAGAGTTGCTGTGGATTTAAAGATAGTAGGAGTACCTAACTCAAGCTCAGTTTTATTACATAAATGTGTAACTCAACCCTTAATCTGATATCCCTGCTTCACTGATGCTGTTTCTCTGATAACCTACAGAACAGATGAAAGGTTGGAAAATGACTGCATCTAAAAACTTAAACAATTACAAATACATTACTAAATACAAAAAGCTAAATTATGCTTTTATTTTATGACTGCTGATCTTATAATAAACCCTGCTTTTGGTTATCAGGAAATTTTTTTTAAAAACTCTTAAGATCCTAACAGTGGGATGTAAGAGCACTTGGAATTGGAAAATCTAGTTTAAAGTTAATGAGGGTGGGCCACTTGGTCTAGCAATGTCATGCAGGTGTATTCTTCCCTCCTTTACAAGTTTACAGTAGATTACATTTCATTATTTGTTAGCAAATACTTCAGTCTGCTTTGAGGCCATAGGCAGTTTCATTGAACTATATTTGGAAAATATGGAGAATACAACAACTTAAAATTTAGCTAGTAATCACAAATGTTAGCAATTACTCAAGTCCTATGTAGTGGTTTTTGCCACCTGTGACTATGTGGTGCTGTTCTAAAACTGCACTTTAATTTAATTTTTGAAAAGGTCTAGTCATTAGTTGGATAATCTTGAACACTCTAATGATCTGAAACTAAGATCTTCTGTATTAGATCAACTCTCAGATTAGAATATCTGACCATTGGAAGCAAATTACAAAATAGAGCCCAAAGCCAGAGTTTAAAAATAAAGCTATATGCTTTTTTGTTTGTCTAAAACTCTGCTAATAAACTCTTAGTTACAGAAACCCCGGAACCAGTGCAATCCAGTGGTGTATACCGACCGCCTGGTGCTAGGGAGACCAGGACACGGAAAGCACCACAAGGACCACCAGAGATCTATAGTGATACACAGTTTCCATCGTTGCAATCCACTGCCAAGCATGTAGATAGCCGAAAGTAAGTATATTTAATTCGTTCCTCTAAGATGCCTATTTAAAATGCTTTCCCATCAGAGGCCTAACTCCTTATTTGTTGTCACATCATGATCTTTCCACAGAGGTCTATAAATAGCAGAAATGATTATTTGACGGGGTTAGGGTCTAAATTTTATCATTCCCCTGACTCTATGGAGATCCCCACCCCATCTCAATGCATCTTAAAGGTCTGAGGCGTGGGACTTCTCTCAATGAGGAGAGAGCCAGACTAGGTGATTACCACTCTCCTTGGCCACCTAGTCCCTACATTCAGAGATTTCCCTAAATAAAACACTGCTGATCTTGACAATATTGAGTTCCTTTCCACATTAACCAGTGCTCTGTGGCAGCTGTCAGCAGGGAAGCAATAAGCAACTTGCTGCTTGAGCAGAGCTGTGTTATCATGGGCAACTTCAAAAAGGGTTGTGTGGAGCAAAGGGAGGAATATTGTAGACAGTGTTTCTGCAGTTATTACATTAACCATGAGTTTGGAGGGCAATGTCATGCCCCTGAGTGACTTTAAGGAGACTCCAAACTGACATTGCCTGAGTTTCCTATCCCTCCCGTAGACGGCTTCCCTGCTGAAGGGTTAAATAGACCTCTGATTCATCTGCTCTTATCACCTCTTGATGTGGCATTGATTGATTCAGCACAGTAGCATAAGCTTTCTTTCTGGTCTAGTTTGGTGTCTGCCACTTGAACAAACAGTGTTATCAAAGATGTCTTGGCTTTTCTAGGATGTGAGCAGTGTTAATCTTAAAGACCAGCATGAGAAATTCTGAATTATACTTGAGTAACATACTAACTGCAACACAACTCTTTCCATATCTTCTACATGACTGTTATGTTTCATGTTGCAATGTTCAGACCTCACTGGGAGGGGAATGGACCCCTATTTTCTATCGCCTTTGAGAGAAATGCTATAGCATGATTTGAAAGTGGTAACCCATCTGTACTGCATTATACAGTATACCATATTGGAATTTTTTTTTTTGAAAATGAAGTCAACAATGTAATCTGAACAAATAGCACAGAAAGGGCAAGAGCTTTATTCTGGAAATAGTCTATGCAACCTTCTATTCTCTTGGGGAATGCATGGATATCCTGTGGAATCCAACCCACTCCCTCTACTCTGCATTTGTAGTGTAACTTTCTAATTTTGTTGGTTTTTGGGGTGGAAATTGACTAGGAATTTCACAATTCAGAAGCTAGTGAATAAGACAATTACTGACTACATTTATTTTCCCTTAGGGATAAAGAAATGGAGAAGAGCTTTGAAGTAGTAAGACACAAAAATAGAGGTAGGGATGAGGTCTCAAAAAACCAGGCACTTAAACTTCAGCTAGACAACCAATATGCTGTGCTTGGGGATCAGTAGAGCTGCATACACATTACAATTAAGGAATGCTTTTTTGGTAACCCTCCTAAGGTAACTAAACTACAGCTAACGACTATGATGAACATGCCATCTTATTTCTGCTGGATCTGCTGCGGCAAGTGCAGACTACTTTGACATAAGTGATTGCTCTCACACTATGGAAGCATAATGTGTTACAACTTTCTTCTCCATTGGATTTGGGGGAAATTAATGTAAATGGTTGAACAAGATTCATCGGTGTTCTTTAATTACTCTGAAAAAGTATCTACAGTCAGTGGTCATTTCAAAATCTTTTTATGTTCAGATACTGAGCCTTCGTAAGGGTTGACTACCTCAGACTTGCTGCACTCATTGTGGACACCATGTGGATCACAACTTCTGGAAAAGAAGGTTACAACTGTTTTAGTGGCCATCTGAAACCAGCTTCTCTACTGGGTACCTGTCAGAAATCCTGAAGAAGTCAGCCATTTGGTTCTGATTTGCTATAAATAACAAAGATTTAAGTGACCTTAATGAGAAACCTGTCTGGTGTCCTATCCTGAGGAATCCTTTCATGTGTAGCCATAGCCTACTAGAGACTTTTTGGAGCATACCACTTTCAAAAACCATCAAAGTATAGTGCAGAGCTGTAGTTTGTTTACCTTTTTAGATAGAGCTGTACTGAGGTAACCGCAAAACAAAACTCATTCCAATACAAAATTGCAGGGTGTGTGGGGTGGGGATTGATTGGGCTGTTTGCATTAGCCATTTTCACAGTTGTGTTTAAGTGTTTTCTTCTACAAAAAATGCCTTCTCTGTTTCTGGTATAAAATTGCAGTATACTCAAGTAAAAATGTGTTAATAGTGATGAGTTTATCTTGGTTTTCATAATTGGGTTGCTTCTCTTTCTATGAGGGACTAGGACTTCAGTAGGATTTGATTTGGCACACAGCGGGAAACCTGTGCTCCCACACTAGTCTTCAGAACATAGTTTCAAAAAATACATGCAGTATACAGGGCAGTAATATTAACCTCAAGATAAATTTTTCTGTTGTGGCAAAAGTAACAGCTGTCTCCAACCAATCCTGTCTTATATGGGTAAGCTGATATAAGACTCTGAAGGAAGGATAACCTCAAACCTAATGAGATTTCATTTGTTATGGCTGCTTCTGATCACCTTGTGAGCTTGCAAACTGTTCCAGGCAGAAATTCTCACTTTAAATGACATTTTCTCAACTGCAGGAAGCCTAGTGACAATGGAAGGAGTGACGGCTTTGTTCAATTTTTGGTCAGCTCTATTGACTTAATTTAGTGGAGATAAATAAAATGGCATTTGTATGTTAAAGGTATAGGATAAATAATACCCAGTTGCTTCTATACAATGAAAGAGAATCTGACAACCACCCACACTCTCCCGGGGCATGCTATCTGTCTTTCCCCTTGCTTCGTTTAGTTTTGTTTAATATGTTAGTTAAGTGAGTGAGCACCTCTTTCCAAATCTAGGTTTCTCCCTGTAAATGTGAATGCCAAAAGGAGGGGCTGCAGACTTGCCAATAACAAACCAATCTTTCTGATGTGGCAGTACTTCACCTATAGGAGACCAGGCTTGGTGGCTCATGCAGACATTATATGGTTAGTTTTGTTTGATTTAATTGCTGATGCTCTAAAGTCTCTTTCCTTTGAAGTCGGTAAGAATCTTGCTGTTGACTTCAGTGGGATCAGGTTCTCACAATATGCTTGGAATAGAACTGGTCTTAAAGCCCTTGCAGAGTTAACTTTTGTCAGTAAAATTTCCAAACTAGTACCTGTGAATAGGTAGACTGATCAAAAGACAAATTTAAAAACCTGAAGATTCATTTTTAGAATCAGAACCACTGAAAGTAGACTTGCATTGATACTGTTGGACTCTGAGCCATGCATCTTCCCTGAAAGAATATCTCTGCCAACGAAACATGTTGGTTTAATGTCACTAAAAGTTTAAGATTGTCCTATTTGCGGTAAAGGGAAGTGTCACTCTATGACATGGTAGAAACCTGAAATACTAAATCCCAACTTTGTTCTCACATTTTAAAGGAGATTGGAGTTGTTAATGCACATGAATCAAGTTTTTAATATACTGTATGATGGGTAGATGAGGCTGTCCATTGTACCTTTATTTGAATTCTCAGGCATGGTTTTGGCAGTGCAAGAAAACCTGTAACATTAATAAATCTAATAAAGTGGAAATACACATGGATCTTGGAGTCAAATGTATCTTTACCTGTAGTCCTAGATTACACCATGCAGCATTTAAATAAATGGAGGATAACTGGATAGCTTTGGGACAGATAATGGAAGTACGCAGTCATTAAGTTCAAATCCAGATCAGAAGAGCCAAAGTTAACAGCTCATGGCAATGTTTGGTACTACATAGCCTTCATATAGTGTGGTAGCTAGACTGAGGTCTCTGGATAGTATCTAATTCAAATCACTATCTGTTTTTAGCCCAAAGTGGCATTCTCAGCAGTGTCCATAGACTGAAAGGACAGAAAAAATGTATTGGGTCTTCTTTGGAGTTTGCTACTCCCTATTCAGTGGATGGAAAGAGGTCTTTAAGACTACTTGTGAAAAGTCACACTTGCTTAAACACAACACTATACATGTCATTCTAAGTTCTTGCTAGAATATCTTCACAAAACAAGGCATCTGGAAATTTTGTAGGGGCTTTTCTGATTAAGCAATGCATTTAGGGAGTTTAACAAAAGCCAAATTAAGGCATGCAACTTTATTTTATTGTTAAGGATGCTATTTAGCACCTTATTATAATAAAACAAATACTATTTTGAATCACACTCCTTGCAGATGTAAAAATGACCTAAAAGTACAATGACCTGTCTGAAATGAGGTTCAGATTTATATGGCTGCTATATTCCACTTTAATTAAACATGCTGATAAATTAAAAATTATGCATGAGCTTTGAAGCCTTATTTTAAAATGAAGAAAATTCTCACCTTTACAGCAGAAGTAGTGAAAATATCAGTCAGTAGTTTCTAGTTCTATGAAACTTTAAGTGACTACTTGTTTAAACACTCCTGTGGCTAACATACAGATTTGTGATGTAAAAGAGTATATACCTCAATGCATCTCTTATGCAGAAGAGAGATGACACATAATTACAAAGCCACTAGTATAACAGAGCATCCAATTACACTAAAACTGGTGCACAAGGGAATATTCTGGATTTGAATTTTTGATGGGAGCCTAACTTTTAAGGTTAATGATTAAATTGCTAAAAACTTTGGGGGAGTGTGGGGAGGGAGAATGTGCTTATACTATCTCTTGGAGCTTTCTCCAAAATAGGATTTCCAGAACCCTTTCAGCTACAAGAATATTGGCATCTATGCTAATTACATCAGAGAGGTAGAACAAAGTTGCTATTTAACTCAACTCTGTTACTCTAGACTTGTCTTGCTTAGTCTCAATCTAAAAGTAATGAGGAAGCAATAGCTACATAGCTGCCATGCATGGTATTTGATTTCCACTAGTTTAAACTATTTTTTTGTAGCTGGCTTTATCAAACTTGTCAAGGATAAGTGTCCTTAACTTTTTTAAACTATTTTTAAATCATTCATTTAAGTCTTCTCTAGGGTTCTCTGACTTCATGGGTGCTCATTTCATATCTGAATGTGTGGCCTTTTGTTCGTGGAAGCTACTACACTTCCATATGCTGAAATTTTTAACCCATCTGATTTCCTTGGTCTGCTCTGAATTTGACAGCAACAAAGAAGGCAAGACTCCTGGAGGGGAGTTTACTTACTCCTTGCTATGAAAGTCAGGATCTCTTAGACACTCAGATGAATTCTATAGTTATGATTCTTTGCCTAAGTGCCAAAACTCGATAGCGGCTAAATCTTTCCTTGACTTAACACAATTTCAGGTAACCTAAATATGCTGCTAATTACACTCAATAGCTACATCCCTTTACCTCCTCAATAGTGTGACCTATTCAAAGACATGTACTTCAGAAA
Organism: Dermochelys coriacea; assembly: GCF_009764565.3. Taxonomy (NCBI): domain Eukaryota; kingdom Metazoa; phylum Chordata; order Testudines; family Dermochelyidae; genus Dermochelys; species Dermochelys coriacea. Next base: position 190,830,367 of record NC_050069.1, on the reverse strand, counting down.
ATACACGTCTCTACTTGATATGTATGATGATCCTGCCGAAACAAATAATTTTAAAACCAGGTGTCTTTTGGCCTTTAGCAAAAGCTTTTTTGTTTTGTTTTTGTTCTGAGCACAAAAGAAGCATCTTCATTCTCTTGTGACCCGTTGTAAGTCTAGCTAACTGCAGGATGCTCAGTCTCTGTTTTTCCTAAATAGACTTCTAAGGTAAGAATAGGTATGGGCATTTTCATTCTAAAGTGGGGGGGGGGGGGGAGTGAGTTTCTGAATCATAGTTTAAATGAGATGGTGGTAGAAAACATGCTTGTAAAATTTCAGTAATCTAAAACAGCTATCTGGTACAATAGTCACTTGATAGTAAAAACTGAAACATTTTGTTCTGTGTAGAGCTGAGTAAAAACTTCCAAGGAAAATATAAGTAGAAGTTAAAAATCAAGAATCCAAGTTTAGAAGGGGAGGTGTTAGTTTGGGTCAGCTTTAGGTAGGGAGAGAAGGATATTCAGTTTATAGCAGATAATCAGAATAGCGCACGACACCACTCAAATGTTAGTTTGGATAGAAAAGAGGTATTGCTTAATAAGCAATAACTTTGTTTCTCAAGCACTAATGTAGCTGTCATGTGTTTTGGTTTCAGACACAATGGTACAGGAACAATTTGAAAAGGGTAGGGAACACAAAAATAAGGCCTGTAAGTAATGGTTAAAGTGTTGTGTACAGGATAGAAGAAGGAGGTTGTGTTGGAGGAAAAATGCAATAGCTTCTGTGCTGAAGAATGCTACAGCGATGAAGAGGAGCAGTCCTTATTGGTCAAAGGTGACATGCATCTTAAGATTTAAATTGAAGCAAAGAAAGTTTGAAAATCAATATGGGGGGGAAGCCTCAGAATGCAAAAAAAAATACATATTGGAAAATGGCCTTTGGGGAGGTTGTGGAATGGCCAGCTGTACAAATCTTATAATCAAGTCTCTAAACTACCACACCTGTTTTCAGTAAATTAGGATAGGGCCAAGTTGCAAGATTCATTTATCTTGAATGATATAATAAAATAATAGTGTAAGATCTAATTAAAACAAAAATAATTTCCCCCCTCCAAAGACTTAGATAAAAATTGTGACACTGATCCAAATTGTTCTGAAGATATCCATATGTATTTCCTTTTTTCATGAAGCAATTTCTAATATGTTGATTAAACTTTTATATGCAATTGCTCAGGTACGATACACTATATATCAAGCTTAGTGAAGTTTCAGTGGGCTACCTAACTAGAATATGGATATTCAAGGTGGGGTACCAAAGTATTAAGTCCTCAGAAAAAGAGTGGCACATCTAGGAATACTGACATGGAAGATCTGGTCTAAAAACAAGAACACAAGAGGAAGACTGGTCGATAGTAGTTAAGGCGCAAATCTGGGTTCTATTTGCAGTTCTTTCACTGATGTGCTGTGGAACCTTGGGCAAATAATTTAACTTCACTCTGTCTCTGTCTACCTGTAAAATAGGTCATATTTCCCTACCTCACAGGGGTGTTGTGAGGCTTAATTCATCCTTTGTAAAGTGCTTTGAGACCATTTGATAGAAGGTGCTATGGTGTGTAGACTATACAAATGAATTAGTCCAATGCTATTGGTTGGTTGTTATAATAAAAGAAGACATCTGGATTAGTTTTCAGTACAGTAGTTTAATACTACTTTAGGGGAAGCTTATATCTATGAAATGTAATATACATTCTATTATATTTAAGTATTATGGGATCATGTAACTACAAACTTATAATCCATACATTCAAGGAGCATAGTTAAGGTTGTGCATTCAACCTTTAATTGGTATTTCCTGATTTTGTGTAATTAACTATGCAACCCTAACATTGTATTAACATAAGTTGTTTTGTTTTTGCATGGAATATATTTAAAATCAGTTTTGTCATTTTATAAACCCCATGATGGAAATAAACTTGTTCACATTGTTGTTTAATACCCATCTTTTACAATTTACAGTTTTTAAATTTTTATTTAAATGTGAACTAGGAATGTTCACTAATACGAGTGTATTCACAGAGAATTTACTGATAATGAGAGTTGGTTGCTTATAGCAGGAGGTGCTCTTCTTTCCCCTCTCCTTTTTCCTCCATTATTGTTCTTTCTTCCACTTACGTATATTGCAGTAATATCCAAATGCCCATTTATGCTAGGTACTGTGGAAACGCATAAGAAGGCCTAATTCCTACCCTGAAAAGCTTACAAACTGATTTGAGACAAGAGGACATAACAATAGGAGGAGACAAGAGAAGGGAGGACAAAGGCAATAATAGTAATAAGCGTGGCTATTGTGCTTCTGTTGTTGAGAAGGTGTCTGTGAAATAGTAAGGGGGGGAGGGTGATGGGAGGGCAGGTGCAAAACATACAGCCATGGGGATGAGTTGAATGATGGAGGTAAGGGTTGGCAGAAGGAGAATAGGAAGTATGCTACTGACCAGGTAGGATGTAAGAATAAGGATATTTACTGTTATTCAAACATAACTTGTCAAGTAACTGCAGCTGGAAGACTTGGAGCCCAAGGAGCAGGTGTGAAGAAATATAACTGACACAAAAAGACTCTTGAAGTTATATCTCCTTTTGATGTTGGGGATTTAAAGGTCTACCTTCAGTGCTCTTGCTGATGGTGCCCATGTGTGTTGGAAGACCAGGTGGTCATGGTGGGGGCATCCACCAGGCCCCAGTTTCCCCAAGCAGATGCCCTCTGGCTCTTGTGGGTGTTGAACTGGAGAGAGAGAGAGGGATGAAGGTTGGCTGTCACTACCTGGTTCCTCTGCTACTGCCATTACCTCCCTCTGCTGGTGTTTTATCATCACAGCACCCAAAAATGAGCTGTTAAACATCCAAGTTCTCTCAATCATTATTTTCCCTCTCCATATGAATCTAGTAGTTATTGCCATGCTCCAACAGATTGTATCAGATATTTCAGGGGAGATTTTTGTCCGTAGCTGACCAGTGAGTCCTGAAGCATGAGCAATAACCTTTCCATCTTTTTTATCCTAGCTAGTGTAACAACAGATACTCTACATGAGGCAATGAGTTCTACAGATTAGAGACCGAGTTAAAAATGACCTTTCAATGAGTGTCCTTTTTTCCCTTGATAAATAGCAGCACTGCTTTACCATGACTATCTGCTTTTCAGTTGGAGTCTCAGATCTTTATCTCATCTCTTATTTCTTTTCTCATTTCAAAACTCAATAATCCTACTCTTGCAATCCCTCCAGGTATGAAAATCTTTCCCCTACATCTGATCAGTTTTTCCTTTTGTCTTTCTGTGATATCTTTTGATATGGTGATGAAAACAGAGCAGTGTTCGGCATGAAGACCTGTGAGAGAAATATATGCCATAATATTTTTCCATATTCTCTCTTTAATGCAGCCTAACATCTTATTCGCTTTCTTGACTGCAACTGCACATTGAGCAGAGGTCTTCATCGAGCTGTCCATGGTGATGCCTACGTCGTCTCCTTGAGAGATAACAACTAATTCAGAACCCATCAGTGTGTATGAATGGTTAAAATTCTTTCCAATATTCATTACATTGCATTTGTTTCTGTTGAATTGTATCTGCCTTTGTCTTGCCCAATTATAAAGTTTGTTAGTTTCTTCTGGCATTCACCATCCTCCCTAGTGTTGGCAAACCTAATAATTGTACATTGACAGCAGTGTTTTTGCCACCATGCTATTCACTCAATCTTCAGCTCACAAACGTATACCACCATTCGTACCAGTAATCGCTGTGGCATGCCCTTTTTAGATTCTGTTTTTGTGCAGACTTGATCATTTCTTTCTGTTCTTTATTTCCTGTCTTTTATTCTTCATTGTTTATGTTTTCTTACTGGTTCAATTGTGATAGCAAAGAAATCATCGAGTCTTACCTTGTCCCATCTTCATGAATTCATATGTATATTGCAGTCTTCATTGGTTAAAGTGTCTTCATGTGTTTTATTTTTAAACTGAAATCCAAATTCCTGATCCTGCATCTCTTTCAGAAAATGTGACTCTCATCAGAAAATTTCTTAATTTCCTTTGTGCTAGCAGCATCTCCCACAATTCTAGATATCTGGGCTGTTCTCTCTCTGAGGCTCACAGAAATGGATCAGTGTTTTGGCATTACGTGGTCTGGCCATGCCTCTCTGCTCCTGCTTGCTGCCAGATGAGTTATTCCCAAGATGTGAAATCTGCATAACATATTAACAAACATTCCAGAGATAACAAAGTAACTATGAACATTAGACCTAAGAAGATGATCAAATGGTAATGATTCCGTTTAATATCTGACTGACTCATGAGCCATCTGGTGGGGGTAGGATTGTGGGAGACTACTAGCAGAAAGGAAATTATCAGTAAGAAGTTTTCTGTTCTGGAGTGCAGTCTCCCACAATTCTGGACATCTGGGAAATAGCAAGCAGTGAATGGAGGTAGGGAGAGTTATGAAATAAAAATTTGGAGCAAGGAAGTGTGTGAGCTCACTCAAAATCTGTACTATTTCTTAACCACTGCCTGCAGCACCTTCCTCCCAAAGAAAGTCTCTGCAGAAGATAGAAGGTCCACCTTGTAGTGCTTAATGAAGTTGTTAGCGGTAGATCAAGTGGCCGCTTTGTAAATTTCCAAAGAGGACAGGCTTGCTTGTACTGCCCATGAGGTTGCTAAGGATCTCGTGGAGTGCCCCTTGATCCCCTGGGACAAAGGCTTCTGGTGATCTGCAGGCTTCCACAATACTTAATCTAATCCACCTAGTGATGGAGGACGTGGAAGTTCTGATTCCCTGGCATTTTGGGTGGAAGGATACAAATAGGGAACCCAAGCGTAGATTTGGTATACTGGAGATAGCTATTCCGTGCTCTTCTCACCTCTAAGGTAGACCACACCTTTTCAGTTGGATATTGTGATTTTGGACAGAATGAAGGAAACTTCTTAGGAAGTGTGGAAGGAGGAATTTACCTTACGAAGAGAGGATTCTGGTGTCCTAAGCATCCTGTGTCCTTTGTCCTTGTGGAACACGCATTAAGGCTCCAGTATAGGTAAGGCTGCCAGTTCCAGTGCTCACCTGGCGGACGTGATAGCTGCTAAGAAACAAGTCTTAATGGATAAATAAACAAGTCAGAGGCTCGAAGGGATAGCTTATCAGAGCCCTCAAAACTAGCAGAAGGTCCCATTTTGGGAAGAGTGGCTTGACTGCTGGTCTGGCTAATCAGATTGCTTGATTAGCCAGACCAGCTAATCTGTGGATTGTCTGCCCGAGAGCCCAAGGATCATGTGAACAGCAATCTACTAAGAGCAGACACCTGACATGTAATGGTACTGGCCTGAAGGCCTTTTTCTATGCTTTTTTGGAGAAAGTCCAGAATGGTTGGGATTTGCATTGTAGTCTTGGCACCAGTTGTTGATTCTGGGCTAGATTGAGGAGTATGTTTTTAGTGTTGATACTCTCCTAGATGAAAGCAATGACTATGGAGGACAGATTGAGACCTCGCTGTCAGTCGAAGCCGTTTTGGGTCTGGATTAAGAAGAGGACCTTGCGAGAGGATGTCCAGTCTCCATGGAGGCAGGAGAGGGTACTCCAGTTTCAGCTCCATCAGGTCGGAGAACCAAGGTCTCCTCAGGCAATGAGAAGTTATCAATATTAACATCACCTGTTCTTGTTTCATTTTCTGGACCACTTTCCCCAGTAGTAGAAAGGGTGGAAACATGCAAAGTAGGCTCTGCGGCTAACTGCAATAAGGCCTGTGTCTCCATGTACCTGGGATCTGCCTTCCTTGTGAAGTATTTTGGTCTCTTTACCTTTGTACAATTAGCAAAGAGGACAGTTGAAGGGAGGCCCAATGTCTTAATGATGAGATCAAAAACTTTCTGATTCAGGCACTAATTGGAGGAGTTGACCCTGTGCCTGTTGAGCCAGGCTGTTTTTGGCTCGTCCCCTTTGATGTGGATTGCTCCGAGGGAAAGGAGGAACTGTTCTACCCATCTCATTATTTCCATTGCTTCTGCATGTAGTGCCAGACTCCTTGTTCCCCTTTAGTTGTTTGTACATGTGACTCTAGTGTGGTGGGCTGGAACCTTTGCAGAGCTAGCTTGACCATTTTCAGCTCTAGGAGGCTTATGTCTTGAGTCTCTTTCTCCTCATTCCGCAGACTCCGGGGTCTCTGAGTGAGTTCCCCAGCACTCTAAGGAGGATTTTGAGGCTTATTCTCGGGAACCTGCTCAGGTTTCAGAGCCAGACAGCTGGCCTTCCTCTGTGGAAAATCGTCCCAGGACTCCTGGATTTCTTGGGCCTTTTCCTTCCCTGTTTAGCCTTCTTAGATTTGTTTTTAACCTTTTTTATGCACTTTGGAAGCGTAGAAACTCTGCTACAGCCTTGGTGAGGCCTTTTGTGGCCTACCTTCTGTCGGGCCTGGAGCCCTCTTGAGGGATCTGTCTCCGAATCCTCCCTCTGGTTCCCATTCCCCCTGGGAGCGGGAGAGGAGTGAACTCATTGTCATGGGAGGAAGGGGGGCAGATTAGAAACCCTGCTTCTTTCCTCAGGGCACTAGGGACCCACTTCATGACTTGGGGGGAGGAGGAGGACTTGTGGCCCTACAAGCCTCCCCTCTTTGTTCAGCAAAGATCCATTGAGACTTACTCTCTGAATGGCCAGGTCCTCCTTGCATTTGATGCCTATCCCTGCTCTGCACTTTTATTCCTCATCCATTCCCTCCCCGTCCCCTTTGAATTCACAGCTGCGTCAGTGGATGGGGGACCCCACTTGCCTGTCTGACTTGTAGCGCTGGGACCTAATGGAGTTAGGGATGGAAGCCTGGGTGCAGGCTGGATGCAACTTGCTATCTGTGAGGCTGAGAAGGATGCCTCGTATATGCAGCCCTGCTTGGATTTGACTCAGTGCTTTCTTGGCTGCTCTGCCATGCCTGTATGGGACAGGCTCTGGGAGGGTTAAACCCCTGTGGGTTTAACTGGCCTGGGGAGGAGAAGGAATACTGAGGAGGGATGACACTGCTCCCCACTACCCAAAAAATGGGGCGGAAGAGTTAAAATAGAATGTGTGAGGGCCGAAGCAAAAGAAACCCCCACTGGCTGCTGCTCCGGGAGGCAGAGAATTTGGCAGCAAGCAGGAGCAGAGGTGCTGTGGTCAGATTTTGTGGTGCCAAAACACTGATTTGCCTCCACAAGCTACAGAACAGCCCAGATGTCCAGTATGTTGGGAGATGATGGGCTGCAGAAAACACCAGACTTGTCCAGATCACATTCAAACTGTAAAAGCAGCTTGTCATTTACAGGAGCATGCTGGAGAACTAATGTACTGCTAGGCATATACAACAGATGCCTGACTCTGATTTCATTCTTGTGTAACTTCACTGACATTAGTGGAGTTACTCCTGATTTACGTTCCTTTGAGATCAGATTCAAATCCATTAGAGCTTGGGTTGGGACTTCTCTTTTGAAGTCTGTGTTGTTTTCTTTTTCTCTTATGGCTACTTTAACAAGCTGAACTTGCTGAAGTCTTCTAGTTTATACTTCACTCATTTTGAAAGCAATTAATGAAGCAAAAATTATACCCTCCAGCAGACTCTTTCTGCAAGCCCTCCTAATCAGGACAGTGGCTTAACTGGCATAACTTAACTTAACTTAACTAGTGCTGTTTCTGCTGAAGTATGCTAAGCAAACAGATTTCACATTGTTATTTAAGGAACAGTAACCCATTTCTTTTGCAGTTAGTTACTACAGCAAGATGGAAGGAAGAGTGGTCAAGACAGGGAAGTAGTTAGTAATAGATAGCTATAAAGCAGAGTGAGGCAGTAACTAGTAGTTTGCTAGTTCAAACACCAAACCTATGCTTTTGGACACAGTGATGTAGCCAGATGTTAGGAAAATCTTTAAAGATATGGGAGGGTGCTTTGCAAAGAATTTTAAGAGGACATCTTGGTGCACAAAAAGTTGATATTGAACTTGCTTTCAAACATCATACATTAGAACATCAAGCCGCAGCAGTTTAGTGTTTCTAATTCCAGCATAAACAATGGTGAAAAGGAGCAAAAACAGACAAATAGCTGCTATAATGTCTAACACAGTTTGAAGTCTACTAGCTGTCTGGAAAAAATTGTGGCTGGTGATGGCTTGGTACAACAGAACTTTTTTTAAAAAATTGAAGTAGAATCACAATCTGACCTGGTTTTGTGCATCCCCATATGGATCCCGCAGTTTGTACTAGAAGATTGATGATGGCCCTTATAATATATATTTTATAGTCATAAAGAAGTTAGTACATTGGGCAATAATTCTGTCAGTGAATTTTACTATGGTTTACTAATTACAGCTTCTGCATATGACTCAGCTTCTAAACATGTAGCATGCACACCTCTTATCCTTTATACATGTGTTAGAACAACCATATCCAACGCTGTAAAGTATTTTGTGACAGTTCTTCTGAAGAAAGCTAAAGAAAATAAAATTTATTTTATCTTTTACAGTAGTGACTTCTGTTTTCAAGTTGATTTTACTTCCTCAAGCCTCTTTATCTTGTTAAATAGCCTGTCCAGCAGTATTGGTTAGGACACCTTTACCATAGTTGATTCTGATATTGTAATTAAAAAATTATGTGCACAGGTTAAGAGTTAGGCAAAGGATTTACTAGATTTCAGTCACTTAAGTGATTTTTTTTCTGTTTTATCACATTTTAAACCTCACATTTCAAAAGTGTGCAGTATTATTGTGAGGAAGGATGGTCTAGTGGTTAGGGCATAAGCCTGTGAGTTGGAAGACCTGGGTTTAATTTCCTGCTCTGCCATAGACTTCCTATGTGACTTTTGAACAGGTCAATCTCTCTGTGCCTCAGTTTCCTGTTTCTAAAATGGGGATAATAGGGAAGTACTATCTCAAAGGGTGTTGGGAGAATAACTACGTTTGAAGCTTGTGAGGCACTCAGATAATCTCATGTTGGAGGCCATGTAAGTACCTTAGATATTACATTCCTGTAATTCTAAAATTGCATTGTGGGAAAATGGAATGTGGAATTGCTATTGCAATATGGAAACCATAAACCATTACAACAGCCATACCACATCAGACCAGTGGTCCGTCTAGCCCAATATCCTGCCTTCTGACAGTGGCCAATGCCAGATGCTTCACAAGGGAATGACTAGAACATCCCGTTGTCTAGTCAAAGTATCTGGCAGTCTGAGGCTTACAGACAACCAGATCATGGGGTTGCATCCCTGACCATCTTGACTAAGAGCCATTGATGCACTTACCTATGAACTTAACTAATTCTTTTTTGAACCCAGTTATCGTTTTAGTCTTCACAACATCCCGATTTCCACAGGTTGTGTGTGCATTGTGTGAAGAAGTGCTTCCTTTAGTTTGTTTTACACCTGCTGCCTATTAATTTCGTTGGGAGCCCCCAGTTTCTTGTATTATGTGAAGGGGTAAATGACGTTTCCTCATTCACTTTCTCCATACCAGTCTGATTTTATAGACCTCTAGCGTATCCCCCCTTAGTCACCTCTTTTCCCAGCTGAAGAGTCCCAGTCTTTTTAAACTTTATTCATATAGAAGCTGTTCCATACCTATGATGATTTTTGTTGCCCTTCTCTGTACTTTTTCCATTTCTAATTATCTTTTTTGAGGGGGTGGGACCAGAACTGCATGCAGTATTCAAGGTGTGGGTGTACCATGGATTTATATAGTGACAATATATTTATTATCTTATTGACTAAACCTAATCTTGTTAGCTTTTTTGACTGCCGCTGCACATTGAGCAAATGTTTTCAGAGAACTATTCACAATGATGCCAAGATTTTTTTTGGAGCGGTAACAACTAATTTAGACCCCCATCATTTTGTATATGTAGTTGGGATTATGTTTTCCAATGTGCATTACTTTGCATTTATCAATGTGGAATGTCATCTGCTATTTTGTTGCCCAGTCACCCAGTTTTGTGAGATCCCTTTGTAACTCTTCGCAGTCTGCTTTGGACTGAACTGTCAAATCATTTTGCATCATCTGAAAACTTTGCCACCTCACCGTTTACCCCTTTTTCTGGATCATTTATAAATATGTTGAACAGCACTGCTCCCAGTACAGATCCTTGGGAGAATCCCACTATTTACCTCTCTCCATTCTGAAAACTGATAATTTATTCCTACCCTTTGTTTCCTGTCTTTTAACCAATTAATGATCCATGAGAGGACATTCCCTCTTAACCCATGACTGCTGGAACCAGTCACTGGTTCAAATCTGCCCTTGTAACCATTTCATAGGTGGTATGTAAAATAAGTTAGTGACTGCAGTGCCAATTAAGACCACTATTGTTGGTGTTTGAGATCAAGCAAAAACCAGACATGAGACTTTCAACTAGAGGTCCTGGCTCCAGATCAAAGACCCCATGGTGCCCTATTTTTGTCAAGATACAACTTTTAGGAGCACTAAATGCAGTTCAGATCTCACAGCACTTGTTTATCTTTCCTCACCTTTCTGACAGATCCTTTAGACTTTCTTCCTCTGTCAACATGCCTTAGAGCTTTCACTGGCCCTCTCCTATTCTCCTAGTACATTTTGTCTCTAGGTAGTACCTTCTATTGCCATTCCAGTACCTTACACAGGGAAATCAGAAATATCTTTGCATCTGGAACATCCACTCTAGTGTCTTGCAGGTAACTCAACTCGGATAAAAACTGAACTCAGCTTTCCCCCCGACTCTTCCCTCTTAGCTCCCTATTCAATGGGTACACAATCTTGGTTTCATTTTTTTATTCCTTCCCTTACATTGCTGTTGCCACTAAACCCTGCTGGTTTTTCCTCTACATTTCCAGAATCCATCCGTTCTTCTCCACCACAAAAAGTGTCATTCAGGCCCTTGTCCTTCATCTTAACTATTGTAAATTCCTCCCCACTCTGGTCTCCCTTAACTTTTACAGACACATTTTTAATGGTATACGTGGGGTTTGTTGCTTTGACGGTACCCATGTTCAGCTCCTCCAGTATTTTCACTGCCTTCTGCATCATTCTTACCCTCAAGGACCAGTTAAGTTCTCACTTTATCTCATCTCTCGTTCCCCCACTTACTCCACCCAAGCAGCACAGCTGAAGAGTCCCTTTCATGCAGTCTCTCTGCTCATCCTCGTCTTAACTTAGAGCTTGATTCTAAATTTGAGTAAACTGTCAGAATCAAGTCCTGCTCCTGTCAGCTCTTTGGGGAAAAGTCCACATCTTATTGGTCTTGAAACATCACAATTCCCCATAGTGTCTTGGCTTTTTTGTGTATCGTTCCAAAGGTCAAGGGATGTTTTCTTATGATAGTCAATTCCCTAAATAAATACTGAATCCAGTGCTCACCTTAAAAATGCAATCTCAGCTTTTTTGTGTAATCAACAGGATGTGGTAGCTGCTAACACCACCATCACTAATATTTTCTAAGTTGTAGAGTCTTTTAGTGCTAACATACTGGTAACAGCTGATGATCTTCTTTTTTACCAACATCAGCAATTCCATTATACTTCTCAAATGTGCAAGTATTTATCACCTACTTGCTCTGCTAAGCTTTGATGATTAATATATAGACCTATTTTAACATTTTCAGCCAGGTTTCAATTATTTGTATTTTTTTAATGCAAGTTTTGTTACAGCCATGCAAGACTGTAGTACAGCATCTCACTAGTAAGACTGCATGAAAAGATTAAATATATTAGACCAAGATATGCAATAGAACAGTCTTAGCTAAATGTGAGTCAGAGGGATAACTTGGGTGACAATAGAAATTGCACCCAGGCCTGCTATCTGCCTGATTTCTGATCTTAGCTCACTGTGTCACTAGCGAGAGAAGCTATTATTTTTTAAATGGCCTGTCCTGGTTAAAGGACTAGCTGCACCTCTCTCCTGTCTTGTCTCTGACAGCACTCTTCTCTGTTATTGCCTTAACTGGGGTTGGGGTGGAATCTGATTTTTTTCACATTTAGATCCTATTTATGCTAACCATTTATCACTCTGCAGGTCTGACTGGGTTTTAGGTAGTTGTGGCTCCTCTCTTCAGAAACCTGTGACATTGACCAACATCCTTCTTAAAGTATTTAGCAGTTGGAAGAAAAAACATTAGAGAAAAAATTTTAAAACAAACAGCCCACCTGCATATTTAGTCTCAGTTTAGAGTGAAACAGGCTTTTATCTTATCTGATTTGTTACAGGAACAAAACAATCAATTTACGTTCTCCAGCCAATCCACATTTTGTGTGTGTGTGTCTCTGGTACTCTCTTAACAACCCTCAAGTGTAAGCTGTTAGACAATTATTAGAAAGGGACTCCTCTCTCTTTTCTAGGTGGACAGGCTCTGCTACCCAGAGAGATCCCAAGGTGAAATATCCACTTCCGTATATGGTACAGACAGACCCTGCTAATGAAATGTCAACAATTAGAACCCCCCCATTTCCAGCTCTGTTACAGACTTAAGTTGGAACCTCAATGGAATAACTTCATCCCTGTATCAGCTCTCCTCCTTACGTGTGAAAATGGGGTATTACTAGTTACCTACCACACAGGTTTGTTGCAATAATTAATGAATGTTTGTAAAGTGCTCTGAGATTCCCAGATTAAAGATTGTATAGCAGTGTTTTATTAGTCTCTTTACAATGAATTTAGAAAACGTTATCTTTCCTTTCACACATCTGCTTCTTCCCTTACCCTTCCAAGTGTGTGTGTGTATACACACACACACACAATTTATATATATATATACACACACACACACTATATATATATATAAATAAATAAAAATTGATGGAGAAGCTCATGCATATATAAGATTCTATCATCCTATGGCAAACCCAGCAGCTTCCTTACTAATTGATACTATCTTCAGAATAGCAGTTGTGTTAGTCTGTATTCGCAAAAAGAAAAGGAGTACTTGTGACACCTTAGAGACTAACATTTATTTAAGCATAAGCTTTCATGAGCTACAGCTCACTTCATCAGATGCATTCAGTGGAAAATACAGTGGGGAGATTTATATATACACACACAGAGAACATGAAACAATGGGTTTTATCACACACACTGTAAGGAGAGTGATCACTTAAGATGAGCCATCACCAGCGGGGGGGGGGGGGGAAGAGGAGGAAAACCTTTCATGGTGACAAGCAAGGTGGGCTATTTCCAGCAGTTAACAAGAATGTCTGAGGAACAGTGGGGGAGGGGTGGAGAAATAACATGGGGAAATAGTTTTACTTTGTGTAATTTCTCATCCACTCGCAGTCTCTATTCAAGCCTAAGTTAATTGTATCCAGCAGACACAACGCTGGAACCCCGATCTGGGGTATTCTATCCTGGATGCCCCATCATCTCAGGCATTGGCACCCTGACAGCAGGATTGTCTGGCTATGTAGACTCCCTCCTCAGGCCCTACGCTACCAGCACTCCCCCCTATCTTCGAGACATCACTGACTTCCTGAGGAAATTACAATCCATCGGTGATCTTCGTAAAAACACCATCCTAGCCACTATGGATGTAGAAGCCCTCTACACCAACATTCCACACAAAGATGGACTACAAGCCGTAAGAAACAGTATCCCCGACAATGTCACGGCTAACCTGGTGGCTGAAACTTGGTGACTTTGTCCTCACCCATAACTATTTCACATTTGGGGACAATGTATACCTTCAAATCAGCGGCACTGCGATGGGTACCTGCATGGCCCCTCAGTATGCCAACATTTTTATGGCTGACTTAGAACAACGCTTCCTCAGCTCTCGTCTCCTAATGCCCCTACTCTACTTGCGCTACATTGACATCATCATCTGGACCCATGGAAAAGAAGCTCTTGAGGAATTCCACCATGATTTCAACAATTTCCATCCCACCATCAACCTCAGCCTGGACCAGTCCACACAAGAGATCCACTTCCTGGACACTACAGTGCTAATAAGCGATGGTCACATAAACACGACCCTATATCAGAAACCTACTGACCGCTATTCATACCTACATGCCTCTAGCTTTCATCCAGATCATACCACACGATCCATTGTCTACAGCCAAGCTCTACGATATAACCGCATTTGCTCCAACCCCTCAGACAGAGACAAACACCTACAGGATCTCTATCAAGCATTCTTACAACTACAATACCCACCTGCTGAAGTGAAGAAACAGATTGACAGAGCCCGAAGAGTACCCAGAAGTCACCTACTACAGGACAGGCCCAACAAAGAAAATTATAGAACGCCACTAGCCATCACTTTCAGCCCCCAACTAAAACCTCTCCAATGCATCATCAAGGATCTACAACCTATCCTGTAGGACGACCCATCACTCTCACAGATCTTGGGAGACAGGCCAGTCCTTGCTTACAGACAGCCCCCCAACCTGAAGCAAATACTCACCAGCAACCACACAACAGAACCACTAACCAAGGAACCTATCCTTGCCACAAAGCCTGTTGCCCACATATCTATTCAGGGGACATCATCATAGGGCCTAATCACATCAGCCACACTATCAGAGGCTCGTTCACCAGCGCATCTACCAATGTGATATAGGCCATCATGTGCCAGCAGTGCCCCACTGCCATGTACATTGGTCAAACTGGACAGGCTCTACGTAAAAGAATAAATGGACACAAATCAGACGTCAAGAATTATAACATTCAAAAACCAGTCGGAGAACACTTCAATCTCTCCAGTCACTCGATTACAGATCTGAGAGTGGCTATCCTTCAACAAAAGAACTTCAAAACCAGATTCCAGTGAGAGACTGCTGAATTGGAATTAATTTGCAAACTGGATACAATTAATTTAGGCTTGAATAGAGACTGGGAGTGGATGAGTCATTACACAAAGTAAAACTATTTCCCCATGTTATTTCTCCCCCCACTGTTCCTCAGATGTTCTTGTTAACTGCTGGAAATGGCCCACCTTGCTTGTCACCATGAAAGGTTTTCCTCCTCCCCACCCCCCCGGCGCTGGTGATGGCTCATCTTAAGTGATCACTCTCCTTACAGTGTGTATGATAAAACCCATTGTTTCATGTTCTCTATGTGTGTGTATATAAATCTCCCCACTGTATTTTCCACTGCATGCGTCCGATGAAGTGAGCTGTAGCTCATGAAAGCTTATGCTCAAATAAATTTGTTAGTCTCTAAGGTGCCACAAGTACTCCTTTTCTTGATACTATCTTGACATCAAAGTAAAGAAAAGACCCCAAAAATTATTAGTTTTTATTATAGGCTGATGTCCCTAAGTGAACTGAAAACCTCAGTGATCAAAATAGTAAGTAGACAAAATATTTTCTTGTACAAATGTGGATGATGTCATTAGGTACCACTAACAGAGTAAAGCAATCTTTCCAACTAATATTACAGCAAACTAAACACAAGGAAACTTTAAAGTACATTACATTCAAAATTAAATTAAAAAAGGTTTTAATTTTTCAGCATTGAAATTGGCAAAATAGTCCAATACTAGGAATTTAAAATACAAGAATTAAAAATGGAGAATCCCCTCAGTGTATTCTGGATCGTTTGACTTTGCTTGTTTCTCCAGGTGCTTTTCTCTTCTGAGATAATCCAATTCCCAGTTCTTTGCTACTCTGAAGATAAGAAACAGCTTCTGGCAGACAGTAACACTCCATCGGAGGAGGAAGCTCCTTCAAAAGAAAAGTGTTTTACTCAAATCTATTTGTTTAGCTAGACAGTATTAGAAAAAGTATTGCGATTGACCCTCCTTTAGCAACCAACTAAAATTAAAAAAAGATTCATCATTCTGGGACACCGTATGAAGGAGTTATTAAACATATCCTGATTCTGACACATTGAGATAGTTTTAAAACTTTTCTGGTTTGGCATGGAATTATCAAAAAATTATCAGAATCCTGATGCAAAATGCAACCCATGTAAATCTCAAGGTCACGCTCTCATAATTTAGTGTATTCTAAAAACCATCTAGCTAAAACATTATTATATATCCAGTTCCAACATTGAAACAAACCTCTGTCATTCTTTAGTGGTCAGAATTGGAAACTCAGCACAAGAATATTAACATTAGATCTTATGATCAGAATGATGGGCAAACCAGCTATAAAGGTCTAAAATTGGAATATTGGTGTCAAGTCTGTTTCATTACAAGTAAACGCCAAGCAGCTCTCTGCCCTCCTTAGATACAATAGTTTTCATTCAATGAATCAATGGGTGAAGCAGTGTACTTTAATAAACATTATTTACATATATTTTATGATCTAGATGTGGGCTGTTTTCTTCAAAGCAAACAAATGGTACATAATGCTCCTAATATGCACACCTGTATGAGGTAGTCAGCAATGTATTCTGGTTTCAAGCAGTTCACTCCTTGGGCAGCAGCCTCCAGTACATTAACTCTGGCATCATCTGGCTTCAGTTTACTGAAGTCAGCAAAAAGGTGAGTAGCTTCTTTATACAGAAGCAGAGAATGACCTGGCAGTACCTACAGATTTAAACACAACAGAAAGTACTTTTTATTTTTGTGTTTATTTCTCTTGGCAATTATGTACATGTTTTACAGATTATGTATTCACTAATCTCCATCACATCCACAGTATGTCATCAGAAAACCAGGTAACAAGTATAGCCTCATTCTACAAAATAATTTACATTCCCATTGAGAGGAAGGATGATGATCTTCTTAGGGCAACAGACTGGGACCCTAAAGCTCTAGGTTCAAATCCCATCACTGCCACAGACTTCCTGTGAGAGTTTGGGAAAGTTACTTACTCTCTGTGCCTCAGTTCCCCATCTGTAAAGGGGAACATCACAATTTCCTTTGTCTGCCTTGTCTATTTAGATAATAAGTAATTTGTGTCAAGGACTATCTCTTCCTACTTGCATTTACAGTGCCTAGCACAACAGGGCCTCTTGGTACTACCGTTACATCAACGACAACTACCAACCAAACAAAACATCAGTGTCTATTAAGTAATTTATCTAAAGTAGTGATCTAAAGTAATTTATTGAATGGAATTTTTTTTTTTTTTTAAGTCACATACCTTTGCTCCTCCTGATTGAAGAAGACGTTTGAATCCTGCTTCCTTGGTTTGGTCAACATTCAAAATCACTTTCCAGCCACTAAATGCCCCCTACATAAAATATTCAGTTTTTAAAAAGAACGGGGTTCTATGAAAAACCTAAAAGCTAATTACACCCTACTCAAGAACATTCTGTGAAGCAAGATTTATCTCATATACACCATCCAGAGATGTGTTTTTGTTATTTAAAAAAACCAAAAAACAAAAAAACCAAAACAGCAGGGATGCACAACATGCAAGCCAGGAGCCAAATTCCAGCCCACAGGGTCATACAACATTTCACCTGGCTACCCACTCCTAGTTAACTGTAGGATGAAACAACAAAGCTGATTAACTACAGATGAACTCTCATATCAAGTATATTCTAGCGTGTTTCAGGAAGGCTTGGAGTACAACAAAATATTAGGGTCATGTACATTCACTTTTATTTAAAATGTCAATGTAAATATATACGCAAATCAAGCATAGCCCTAATGCTCCTGGCAAGATGCTAATAAGCACCCCTTAACCAGTGGTTTCTGTGGTTGTGCACCCCTACTTTACAAGATGCAATTCTCAGTACTTTACTGGTGACTTGTTTGATTACTGAGGGTAAAAATTCAAAGGTGCCTAGTGACTTAGGAGCTTAAGTCCCATTTTCAAGAGTGATTTAGACACTTGAGACAGGAGCTTAAGGAGCTCTATCAACTTTTGAGACTAAGTCACTTAAGTACTTCAGAAAATTTTACCCTAAGACAACTGTGTGATGGAAAATACAGGTGTCGGAGTTGTTTAGAATCATAACGTTAAAGGATAATGATTTAGTCATTTAAAAAACAATGAAGCAGTTATTTAAGTATTAGGATTTCCAGTTTGCATGCTAGTTAACAACGGGAGTTATTGCAATCACCAGTGCCAAGAGGGGACAAAGACCATTAATTAATCTTCAATGCTAATAATGTTCAATGCTGACAATAAAAGCATTTAGGAAAAAGATAGATTACATTAGCATAGACCAGCTAGGATGTTTTGTTTTTAAAAGAACAAAGCAGGTAACCCTCTCTTGGGTTTCTTGGAGCACATCCATTACAGCGCTTCCCTCCCAACATCAAGAGGTTCCACTTCATATGTTTCCAAATACCTCAATGATGCCAGTTTCCTGCCTCCTTTTATGGATTTTTTTCCTCCATCTAATGGCTGCAAGTGCTAGTTTCTTTTGGTTTACATTGATTCCAGACAAAACATTGAGTATGGAGTTACTTCCCCATTCATAATCTTCCTCCTAGAACAATTATAGCCACACCAATAGCCAGAAATTAAAAAATAAAAACAAGAACACACTAGCTTTGCACATCAATTTTACCTGACAGAAAGCACAGCAGTAGTTATTAAAATTAAATAGTGGCTCTTGGTTAAATGTTTTTAAATTTTCTCTATGTGTATAGAGCCTCTCACTTAAATTTTAAATAAACTCATTACCCTAAATTATCTCCAGGCAGCTATGGTTCCTTTTGTGGTTAGAGACAATGGAATTTGACCACTAAGCAACAGAGAGTGAAAGCGACCATCACTTACTCACAATCCCCTTTCTCTCTGAATTTAATAAGATTTCTTCCTGAACAATACAAGTGATTTATTTTTATTCATACAGATAAAAAAAACCAGACCACAAAACTTTGCAAGTCAGCCCAGTCAATAGAGCTGCTAGACCCTTAAGAACTATGAAATGGAGACTGGTTTCCTGCAGAGTACCCAGACATGCTGAATTAATTACAATAATTAATTAAGTGGTTTTAGAGCACTACTAAAGATACCAAAGGTATTTTAGAGTATCACTAATTATAGATTCAACTGCATATAAAAAAGAAAATACAAAACTGAAAAGAAAGACAGGGAGGAGTTTGCTTATTTAGACGTTATGCTTATAAACTATAGGATAAGGATTTAATTCCTGGCATAACAGGATCCATCCTGTTATTTTCAATTGCACTTATCATAATTTACCTAAGGCATTTCTCTCTAAATTATCAAAAGTGACTAATAATTATGGGTGTCTCAGCTGTTGGAGGACAAACCTCAGACACCTGGAAAGGGACTAATTTTCAGAGGGAGACTGAGTGCTGAGCCATTTCTGAAAATCAGATCTCTTTAGTATGCCAAGAATTGGGCAGTGAAAATCACTTGTCCCTTGAGAATTCTTTCCTTAAATTTCTGCCATTAGCTGTAATGGAGACTTTAAAAGCATTTTATTACTAAAATTAAAACAGCAAAGGAGATGTTACAACTGATGTATCACTAATAGAGTTATGAACCTGTACAAAGCAGCCAGCTGCTCTGCATGCCTCCAGGTAGGAACGATGAAGCACCCACTTTCCAGCAGCCATCGAGGCCAAGTATTTCTCATTTCGAAGAGGATGTCCCACAATAATGTGTGTACAACTTGGATCAAAGCACTGCTTCTCAAGCACCAGTCCACCTTGAAACACGGGAGTGAATGCAATTCATGTTATTTAAAGTAAGGGTCTACCAGAGAAACGTCAATTGAATAAATGAGGAACTATTTTGTAATTCATACTTAAACTCAGTGCTATGCACACTAGAATCTAGGCAGAAAGCCTTGACATTAACTGATATAACCTCATGCACAGAAGGCAAAGGGGAGCTAGCTTTGATAGAAGGCACTGTAACTCATGCATAGCCACTTTGGCACCAGAATGCTTGAAAAAAGGCAGAAAAAAAGCCTTGGGAACTTGGAAGAAACACCAGTGGAGAGCAGGCAGGCTCCTAAGCAAAAAGAGGGATTTTTCTGCAGAAGAATCCCACACAGCAATTCCCAGTAGATAAAAAGCATCACCCTTTTGTGGTAAGTTAAGCGGCAATATGGACACAAGAACGAATGGCTATAAACTCGCCATCAACAAGTTTAGGCTCGAAATAAGACAAAGGTTTCTAACCCCCAGAGAGGAGTGAAGTTCTGGAAAAGCCTTCCAAGGGGAGCAATGGGGGCAAAAAAATTTTATGGCTTCAAGACTGAGCTTAGTAAGTTTACGGAGAGGATGATATGATGGGACTGCCTACAATGGCATGTGGCCCATCAGTGACTGCCAGTAGCAAAAATCCCCAACTGCTGGAGATGGGACACTAGATAGGGAGGGTTCTGAGTTACTACAGAGAATTCTTTTTCAGATATCTGCCTGGTTGGTTTTTCCCAGATGCTCAGGGTCTAACTGATTGCCATATTTGGGGTCTAGAAGGAATTTTCCCCTAGGTCAGATCAGCTAAGCCGGTGGGGGGTTTTCGCCTTCCTCAGCAGCATGGGTCACAGGTCACTTGCAGGTTTAAAGTAGTGTAAATGGTGAATTGTTTGCAACTTGAAGTCTTTAAATCAGGATTTGAGGACTTCAGTAACTCAGCCAGGTTAGGGTCTATTTCAGGAATGGGTGAGATTCTGTGGCCTGCAATGTGCTGGAACTTAGACTAGTTGATCACGATGGTCCCTTCTGACCTTAAAGACTCTGAGTCTATGATAACTTCAAATAACAAAAACATAGTGATAGAACCATAAGGCCTTGTTTCAGTGTTAAAAAAGGTTTATTTTTACCTCTGGGTAACTAAGGTGCATTAGCTATTCTGAGGTAAAAAAAACCCAGGGAAGACAAGGCACTTCAGTTTTTGTAAAGTACGCAAGGTCAGCACTATACCCCTGCCTGGGCTTGACCTCAACTAGTTTATCTCACAGTAAAACTCAGGTGCCTTGTCTCCACTGTGTTTTTACAATGTGATAGCTAACACATATTATTATTCCCGGTGGTATACACACCTTACCCTTCTTTGCCAGTGAAGACCTAGTCAAAGCATATTGAGAGCTACAGGTCTGAACCCTTAGATTTAGATTAGCAATGCATTAACAGAGGCCCCTTTTCAGCCCCCAAAGCCCCAAACAAACAAACTTTAAAAGTTTTACAAACATCTGGCTACCTAGTTCCTCAATCAGATGGCAGTAATCGATTCGCTCTTGAGGATTAAGTGAAGACAGCTGGAATTTGCGCAGTTTTTCTGGTTCTTCATCAACCTTCTCATCTACTGTAATAGCCTGGAATATGACAAAAGTTATAGGGAGAGTTGCGTAGAAAGTTAAATTTGATACTCAACTATTTCTCTCGAGTATTCAAGGTTTTCTTACATTGGGTTTTCTATCTGCTGTGAGGTTTGAGAAGGCAAGAAACCAGACCCATCAGTCACTAGACAAGGGTTTGGCTTCCAGTCAAGCAGAACTGCATCCAAAGTTGAAAAATAGATAGTATTCTAATATTCAAAGTCAACCTAATACTTAACCTCCCCTGATTCCCATCTACAGAGCACAGTTTAATAATCTGTCATGAAAATAACTTTTTCATTCTAATTGATGGAATGGCAAACTGGATGCACTGACACATCAAATATCAAATGTACCTCCCTATCTCTCTTATCCAAGCTTTCTATTGCTACAATGGGATTCTATCAGGAAGCAAAATCCCAGAGGGCTTCAAGTAATTATTTAAAAGTAAAAAATGTGTTAAGAAAAATGGTCAGGGCTACCATAGCATGTAATGGTCAGGGCTACCACAGCATGTAATGCCCTGCTGCCAAAGGTAGCATCCAATGAAGCCTATATGTCTACCTTATAGCATGACAGGGTGCTTCTGTCCAGACCTCTTCATAGATGGATTTTTCAATCCAGGAAACCGATACTGCCTTTTTTTGGATGGGCTTTGATCTTTCCTGTTAAGTTGTGCTCCTTCACTTTTCGTATGCTGCTTTTTTGCCTTTACTGCTGGGTACTATAGAAACAACCCAAAGATATTCTCACCAGGTAGTTTTTAAATTGATTTATATGCACGCCTTAGGTTTTGTGCAGAACGACACAAGAACTCTTTCCAGAGACCTATGAAATACCATATCACTGCTGCTGGAATCCCTCAGCACCAAAAGTGTCTGTTCATTTCTGTACCACTGCTAGGGTCACCTGGTTGCAGGGTGCCAAAGCAGGATCATTCCTCTTATGCCATGCCACGCCACAATCTGCACTGTGCTAGTGGGTGCACATGCCAAAACTGAAGGAGTTGTTGCTACCGATCCATATTAGGGGGCTAGTGCTGAGGCTTAAAATCTTGAGCAGAAGGGCAGAGGCTGCTCCTGAGAACAAAACAAAGCAAATTGCTCCTGCTCAGCAAGGTTATAGGGGAGATGAGCATAACAGGCACCTTTTCTCTTTGGGCTTCTGCTCATCATGGGGTGGTGTTCACAGTAGGCCATAGAAAGAACACAGTGAAGAAAAACCTGGAATCAACTTGGCAATTTAATAGTTTTTCCTCTGTGCTCTGTAGTTTGCAAGGAGGAAGTCTGGAAAGTGCCTGCAGCTGCCACCAAGAAGATCAAACTGAGTTTTCCAAAAGGGAAAATCTAAGTCCCTGCCTGATGATTGACAGGTCTGGTCTTGCCTTAAAGTGAAAAGTAGAGGAGAAACCCACTGTAGGACTGGCAAGCCTGGATGAGAGAAAACAGTTACACATTCCAAACAAAGTTTATTTACTAGCGTAAGGAAATATGCCACTGAACACACATGCCTGTTGAAAAGATCAAGCAACAAAATTATACAAAAGGACTAGTGAAAAAAGGCTAGATTAATTTTCCATAGCCCTTTGTGCATTTGCTACAGATTTTCAGCACTGACAGCTTATTTTTAAGTATTAAGGCAACATACTACCCAAATGATTAATCAAAAAGAACTTCTCCCCATTATTGTCAGTCATTAAAGTGGCTTTAAAAACACTACAGAACCCCCAAGCCTGACCCCACCTCTGCCTACAAAAATCTATTTCATTAACACGACAAGAAAGTGGATTAAAATGGATGTTTTTCTTTTTGAAAGTAACATCCTCTAGAGGTCTCCAACCTTTTTAAGCCCAAGATCACTTTTTGAATTTAAAGGCAGCACAGGATCTACCCCTTCCCTGAGACCCCAGCCCTTCCCCTGAGCCCCACCCCACTCACTTGCTCTCTCCCAGCCTCAATGACTTTCACTGGGCTTTGGTAGGGGGTTGGGGTTCGGGTGTTCAGGGTGCAGGCTCTGGACTGGAGCCGAGGAGTTCGCAGTCTGGGAGGGGGCTCTGGGCTGAACCTGGGGCGGAGGATTGGGGTGCAGGAGGGGGTGAGGGGTGCAAGCTCTGGGAGAAAGTTTGGGTGCGGGGGGGCTCCGGCCTGAGGTACAGCGTTGGGGTGCAGGAGGAGGTACAAGATGCTGGCTCTGGGAGGGGGGTCAGGTCTGGGGCTTGGGGTGCAGAAGGCGGTTTGGGGTGCTAGCTCTGGGATGGGGCTCAGGGCTGGGGTGTGGTCTCCTCCAGGCCACACTTACCTCCGGCAGCTCTCGGTTAGTGATGTAGTATGGCTGCCGCTAAGGCAGGCTCCCTGCCTACCCTGGCCCCATGTCACTCCTGGAAGGGGCCAACGCACCCGTGTCCCCTGGGGATGGGCGGCATGTAGCTCAACGCGCTGCCCCTCTCTGCAAGCACCGCCCCTGCAGCTCCCAATGGCCACAGCTCTCCGTTCCCGGCCAACGGAAGCTGTAGGTGCAGTGCTTGCAGGTAGGTACATCACGCAGAGGGAGACCCCAGTCCCCGGGCTGCACTGGCCTCTTCCGGGAGCAGCATGGGGCCAAGGCAGGCAGGGAGCCTGTCTTAGTGGCAACCCCATTGTGATGCCGGACATCACAATCGACTGGGAGATCTTCTAGGATCAACCAGTCGATCATAATTGACCGGCTGGTGACCACTGCTCTAGAGAACAACAAAAAGGATAAAAGGTTTAGAAAACATGATCTATGGGGAAAGGTTAAAAAAAACTGGCCATGTTTAGTACTGAGAAAAGAAGACAGAGGGGAGACCTGATAACAGTTTTTAAATATATTAAAGGCTATTCTGAACAGTTGTTCAACTGTTCTCCATGTCTGCTGAAGATCAGATAAAAAGTAATGGGCTCAAACTGCAGCATGGAAGATTTAGGTTAGCTATTAGGAAAAACTTTCTAACTATAAGCGTAAAGTTCTGGAATAGGCTTACAAGGGAGACTGTGGAATTCCCATCATTGTAGGTTTTTACGAACAGGTTGGACAAACATGTGTCAGGGATGGTCTAGGTTTACTCGGTCCTGCCTCAGCACAGGGGGATGGACTAGATCACCTCGTGAGGTCTCTTCCAGTCCCACATTTCTTTGACTTGTTCAGAGTGTCTTGGGAGAAATGAAAAATTTGGAACTAAAAATACACTGTACAGAAATTATCCACTTTATAAAATGTTAAACCAATGAATACATTTACTGTCAGCTTCAAATCTTAGGTGCATTTTAGTAGTACACTGGGTCATTTCTTAACAGTGCAAGTATGATCCTTTAAAAACAAGTATGCTGCTATAACAAACCTTTGCTTTGGGCTGTGGAGCCACAGGAGGGTTAGCCAGCGGGAAAGCAATGCTGGGAGCTTGCGGTGTGGGGATCACTTGATCATCTTTTACTGGGGTTTCTGGTTCATTATATATTGGATGCTTTGGGACCTCTGCCACACCTGTTTCCTCAGAATCATGAATAGCTGTGGATAGTAATTCATTGTTGCTTGATTTTGTTTGACTGAATTTTAACTATGATAACATTGAAAAAAGTATTAATCCCAAATGAACAAGAAACAAATGCCATCACAACATTTATTCTGCATTTTCAGAAACAATTGCTTACTTCCTGTCTTAAAATTTACATCCTTTCATCACAAGGCAGCAGTTGAGCTCTTGCAAGCCTCATGGTTTTGACTATCTTGAGGTTTCTCTACTTCCCAATTGATTCCTTAAGATAACTTGACATGAAGCACTCAAACTGGCCACAGAAGGGGGCTGCACTGATTTAACTAGATTAGTTTATAAACCAATTTCATTAAATCACTACAACTTTCTCATGCAAGACTGAGAAAGAAACCATCCTCCAGGTAGGCTGCTTCAAAACAGAGAAGATGGAAGGGGATGGGAGGTGTCAAAAATGCCCCTTTCCCACACACACCAAGCTGTAGAAAGCTTGCTGCAGAAGGATGCGAAGGGAGAACAATGTTTGTGGAGGTCAGCATGACAGCATGTGAAGTATTCATGCATGGTCTGACAATGAGCACAGGACTGAGGAGCCAAGAACTTCCGATTTCTAATCTCAGCCCTGTCAATGACTCAAAGTGGGGCCTTCAATTCACTTCTGTTCCAGTTTCCCAATTTGTAAAAAACAAAAGAAATATTTATGTCACAAAGGTTTTTTGAGGATTAACGTTTCCACAGCACTTTGAACATGTAAAGCATTACATGAATGCTAAACATCACTACAGACCTCTTCCTGCAGAGCCACCTGTTGGCTGCCCATCTGCTAGCTTCTACTCTCCTCTCCTCACATCTAGCTCTTTTTCCTGCAGTCAAGAGGAGAGTGGAAGTCAGGAAGCATCTCCTAATCCATCCATCTCAGAGGAGAATATTCACTGCCTCTTAAGTAGATGGAGTGGAAGGAAGGGGAAACACAGAGTAGATGACTCAGCTGTGCTTCTTCTCCCCCCCCCAACAGCAGGATAAAAAGGCTTGCAGGGATAGAAGGAAATAGCAAGGCAGGGCATGTAATCAACTGCATTTGTAAAGACAGCAAGAAAGATATGAATAATAACTTGACTGCATCCCAGTCCACTGATCTCCCCAGCAGACTTGCTGCCAGATTTTTATGGGGCTTCTTGGCACTGGTGATCCTTCTCCTACACCTCCATTCTTACCCAGCATTGTGGATCTTCTTCAGCTGCTATTAAAAAACTAAGATTTTACAACCGTTAGGCACATTAAGAGGTCCAAGTGGGCTCAGTGGAGTTATTTGCTTTAGTAAGTACACGTCTTAAACTCGAAACCTAAGTCGTAAGTTGAATCAGGGTGTCAATGTAGAGGCGTCATAAATGCCATTTGTCATAACTCGAATGTCAAAGTCGAGGATTGCCTGTACTATTCAACATGAATAAGGGTTCCAGAATTGGGGCCTAAAACAAAAAAAGCCTATCTTTAGGCAAAGGCTGTCTCCATACTGCTTACTGATGTCAAAAAGGTGCATGGGGTCTTTCTGGAGGAAGAGCAGAGTTTAAAAAAAAAAAAAAATGAAAAAAATTATTTACCTTTTTAAAACAAGACCAACAATGGACTGCCACTCATCCTGAGCCTCATTATCAAAAAAGGGAAAAAAAGTTCAGGTCACTTAGAGAGATCACAACATACTAAAGCTGAAAAAGATCCACATAATAGTGTTTTCTTTTGCTTCTAGAATGCCATTTTATCAAAACAAATAACCCTAACTACAGTGCAGTTCAAACATGTATTTTTCTCCTTACCTAATTCAGCAACTTCTCTATCAGTGAAGGATTCTCTGACAGGGGAATCATTCATGTTATTTACATCAGTCTGAATTTGTTCTGAGTACTGTGAAGGACTATTGGGCCACTGTAAGTTGCTGACGAGCCTTGCTCTCTCCTCTCTTGCAGTGGGGTCATCCCAGACAATCTGCTCATTTTGTGATGGCTCTGTATTTATGTCCATCACTGCTTGCCGTGACTGCCTAAGGAACAAACAACAAAATCCACATAAAGTTTCCTTAAAAAAATAGATGAACTATACTTGAGGGCAAGGATGTATTTATCATCGTATTAACAATGTACTACCATCTTTATTACTGGATTGCACGGTCAGGAAAGAATAAACTTCAATATAAAATTGATAAGTCAGGCAGTTTGATTACCTGGGTATAAGTCAGCACGGCTACGAAAAAGTGACTGTGAACAATACTGGTCATTTTTAGCATGTATCATGCTACTAAGGTGTTCCATGATCAGCATATCCTATACTTTACTGTCCCTATATTCTTGTTGTAAATTTGAAAGTTAGAGAGAGCAATCTTGCTTCTTGGGTGGTAAATACTGGAAATTTCCAATATTTATCAGGAATCAGGCTCTTCATCATTAATTCCCTGCATCGGGTTTACCCATCAAGTACTTCTCAATTCATCGGAAAGTACATGCCCTATATTCTAGGTTCTTTTTAGAAACTATGGATAGATCTGGAAGGCAATCTCACCCATGGTGAATTAACTATGTTTTCATTTTGACTGGAGGTTTTAGCTATATTTTCTACATTCCCACAGACCAGGGATGGATTTTAAACTGCAACAAGACAGACTTAAATACATTAGTGGCAAAATGCAAGTGTAATACTTGAAAGCCTCATAGTCGGAAGTAGTCTTCACATTTGCAAGTGTATAAATGCATAATGAAACAGTGTATTTATAGCTATCATATGGCAACTGATATTTGAAACGTTATTAGTAGGGCTGTCAAGCAATTAAAAAAATTAATCGCAATTAATCGCTCTGTTAATATAATATAATACTATTTATATAAATATTTTTGGATGTTTTCCACATTTTCAAATATATTAATTTCATTTACAACACAGAATACAAAGTGTACAGTGCTCACTTTATATTTTTTATTATTAATATTTGCACTGTAAAAATATAAATAGTATTTTTCAATTCACTTAGTACAAGCACTGTAGTGCAATCTCTTTATCATGAAAGTTGAACTTACAAATGTAGAATTATGTACAAAAAATAACTGCACTCAAAAACAAAACAATGTAAAACTTTAGAGCCTACAAGTCCACTCAGGCCTATTTCTTGTTCACCCAATCACTCAGACAAACAAGTTTGTTTACATTAGCAAAAGATAATGCTGCACACTTCTTGTTTACAATGTCACCTGAAAGTGAGAATAGGTGTTCGCATGGCACTGTTGTAGCTGGCGTTGCAAGATATTTACGTGCCAGATGTGCTAAAGATTCAAATGTCCCTTTATGCTTCAACCACCATTCAGAGGATATGCATCCTTCTGATGATGGGTTGTGCTTGGTAACAATCCAAAGCAGTGCAGACAAATGCATGTTCATTTTAATCATCTGAGTCAGATGCCACCAGCAGAAGTCTGATTTTCAGTTTTGATGGTTTAGGTTCTGTAGTTTCTGCATCGGAGTGTTGCTCTTTTAAGACTTCTGAAAGCATGCTGCACACCCCGTCCTGATCAGATTTTGGAAGGCATTACAGATTCTTAAATCTTGGATCGAGTGCTGTAGCTATCTTTAGAAATCTTTCATTGGTACTTTCTTTGCATTTTCTCAAATCTGCAGTGAAAGTGTTCTTAAAACGAACAACATGCTGGGTCATCATCCGAGATTACTATAACATGAAATATATGGCAGAATGCGGGTAGAACAGAGCAGGAGATATACAATTCTCCCCCAAGGAGTTCAGTCACAAATTTAATTAACGCATTATTTTTTTTAACGAGCGTCATCAGCATGGAAGCATATCCTCTGGAATGGTGGCCAAAGCATGAAGGGGCATATGAATGTTTAGCATATCTGGCAAATAAATACCTTGTAAATGCTGGCTACAAAAGTGCCATGCAAACATCTGCTCTCATTTTCAGATGACATTGTAAATACAAAGCGGGCAGGTTTATCTCCTGTAAATGTAAACAAACTAGTTTCTCTTAGCGATTGGCTGAACAAGAAGTAGGACTGAATGTAGGCTCTAAAGTTTTAGCTTATTTTGTTTTTGAGTTCAGTTATATAACAAAACAAAAAAAATCTACATTTGTAAATTGTGCTTTCACGATAAAGAGATTGCACTATGGTACTTGTATGAGGGGAATTGAAAAATAATATTTCTTTTATTTATCATTTTTACAGTGCAGATATACTGTACATTTTGTATTCTGTGTTGTAATTGAAATCAATATATTTGAAAATGTAGAAAAACATCCAATACATTTAATAAATTTCAATTGGTATTCTAATGTTTAACAGTATGATTAAAACTGCAATTAATGATGATTAATTTTTTTGAGTTAATTGTGAGTTACCTGCCATTAATCGACAGCCCTAGTTATTAGACGTACTTAGTTTTTGCTGTCCAAATTTTTGTAAGACTGTCCAAGTAAAGTAAAAGAAAGCAAGACAAAGTAAGACACATTTACATGCAGCATGATACCTTAGAGCTTCCAAGACTCTACTACGACCATTACGCACAGATCGTGTGCCATCTGGTGTGGTAGGGGAACTGTCAAAACCATTCCTTGACAACGATCCTCTTTGTGCTTGTGGTTTCACTATCGATGTTGCAGACATGATCTCCTGTAGTTGCTTTTGAAAGTTCTCCCTCATTTCTAGTGTCTGGGTTAAAACTTGAAGTGAAAAAAAGTCACAACAAGATTTAGGCCATTTAATTTTACATTTTTAGAATGCCACAGTTTAATCATGTAGCTCCCTTTCAGGACAAAGATATGTACATGTTTTCACATGTGGCAATACTTTCAATTAAGTCTTTGCTTCACATGAAAAATAAATTAGGAATATCCAGTCTTTAAGATATTCTAGAATACTAAAGACAACAGCCCAATAGTTCATCAGGGATGGTCAGTCCTCCTTATGGATTTGCCAGTGTCTTTAAAGCAGGGTACAAAATATCTCTCCTCATACTCTGCAGCATTTATGAATAAGAAGCAGCCAGCACTTTTCCAGGGAAGCCTGGTTGGCTACACTGTGCTTAGGTCTGAGAATAAATGAAACTAAAATCTCCAGATCTTAAAAGTCAAGCTTCCTCGAAATAGTAAAATACTTATATTTAAAACTGTAGTTTCCACAGCTGTTTTAAAAAGAAAACAAAGAATATTTTATTTACCTCCTTTGGCTTCATTTGCTGCAATTTGCTCCTCCCTTACTGTGACTGCTTCCTTTACCTGGTTAGTAGTTACATCTCCTATGTCATTTTCATCCACTGAAATACTCTAAGAATGTTAAAAATATAGAACTTATCAATCTAATTCTGAAACCGAAAGACATAGCAACTTGCTACAGTGTTCAGTGGGGGGTAAGCACATGGCGATGTTTTTGGGGACAGGAAGAACTCTACCAAAGCTTCATCAACAAACCAAAGATCCACTCTATCAGCCTCAGATTATCTTAATGTTTCTGCCACAGCAGTGAAATAATTAAAAAAAAAAAAAAAACACTAGACTGGAGACTTAATATCCTATTAAATTCAATAAAATTCACACCTCTCAGGCCTACTGTTTATGTCTAACTGAAGACAGACAGGACCATACCAATTCAGATTTGAAGACTGTGTCCACTCTAATAAGATAGACAGATTTTTTTTTTTTTTTTTTTTAAAAGAGAGAGTTAGAATGCTGAGAAACTGATGGAGTCTCCAGGATAGAGCAAGTTTACAGCTGTGTAACTGCTGAACCTGACCCCAGAGATTACTAAATAACAATATTTGTATTAGTTTATATTCATTTTGTTAGTGAAACAACTAGATTAAAATAATGCCAATGAATCCAATACATCTTATTGTATACCTCAGCTTCCTTTGCTGTTTTTCCAGTTGATGGAAGTCTACTGGAAGAAAGTCTGCCATCTTGCACTGCACTGATATCCAGACTCATTTTGGGATTGTAAGTGTGAGGGAACAGAGATTCAGGAAGTCGTTTATATTCTTGTGCACTCTGCAACAAAGTTCATAAATATAAGAAATGATGAGAAATTTGGGAAGAACAGAGTAATTTAGATAGCATGATGCAAAATTAAATATAAAAAATTTCAATAAAAATCATACAATTGGAAACAAACACTAACACAGGAGGCACATGTAGTTCTTAGGACAGTAAGTATGAAATTCTTACTTTCCAAGAAGTTCTGAAGATTTTTCTTCATGACTACTAAATCTAACTTTACTACTGTGCCATTACCAAATACGTATGCAAACAAAAAGTTATTGTTCAGTGAAACCTCAACCAAAAGCTCTGCTAAACTGAGCCAATGTATTGGGTATGAAAAGCAAATATATGAAGAAATTGTCAATTTCAGCTCTACAGTCATTACGAAGTGAAGGTACACCAATGAAAATTATTTAAGATTTAGGAGGATGAAGTCTGCAAATTAAAAGCAGCATGCATAAAGCATCAGCTACTGTGTATGAACCCATACAATTTAAACCCATGCACATGCTTTTTAAAAAATGGAAAGTCAGTCCAATACATCTGATCTTGTCTCCATTCTAGTTCACATTTCAAAGGAAAATAAAAATAAATTTCTTCCATACCTCTAAAAGCCAATGCTCTGAAACAATGTGTATGCCCCTTTCTTTAACAGATTTGTATTCCTTACTGCTGTCATTTTGTCTTCCCTGGTAGATGAAGTGAGTTACTGTTTCATCAAAGCACCATCTAGAATAAACACCAATAAAATGTAATCTGAAGATATCAACTCCAGTTTAATATTATAATTACTGCATCCTTGAAACTGAGTCTTAACCCATCAAGACAAATAACCATTACTATGAAGCTTAACAAAAGCTACAAAAAAAAAAACAAACAAAACACCTTACTTATTTAGCTGCCCCCTCAAAATTACCATCATCCAACATACAATAATTTTTTGGGGAATCATGTCATGAACCTCTTAGTTCATTCAATTTAATATTAATAAAATGTACCTTAACATTGGATTTGTTTTTTGGGTTTTTTTCCATTTTACAAATTGAAATATTTATGTAGAACAGCAATATTCTTTTGTATTTTATTCTATATAGGTTCTTATATTGCCCTCCCCATTTCTTGTATTTGAGCACCTTTCAGTAGCACATCTGACCAACATCTGTCACATGTGATTTCTTCTCTCTCTTATTCTCTCTGCATAGGGAGAATTGTGTGCAGTGTAGTGTTTAGTTTTGGTTCTGTTTTTGTAGTTTTTGCTTTTAAATGTGCACACTATTATTGGATGTTAGAGACAGCAAGGCTGAAGAAGCACACCTTGCATGTGGTACAGAAGGGTTTGAGATGGTCCTTAGTTCCTGTGGGAGATCATTCCACTATCTTGAACTGGCCCCTGAGGAAGTTCTGTCTCCTGCATGGACAAGCTTTAGCCTTATCATAGAGAGTTCCACTGTGCCAGAAGAGCAAAGATATACTCTGGTCTTCACTGCTAAACTTTAGGTGATCTTTCAGATATCCTGGGCCCAGGCTATTGAGCATCTTGAAGATAAGGACAGAAACCTTGAACTTGATTCAATATTCTATGGAAGGCCAGTGTGAAGAATGGAGGATAAGCCTGATGACTTTGTGGTATCCCATGTTGTGAGGAGACATACTGCAGCATTCAGTATTAGCTGGAGTTTACTAAGGGTTGATAGCTTTGGGGCCAGATATACTGCATTGCTGTAGTCCAGACAGGAGGTGACAAGGCAGTATAATTGAGACCAGGTCACCATCTGCCAAGATGGGATGGAGTCTCCTAACAAGAGATGTTATAAGGCATTACTCGCAGATGCTATTTTGTGAGAGATTAGCGTCATCAAGAAATCCAGGAGAACTCCCTAAACTGAAATGACCAAGTGTGGGCGTTTGCCTTTAACCAAAGGAGACGGACTGCATCATGACTGTGAACTCTTCAAAGTGTTTTTCTCTGCCCACTACCATAACCTCTGTGTTGCTCGGGTTCAGTTTCAACCAGCTGTTGTTCATCCATGAGCTGATCTCACTCAAGCATTAGACCATTTTGGTGATATCAGTATGGTCATATATGGTGAAGAGTAGGTAGTGCTGTGTCTCATCTGTATATTGCTAGCGCTTGAGTCCATGCCATCTTACCAGTCCTCCTAGTAGCTGCATTTAAATGTTGAAGAGAACCGGAGAGAGAATTGATCCTTGCGGAACTCCATAAGAGAGGCGTTTAGTGGCAGAGACATAGTTTCCCATCACAACTTACTGGATTCATCCCTCCAGGCAGGGCTTAAACCATTTTAGTGCATGTCCCTAGATCCCTGACACCTCTCTCAGGCAGGACAGCAGTATCTCATAGTTAGGGCCCTACCAAATTCACGGCTATGAAGAACGTGTCACAGACCGTGAAATCTTGTCTCCTCCCGTGAAATCTGGTCTTTTGTGGGCTTTTACCCTATACTATACAGATTTCACGGGGGGAGACCAGCATTTCTCAACGTGGAGGGTCCTGACCCAACAGGGAGTTGCAGGGGGGGGTGGTTTCACAGTATTGACACCCTTATTTCTGCGCTGCCTTCAGAGCTGGGTGGCCGGAGAGTGGCAGCTGTTGGCTGGGCATCCAGCTCTGAAGGCAGCACCCCACCAGCAGCAGCGCAGAAGTAAGGGTGGCAATACCGTGAAACCCCCCACCATAACCTTGTGACCCATGCCATCCTTACTTCTGCACTGCTGTTGACAGTGGCTCTGCCTTCAGAGCTGGGCTCCCGGCCAGCAGCTGCCGCTCTCCAGCTTCCCAGCTCTGAAGGCAGTGCCGCTGCCAGCAGCAGCGCAGAAGTAAGGGTAGCAGTACCGCAACCCCCCTACAATAACCTAGCAACCCCCCTACAGCTCCTCTTTTGGGTCAGGACCCCTACAATTACAACATTGTGAAATTTGAGATTTAAATAGGTGAAATCATGAAATTTAAGATTTTTAAAATCTTATGACCATGAAATTGACTAAAATGGACCGTGAATTTGGTAGGGATCTACTCATAATTAACAGACTTGAATGCTGCTGAGAGGTCCAGGAGAATGAGAATAGCTGTCTGCCCACTTTTCAACAACAGCAGGAGATCAAACTGTTCTGTCCCACATCCTGACATGAATCCAGATTGTACTGGTGTCTCCTTTAGAGCATCCCTATGCCAGAAGGCAAGAGTCACCCTGTTAGCTAGCAGTGAGTTTCAGCTGGCATGACCAATTCAGTACAACGCAACTAACTATTGTTATACTCTCTATCTAAAAAGGTGTCATATAATGTATCACTAGAAAACTAATAACTCATAGATCATTAATATTCTGGCATGTTGTATATACTATCAACACCCAAAGAATTATGCCGACGTGCTGGAATTATGATCAAAACATGTTTACATTAGGCATATCAGGGGATGTTGATATATAGGTTGTTTTTTCCCCAGACAAAAGAATGTGGTTCCCACGTAATTTGAGCAAGGTGTGACTAAAGATAAGACAAAGAAAAGCACATTTGCACGCCAGGCAATCAAAATTATCGGGAGACCAAGGAGGAAAATGATCAGTAAAGCCTTGTGTACACTACCAAGTTTTGTTGCTAACAAAATAGCAGGAGCGTACACACTACAATGGAACTTTGTCACAAAAAACGCTCAGTTTTGGCAACAAAAAGCTTCCACCCCTATGAGAGACTTGTCTTTTCCCCTCCCTTTATTATCGACAAAGAACCAGTGTAGACACTGCTGATTGTTTTGTCTACAGAACTGGCTTCCGCCAGTATCCCTCAATGCCTGCCCTGATTGCTCTGCTCAGTGTTGTGATCTCTGCTGCCCTGCAGGCATGCGCCCCTCCCCTTTCAAAGCTCTGGGAAGTATTTGTGTGCTGCTCTGTTTGGGGAACAAACAAACCAAGAGCAAATCATTGGCATGCTCCTGGTCTGCCCTGCACTAGGAACACAGCAGCAGGCAGACTGCTACTGCAGCGGGAGGGGGACAGACTGCTGTGCTGCCTTGCCATTCCTCAACATGGAGAACTCACAGGGCTACTCATGATGCTGCTCTCGGCAGCTGAGGGGGCTGTGGGAGAGAATCCCAAATTGCGCAGCCATCAGCTCTTCCTTCCCACAACACTGCACTATGGGATACATACCCACGGTGCATTGCTCACCCTGTCAATGATGTGTCCCCAATGTGGACATGATCTGTCGACAGAGGGAGCAAGTATGAATACGTTTTGGTGATTTTTGTTTTGTGGACTTTTGGGTGTCGACATACGTTTTGTCAACAACGTGTAGTGGTAGTGTAGACAAGCCCTAAATCCCAATGAGAATGGAAACTGCACCCCCAAGAAGCATTTCTTCCTCTTGAAGCAGAGTCAATGAGCTTTGAGAAGAGATACTTTTAAAAGGTTTACTGGACTATAAAGAAAGGGGCCGAGAGCCCTTAAGTTATCCTCCACCTATGGAGACAAGAATGGGGATCCTGACTAAGGCCTAGTCTGCCATTGCTGGAAAAGGAAGACTGGTGAGACACGATCTTGAACGAAGATTGCAGCTTGTTAAGTTAGGTCTTAGCCATTAGAAAGTGTATATTTACTTTTGTTTGTAACCCTATCTTTATGCCTTTTGCTTTAACTCACTTAAAACCTCTCTCTTTTTGATTAAACAATTTTGTTTTACTTTTTAGCTAAACCAGCCCTGTCCTTTGACTGAACTGAAGTGATTGATAACTCCAGTCAAGATAACATGCTGCTGTTTGTGTCTCTTTAAAGGATTAGCAAACTTAATATCCTCTATGAATGTACAATGACAGCGGTCAGGGGTTGGAGCTGACTAATTGTTCCCTGGTAGGCAAGGTTTGGGCTGGGAGAACCCTGAGAAGTTTGCTGGCAAGGCAGACAAGCTGGTGTGTCAGGAAACTGTCACAGTTTAGCTGCAGCAAAGCTCCCACTTGCTGAGGCTAAGAAGGAGAGCACAGTGTCTCACAGCTCTGGGTATCTCCAGCAGCTTGTGACAGTCAGACCTAGGACATTAGTTCTTTGGCTAGCTTCTCTATGAGCTTTCCTCAGGATTGGAAAGTCTGTACTTCCTGAGCTCTTATGGTCACAGTTTAGGATCCAACTCTGTCCTGATATAAATGGAATTGACACAATGGAAGTTATGTCTATCAAAGAACTGGGCCTTTTATATTTGGATTTCTTCCAAAATACATTTTTGCCCATTTTGTTAACACTAAAATTCAATGCACAATTATTTTCAACCAACTCAAGACAATTCAAAATTTCGAAAATGAGCCATTCTAAAGATTTTTAATCTCGAAGTATTTAATCAAAACATTCTCAGAAACACTTTCTAGCAGGCACTGAAACTTAAACCTATAACTGAAAACATGAGGATCTCTCTGTTTTCAGTGCCTTGCATAATGACAGGTTTCAGAGTAGCAGCCGTGTTAGTCTGTATTCGCAAAAAGAAAAGGAGTACTTGTGGCACCTTAGAGACTAACAAATTTATTAGAGCATAAGCTTTCGTGAGCTACAGCTCACTTCATCGGATGCATTTGGTGGAAAAAACAGAGGGGAGATTTATATACACTCACACAGAGAGCATGAAACAATGGGTTTATCATACACACTGTAAGGAGAGTGATCACTTAAGATAAGCCATCACCAGCAGCAGGGGGGGGAAAAGGAGGAAAACCTTTCATGGTGACAAGCAAGGTAGGCTAATTCCAGCAGTTAACAAGAATATCAGAGGAACAGTCGGGGGTGGGGTGGGAGGGAGAAATACCATGGGGAAATAGTTTTACTTTGTGTAATGACTCATCCATTCCCAGTCTCTATTCAAGCCTAAGTTAATTGTATCCAGTTTGCAAATTAATTCCAATTCATCAGTCTCTCGTTGGAGTCTGTTTTTGAAGCTTTTTTGTTGAAGGATAGCCACTCTTAGGTCTGTGATCGAATGACCAGAGAGATTGAAGTGTTCTCCAACTGGTTTTTGTATGTTATAATTCTTGACGTCTGATTTGTGTCCATTCATTCTTTTACGTAGAGACTGTCCAATTTGGCCAATGTACATAGCAGAGGGGCATTGCTGGCACATGATGGCATATTTCACATTGGTAGATGCGCAGGTGAACGAGCCTCTGATAGTGTGGCTGATGTGATTAGGCCCTATGATGGTATCCCCTGAATAGATATGTGGACAGAATTGGCAACGGGCTTTGTTGCAAGGATAGTTTCCTGGGTTAGTGGTTCTGTTGTGTGGTGTGTGGTTGCTGGTGAGTATTTGCTTCAGATTGGAAGGCTGTCTGTAAGCAAGGACTGGTCTGTCTCCCAAGGTCTGTGAGAGTGATGGGTTGTCCTTCAGGATAGGTTGTAGATCCTTGATGATGCGTTGGAGAGGTTTTAGTTGGGGGCTGAAGGTGATGGCTAGTGGCGTTCTGTTGTTTTCTTTGTTGGGCCTGTCCTGTAGTAGGTGACTTCTGGGTACTCTTCTGGCTCTGTCAATCTGTTTCTTCACTTCAGCAGGTGGGTATTGTAGTTGTAGGAATGCATGATAGAGATCTTGTAGGTGTTTGTCTCTGTCTGAGGGGTTGGAGCAAATGCGGTTATATCGTAGCGCTTGGCTGTAGACAATGGATCAAGTGGTATGATCTGGATGAAAGCTAGAGGCATGTAGGTAGGAATAGCGGTCAGTAGGTTTCCGATATAGGGTGGTGTTTATGTGACCATCGCTTATTAACACCGTAGTGTCCGTAGTGTCCAGTTGGAGAACACTTCAATCTCTCTGGTCACTCGATCACAGACCTAAGAGTGGCTATCCTTCAACAAAAAAGCTTCAAAAACAGACTCCAACGAGAGATTGCTGAATTGGAATTAATTTGCAAACTGGATACAATTAACTTAGGCTTGAATAGAGACTGGGAATGGATGAGTCATTACACAAAGTAAAACTATTTCCCCATGGTATTTCTCCCTCCCACCCCACCCCCGACTGTTCCTCTGATATTCTTGTTAACTGCTGGAATTAGCCTACCTTGCTTGTCACCATGAAAGGTTTTCCTCCTTTTCCCCCCCCTGCTGCTGGTGATGGCTTATCTTAAGTGATCACTCTCCTTACAGTGTGTATGATAAACCCATTGTTTCATGCTCTCTGTGTGAGTGTATATAAATCTCTCCTCTGTTTTTTCCACCAAATGCATCCGATGAAGTGAGCTGTAGCTCACGAAAGCTTATGCTCTAATAAATTTGTTAGTCTCTAAGGTGCCACAAGTACTCCTTTTCTGTTTTCAGTGTTACCAAAGGCTCAAACTGGAATTCTCGTCATTCAAAAAACACAGGCTTTTACCACTTGAACTAATGAAAATTTCTTTTAGCTATCACCTATAGAAGTGTACATGTCTGATACTGCTCCCACTAAAGTCAACGGCAAAAAAACTTCCACTGAAATCAGGGGGAGCAATATCGGGATCCAAACGAATGACTTTACTTAATTACAACCTGTTTTCTTGAAATCTAGATGGTGCAGGAATTTGAGGAGATTTAACAGGAGCTTGAGGAGAAAAATTAACAAGAAGTTTTTGAGCTACAGGGACCTCAAAATACATTAGACTCAAGTCAAAATCTAAAATCAAGGTACATTTTAAAATAATCTGTAACTCAAAAGCTGTTCGACAAATTGCCTTCATACTTATGCCGGAAAATTCTCTTTACCTTTCATTGTATATCTGAGAATTTTCAGGCCAAACTGATTTTCCAAGCCAAGTTATTAGGGAGAAGGGGGCAGGCAAATATAGGGCGTTACAATGGAAATTGGTTACAACCTTAATACACAGAAGGCTAATGCTTTGCTATAATTAAAAGCCATATGCACACACTGGACTTCAGAACACCAAGATTCAGATTCATTCGAGTGAAAAGTTGTATCAAAGCAGAGTGTAGTAACTGCTGGCATCAGTTTATACCTGTAATCTGCTCCAAGAGAAACGGCAACAGCATTCAGTTCACTTTGCTTTTTACTGAGTTTCTTACTAACACATATAACTAGATCAGCAAGAGGTTTTGAATCTTCCACCTGTTCATAGTCATGGGAAAAATATGAAGAAAAATCACGTTCTGAGCATCTTTAAACCAACACATTTGTAATGATAAAGAAGGGAAACTACTTAGCAGAGTTCTGCTTATCTCTGCTTCCTGAATCTCCCCATTATTAAGGGAGTGCTGTTATGGCTCCACATGCCAGGAACCAGGACTCAAAAGACTTATCTCACAAAGTCTCATAAGAATATATTACACTTCTTTCTTAGCAGTTTGAAATCTTCTTGAACTTTTAAACAGGGAAAATACTAAAACTGCCTTCACAAAAACATCTTAGTATAAAGGTGAAGGGGGCCCAAGATGTGCATAGCATGAAGGGAGTGAGAAAGAGGATAGTACAGCATGACAAATTACTTTAATCTTCCCTTGCAAACGTCATTCCATTTCTCCATTCTCATACTGATTACAGAGTACAAGTGTGGCAATTAGTACAAAGCACCGCCTTTGCCTGCATCTTCAGTCCACTGCACCCACTGTACATTTCTCCCACATTTCTGTTTTCTGTTCTTTCTAACTTTGCTCTCTGCATGATAGATCAGATTTAGTACAAAAAGGAATCAAGAAAAGACTGTGCTCCTTGCTTCCAGGAAAGAGATGTAAACACACTACTAGGAAAATCATCTCACATCTTATTGTGGGGGTGAGAGTGAGAAATATTTTACCTCCTGCTTCCGAGTAAGTGAAGCAATAACAGCACTCTAAGAGGATGGGGGGAAAAGGGAGATGCATGACAAAAATAAATTCCAATAACTTCCCAGAAAATAATGGATGTCCTCCAATATTACAGTTAATCAGAGTAAAAGTATTTACCCCTTGCCCACTGTTTTCATGACAGACACTGGGAATTCCTTTTTCCCTTAACAGTGATGAGCTACAAGTTCTAGAACTATGAAATATCTACAGTTACATGTTTATATACACATACTGCCTAACAATTGTT
Organism: Dermochelys coriacea; assembly: GCF_009764565.3. NCBI lineage: Eukaryota > Metazoa > Chordata > Testudines > Dermochelyidae > Dermochelys > Dermochelys coriacea. Next base: position 190,790,633 of record NC_050069.1, on the reverse strand, counting down.
AAAGCAGCTCAGTAGAACAAACATCTTTAAATGAGTTTCTCTGCCTTTTAGGAGTCAAAATTACTGGTCTTGCCTCTTTCAACTGAAACAAAAGGACAGTTAATCATTCAAATTTCTGCCTGAACATATCAAAATACAGTATCAAAGATAACATGATTCATAACTATCATGTAAAGTTAAGCATCTCCTAACTCAACTACATGATTACACCGCATATTCCTAATTAAATTTTAAAAAGAGCATAATCCTACCACTTCTGCTTGTGCAGCCCGCAGTTGAGGGCTGGCAGTAAGAGCTGCTGTATGACGAGTGCTGTTTGCCAGAGCTAATTTCAAGTTCCTGCCAATGACTTCAGAGAGAGGAGTACTTGGCTTCCTGTTTCTCTGATTGGGAGCCCCTGGAGTTTCCAAAGCTGCCAGGGCATCCTACCAAAAAGGAGTAAAGAAACAATAACTGAATCAACATAGATGAACTATCCTTTCTCCAGGATCAAAAGTTCTCTCATTGAATAGCAGTCTCCCTTAATGCAATCTACATTAAGGCTTCATACTATTCAAACTCCAACCCACTTCTTATTTGTATTACAGTAGCATCTACAGACCCCAAACAAGATTGGGGTCCCGCTGTGTTAAGCATTATACAGACATAGTAAAAGACAGCCCTTACCCCACAGTTCTTGCAATCTAGATAGACAAGACAGACGAAGGACAGGAGAAAGTAACATCTCAATTTTACAGATGGAGAACTGAGGAAATAGAGATTATAGAATCATAGAAACGTAGCACTGGAAGGGACCTCAACAGGTCATCTAGTCCAGTCCCTGGCATGGAGGCAGGACTAAGAATTATCTCGACCATCCCTGACAGGTTTTTGTCTCCAGTGGTTCTCAAACTTTTGTATTGGTGATCCCTTTCACACAGCAAACCTCTGAGTACGACCCCCCCCTTATAAATTAAAATCACTTATTTATGTTTAACACTATTATAAATGCTGGAGGTAAAGCGGGGTTTGGAGGTGGAGGCTGACAGCTCGCGATCCCCCCATGTAATAAGCTTGCTACCCGCGGAGGAGTCACGATCTCTAGTGTGAGAACCCCTCATCTAACCTGTTCTTAAAAACCTCCAATGACAGAGATTCCACAACCTCCTTAGATATTTGTTCCATTGCTTAACTACCCTTACAGTTAAGAAGTTTTTCCCAATGTCTCACCTAAATCTCTGTTGCTGCAATTTAAGCCCATCACTTCTTGTCATGCCCTCAATGGTTAAGGAGAACAAATTATCACCCTCCTCTTTATAACAACCTTTTTAAGTACTTGAAGACTTACTCCTCAGTCTTCTGATCTCCTGACTAAACAAACCCAGTTTTTTTTTTTTTCCAATCTTTCCTCAGAGGTCATGTTTTCTAGATCTTTAATCATTTTTGTTGCTCTCCTTGGACTTTCTCCAATTTGTCCACATTTTCCCTGAAATGTGGTGCCCACAACTGGACACAATACTCCAGCTGAGGCCTTATCAGTGCTGAATAGAGTGGGAGAATTATTCCTTGTGTCTTGCTTACAAGACTCATACTTTTCCTTAGAATTTCCTTAGAATCATGAACTCTAAGAACACTTTCACCCAAACTGCCTTCCACCTTCAAATTCTCAACTAATTCTTCCCTATTAGTCAGAATCAAATCTAAAATTACCTCTCCCCTACTCGCTTTCTTCTTGCTCACACAAGAAGTGTATGGAAGAGCCAGGAACCAAATTCAGATCTTCATGAGTCCCGGTCCCATGCTCTAACCACAGAACTAGCCTATCTCTATACTCTCTTCTTTAATATCTATTCAAATATAACCTAGAGCACAGATCCAGTATTTTTCTATTTGCTTCTTTAGAAATACCTAAAAATAGTTTGAAAAGGAATTTATACCACACCCATCTTCAAATGTACTGCCCTCTACTTGAAATTAGAAGCTGTGGTCCTGTCCACTTTGTTTTTCCTTAGCTGTTATGGATAAATGGAAAATAGTAAGTTTAGGACAGCAGAGAAACAGTGTGTGTGAAACTGGCTTAACTGAGAAAGGAAGTGATTTATATTCAAACTGTTTGGGGTTTGTTGTTTTTAACAGCGTTTAACTTAATTGGGGAAAAGAGCTCTCTGTTTCTATTCAGCTCCTCCACTGAGTAAGCTTCCAGTACACACTTGAGTCAGTCAAGAAATCCTCCCGCACTCATATATCTAAGGTTAAACAAAAGGCAAATGACCTTCTTTTATGCAACAGAAAGAGGCAGAAAAGGGCAAAAATCCAGTCTATTGTTTTACATTTGCAGGCCATCTTTAAGACAAATGTCTCCCCTTCACCTATTTCTTTCTCCAACTTCATGCAACTACATCTTTGTATGAGAGGGATAATGGCTGCTGTTCTTTCAGATGTATAAGGATTATCACAGTAAAGTAGTAGTTCTGTAGAAGCCAAGAGCAACAGAAAATTAAGGGCATGCTTGGGGAAAGGAGAATCAAAGAATAAAGTTACAAGGAAATTAATATTGAAGAATGAGCAAGAAAGCTTAAATGTACAAGTTTAAAAAAGTGTACACAGTCCACTGGGAAACTATAGCCAAATACAGACTATTTATTTTATGATAGTTGGCAAAAACTAACACTCTTCTACTAAAATTTCACTCTGTTTTTAAAGAGCAACACAGACTAGGTAACATAGGTCATTGCTTTAGGACCCTCTGGTATATATTGCAATAGGCACACTGGGCTTTGTTATGGGTGCTATGTATCTATTTCTCAAAATGTTCATGATTTAATTATTTTTATATTCTTTAAGTATCAGTTCTAATAACCCCGTCCCTTAGAACATGTGAATTTTCAGAACTGCCTGCCAAACTAAAAAGCCTAGAAGTATTTTTATTTATGTGTTATTAATACGCACTCTTTAAAAAAGGTTACATAGGGGGTTTTGTGCCTTTTTCATTCACACACATTTGACCCTGGGAGCACTACTGGTTTAGAAACTTGCAAAGGAGTTTACCTTTACATCGAATGAAGGCTTGAAGAGCTTATCTTTGGAAAGAAATTTGGATGGTGTGTCAAGATGCAAAGATGGTTCTTTCTGGAGCAGTCTTCCTTCTGCAGGAAGGGTTGGCTTTTGCCCAGTATGGTGCGAGATCACACTATGGAAAGCTTTACTCTGGAACCGGTTCACATCAAGAGGCGTCACAGCTGTTTTCTTCCCAGCTTCAAGAAGACTGCTAGGATGGTCTGGTATATCTGAAGACATTATAGTTGTCTCTGTCTTGTTGGGCTGACTCATTAAACTCTCTTCTTTATCTTAAATGAAATAAAGAAAATTATAATTAAGCACCACAATTTTTTCCCTTAATATAAATGTGTATATACTTGCATTATGCTAAGGACTTTATTTATCCAATATTTTGTTGTTCTACATATGTTCTAAAATGAAGGGAGGATTTTTGTTTTTAAGTTTCTATGTTCTATACTAGTGCTTGTGCTATACCACATTACTACTGTGCTAGTCCTTAAATGCCTAAAAGAAGAGTAACCCGTGTCTCTCTCATACTGTCTTGTGCTTCAGTGAATTTTAAAGTATTAAACCAAAAACGGAAACATTTAATTATGACACAGTTGAAAAGCTACAGATACTCACCTGTTTTCTCTTTAATGATCAGCAGCTTCACTATAGACTGAAATGCTAATGGCATAAATACTGCTAATCAGCACTGGGTAAAGCTGAGGAATCTGAGAAATCAGAGATGGAAAAGATCTGTTAGGCAAGGGGTCGACAACCTTCGGCATGCGGCCCATCAGGGTAATCCACTGGCATGCCATGAGACATTTTGTTTACGTTGACCGTCCCCAGGCAAGGCCCCCTGCAGCTCCCAGTGCCTGCGATTCACTGTTCCTGGCCAATGGGAGCTGTGGGAAGTGGTGTGGGCCGGTCACTGCTTCCAACAGCTCCCATTGGCCGGGAACGGCAAACTGCGGCCACTGTGAGCTGCGGGGGGTCGTGCCTGTAGACAGTCAACGTAAACAAAATGTCTCATGGCCCGCCAGCGGATTACCCTGATGGGCTGTGTGTCAAAGATTGCCGACCCCTGTGTTAGGCAATCTAGTCCATCATGTTGCCAACTTTTCTCTGCTGTATTATTCTCCTTCTCTTTGCCAACCCAGATTTTAAATGACTTCAGTAATAGCGCTTCTAACACATCCTCTGGAAGACTCACATTTTATATTTAAATGTACGCTTTTTGAAGCGCGGACTTCATAGTGCTGGGTGGCGTTGGTGGCCTGTGGTATATAGCAGGTAGAACTACCTGGTGGTCCCTTGTGGTCTTAAACTCTACAACTGTACAGAGTCTAGTACTACAGCTCCTCAAGCCAGTTTACACCCTCTCGTTGCTATTCTAATACAAATATTAAATAAAACCCCCCTCAAAATTAGGATTTCCCCCCCTAATTTTCAGCCTGCATGGTTTTTCTTTGCTCAGTTTCATTCCATTACTACTAATTACACTCCCTTAGGCCACCCTGTCAAATTCTGCTCCTTCTTTTGGCCAAATCTTGGTTTCATTCAAATCAACAGACATTGGCCCTTGGAGTTTATACACTTCAAATACCCATACATAAATATGACTTGTAGTCTGAATTATCTTTTTGTCAAACATATATAATTGGTTTTACATAAAATCATTCCTTCCAGTCCCTTAATCATTTTGTTCCTTTTCTCCGAATTCCTACTCAACCTGTCAAGATCTTTCTGGCACTGAGGTGCCCAGAGCTGAATGCAGTATTGCAGATATGTTTTTAATCACTACAATTTTATGGAGCCCACAAATGCATTAGTAAGAACTAGTGAGTTAGCTGGTATTCGGTATTAATCAGTCCAGTTTACGTCTCAATTCTAAAAGGGGCACTGTCAAATAACGTAAGGTTTGTTTTGTTGAGAAAAACATTTTACAGAACCTTCCTTCTCTTGTAAAACAGTTTTTAATTAGATTTAAACACTATTCCACAGTGTTTTACAATTTAACACAACAGTATCATGTAAAGGAGTGTAAACCAGAAAGTGAAAATAACTAGACATTGGGCTAGATCCTCAGTTAATATAAATCAGCATACCTCCATTGACTTCAGTACAGCTATACAGTGATTTACCCCAGCTAAAGATCTGGACCATGGACTATAAACAAGTGAAAACGACTAGCCTTTATAGTCTAAGCTTAGGGATAGGCAAAAAATAAACATCTTAACTAGCAAAAAGTAAATTATAAGATGAAAAGTCTTTCTGTTTCAATAGTTTAAGGTCCTAAGTATTAGGAATCAGCTTATACTCAAAAATTTCTCTTAACGACAGTGCAATGCAGTGGAACATGGCATGATTAAGGTATATTAAAATAAACAAGAAAACATAAAAGACAACCAACCTCCAGTATTAACATTTTCAACTGGGAACTTGCTTTCATCTGCTTTCTTTCCTGTCCTTGCAGACTGTAAGAGCCAAGCCATAGTGACTGCAGGTAAATTCCATTTCTTTGCTGCTTCATACTTAGAACCATCTGGCTCTTTGACCACTAGGTGGGTGCTGGCAAACATTCCTTTCTTTGGGTTGGCTCTTCGCACAAAGAATTCCTGGACTCTGAAATAAACGTATATAAATAACCATTCAAAAACGTAGTCATTGTTTAGACTGTTCCTATTAGCACTGCAGAGCCAACAAAGGTATGGAAGAGTGAGCTGGGTTCTAGTTCTGCTCAGGTATCATAAACAGAACTGTTAACTAACTTCCAAAAGTTGGGCCACATTCTTCCCTCACTTACACCTGTACAACTCCACTAAAGACAACATGGTGCACATTTTTAACTGAAATGGGGGTAGAGTTGGCTATAGATTTTTTTTTTAAACTGGTGACAATGTACAAGCCAAAAACTTCAGCTAAATTTCTATATCTCAGGCTGAGATTTTATGGCTGGCAATCAGGGAGAAAAAAAGATTTTACTTGTACAATGAGCAAACTCCATGAAAATCATTGACCAAGTAAGTATGGACAACCACAAATGTCCCAGTCTTCCTCCCCCACCTTTTAGAACAGATATTCACTAGTGTCATATACAAATATCTGAACACTTAAAGACACTGTCTATAGAAGGTGTAATGACAAAGGAGGGCAGAAAATACAGAACCAAATTGTACATCACAATATTTCAACATTTGGATTTTATTCATTTGGTAAAAGTAAAGAAGTCTAGAACAAAATTTAACTCTAAACTAAGTTTTTTGCTCATTTTTTCTCTAATGTGACTAAACACTTGAAAAATTTTTAGATGCCAGAAAATGAACATAAGTGGCAACAGACTCCATACCTCGCTCCAAGAAGACCTGCCAAGAACACCAGGGAATCTCTCTCGGCACCAGTAAACTGGCTGAAAGACAGTACGCAGTCTGCCAGAGGAGTGCTTCCTTCCATTACTGATACTGGGGTGAAAAGTGGGTTGGACTGAGGGTTTAAAAGGAGCTGCTGTTCTACACACATAATCTTAAAAATGATGAAATAAATGAAAATGAGAACCAAGCCAAGAGAAAACAATATGACAAACATTATTTCAGCCATTGTACTACAGCATTTATGGAATCAACAGCAAGACATCCTTTGTCTTTGTGCCTCAAGGTCAAATTAGAACATGTATTACTCTATATGTGATCAGATAAATTACTTCAAAAGATCCAGAAAGTTTCAGTCAAATTCACATTAAGATTTAAGCCTTCTGAATTTCTATTTTTCCAACAATGAATACTGCTTTAAAACATTTTAAAACCCAATATAAGAGTTGGCATGGGTTTTATTTCACAGTTAATTATCTAATAATGAAAAACACCAAATGGCAATTAATCCAGGTGATAAGCATTATCTAGGTCAACATATTTAAATGTTTGACCACCTGAGCTATAATGTCAGCCTGCAATTGCATCATCCAGATACAGCTACATATGTTATTAGAGAGATATGGGGAAGTGTGGGGCAAGAGAAAAAAGATAGCTTACTAAACAGATGTTAAAACAGAAATGTTATTCACAATTTATGTCATGCACCTAGCTCTCTCTTCATAACCCTATTATGCAGACAACTAGAGCAGAGTCTTGTGTACAAAGTCTTTGTGCCACTACGTCAGAATCTGATTTAATAAAGCAGGAAGAAATGAATGAGATAGGTATAAGACATGCCTATAAAGAAGAAATGAATTAAAGCACTCTCTTAATTTGGTGTACACTAATTAAACAAAGCTAAAACCTCTGTTCTAATGCAAATATAACCATCAATAAGAAATACAGAAACCAGAAACTAACACTAATATTTGTTTGGTCATAGCTCTACAGTATCCCCTTACCAGCCATGTGTTTGTAACAACATCTCCAACAGTTGACTCCACCTTGCATCCCAGTAAAGGAACCACAGCATAGTCTGCAATTGCTCTGTTTTGAGGGAGTAGAACTTTCCCAGCACTTTCCTTTATAATTTCTACAATGCAGGACTCATCCTCTTCACCAAAACCCAAAAGAAGGAACCTCTTTCTGCTGAATAAGCCTTCTTCAACCACCGTAGAAGTCTCGGTCAGTGAACTATGACACATAGAGGACTGCTTCTCTTCTTGAATGGTAATATGAGTAGCATCACTGAAGTTACCAGTTTCTAGCTTTTCAACTTCAACTAAAAAAGAAAAAAATAACCGCTTGATGAAAATTTCACACACAGGGATGTAAGGGAGAAAATGAGTTTCAACCATCCTATTAGTTATTAATTGAAAATAATGCAGTACTGGAACCCAAAGTTTTAGATTCCATTTACAAACTGCTCAATATGAGGCATGCTTACATCTAATTTATATTGTTTTCTTAAGTACAATAGGGAAATTAATATACAAACCATGTCAAGATTTTAAAAACATACATGCTACAGAGTATGAATTGCAATTTCTTTACGTATGATTAAAATCAGGTAACTACATTTTTCTATGTCCATCTTTGTAAATGGCACCACAAGTTTTTCATAAGAGCTATACATAAATTTTGTCTTTTTATGAAGTGCTTGGACCAGAACTTACTTAATGTGGAATCATTATTCACATATTGAGAGAGGAGGTCATCTTCATCTGCTTTCTGGTGCTGTAAAAGCTTTACAGCTTCTTTTTTTGTGAGACTATTACTTTTGGGAACAGTTCGTTTTATTCCAGGTTGCTCCAAAACTGGATTTTCTATTGGCTGGTAGTTCAGAGGGATATACTGCTCCACCGGAAGTAAGTAACCCTTACCAAAGCACTCCAGCAACCATTTTGCTGTCACTGCATGAGGCCTATAAAATAAAATTATTTTTTATATTTTACACACACACACACACACACACACGTAAGATAGGTTAAAATGGGTTTGAGAGTCCTATTTTTTTCCTCTCAGACACTGCTCACTCTACAAGTACACTTGTGTTTCTGTAAGAAGTTTGTGACACTCATCTGACTTCAGTTACAACAAAAAAGTTTGAGTTTTTAGCATTTAGCAGCCTTTAGCATTTTTTGAATATTTCAAAAAAAGTTTGAGAATATGGATTTTTACACATATTTTCTAAAAGAAATACAACCAAGAAAATGTAATTTATCACAAATATTTAGGGTTTCTAGAATTTTCACATAATCCTCACCAGCTAATATTTTTTTTTCTGTTGAATGTGAGGAGATACGCTACCTAAGAAACACTATTCCCAGTGGTAAAATATTGTTGAATAGTTACCACAACTTAATGGTCTTTACAATTTATCTCTCTATTGGTACACACAGCTATTTAGTTAAAAAAAAAAATTAATCAATACATATTTTCTTTGTTTACAAGAGGAAACATGATTATGGAAGTGTCTTTTAAGCAACATAGTTATCAGAACCTGTGAGTAGTCTTGTTCAAAAACTGCTTCAGTTCATCATTATATTCTCCCACAATAACATGGGTGACATCTTCATTGAGCTGATTAAATCGAACACCACCACCACAGTTAATAAGCCTTCTCATTTTATCTAACTTCCTGCCACTGAAGCCACAGAGATAAATCTGCAAGGAGAAAGAAAAGAACAAGGTAAGATATTTTTGGTTGAAGTAGCTGTATTTTGATACCATTCATTACCCAACCAAAGAAACATACAAATACACAAGCTTTAGCTTATGAAAAATTGCAAAAAAGAAATGATTCCATCCTCAGTGCTCATCCTTGTGACTTTGTTTTGCACAACTCAACTTCCCACTACGAGAAGGAAATGCCAATAAAATATTTCCCATTAAATAAAGTTGCCAATACTGCTTCACATCTTATCCAACTCCAATTTGAAGGCACTTTTTCCAGTGGCCCAAATACATTATAAACGGTCTAATTTGGTTTATCTTGAAATAGATTATATCTTTGTGCTGGGAGTAGGACTAACGTTTTACTGTAGCAATAACTACAGGAGACCCAGACTAGCTGCATCCAAAGGATAACTGGTCATTTCAGAATTGTACATTGTTAAACTTACTCGACACCCATCTAATAAATCATCAGGGGCTTGAAAAGAACTGATATCCAAATTTTCCAGATCATCAGGAGGAGGATCCAGCCTGCTGTTCAAAGCAGAGCTACATGCAGTTTCATTAATGCCATTCAAACTGATATTGGAAATATGGCTGACATCTGAAAAGGTACGATCTTTAATTAAAGTTAAAATAAAAAAAGAGGAAAATAAATTAGTCTCTCCCACTGCTTAACCAAACAGAATGTATGATTGTCAAATATGATTTTACCATGCTAATAAGAAAGACAAAACCTGAGAACCACAATAATGCATAGTCTAGCCTCTGTTAAAATGAAGGGTTTCATTACACCAAAAGTCAGCATGCTCTCACTATTAGCAACGGTATTTACACAGAACTCATGTTCCTCTTTCTCCTGAAGAACTGTCAGCCTTAAGATGTGGGAGAACAGTTTCTGAAAAATTATTCTGCTCAATAAGCTTTGTGGCCATCTACTAAATTAGATGTATTTACATTTGATATGAACATAGTCTGCTCTTGGGTATTGCCCTCCAATGCTCCTAAGCGACCAAAAAATATATATTTATTTTATTTTATTTAATATTTTTATATTTATATTTTTGGTCCGCTTAGGAGCATTGGAGGGCAATACCCAAGAGCAGACTATGTTCATATCAAATGTAAATACACACACACACTTTATATATATATATATATATTATATATATATACAAAAAAAAAAAAAACTGGGGCCCTGACCCTGCAAACACACACACGCTTAACTTCAAGCATGTGAATAAACCCATGTACTAAAATTTAAGCATGTGTTTGCAGGATCAGGGCCTCATTACCAAAATTTTAGTGCAGTTAGAGTTAGTAGCAGCCCGCTCAACTCAAACATTTCTTTTCTCTTAACTGAAATTTCATCAACTCACTCAGTATACTGAGATGTCTTACTTACTGTCAGGTTTGCTAGCTTGGCTAGTAGGAGTTGATGTACTGGGTGTGGTATTTTGTTTTTGTACAGATTCTGTCTTATACATTGCCTCATCCTGGCAGAAGCCATTCTCAATGCTGTCAAAAAACCACTGGATGGACACACACTGCACATTCCATTTTTTGGCACATTCATATTTCTGACCTTTATATAAAGACAAATCACAATCAATAAAAGACTAATACTCCAATAAGTGACAATTCTGAAAGGAAGACCACACATTGCAAAATCAAGAAAGCTAAAAACAAAAACTGTATTTGGAAGTGGTAATTACCAATACATTCTCAAATACCAAGGGCTTTTTCTCTATTCCAAGTGGCAGTTTACACTTTACAAATTCACTAAAGCTGTTTCAATGTAATTTGGTTCCTTTGACAGCCCTATTGCCTATGATATAAAAGATTATTTGTTGATTTTATATTACATCTTTCATAATCAAGCTATCCTAATTTGCTTTAAAAGCAGTGTTAGGTATGCTAGCCAAATAAGTCTAACACACCCTCGGACATTAGGTTCTGTTTTTAACTGTTAGGTTTTCTGTTTCGAAAACTGCCACAAGATCTTAAACATCCATCTGAACCGCAACAAGAAATTGGCAGAAGAAACTGCTAGCTGTCAGATACAGATGAACAGCAATACTACATATACTTACCACTTACAGGATGCTATAAAATATCAGTTTTATAGTTCATCTGTACTTCACTGCAGTGCGAACATTAGACATTAGTCCAAAGTTCTGCTATGGAATTTGAAATCATGAATTTACGGACTAAAAACTATGGTTTTTAAAATATATTACATATAAAAGCAAATGCATACTTTTATTCACATACTTAAAATGGAAAGCAACTGTCAGCTAGCAAAAAAGTCATCTTGTGACCATGTTATTAAGGGGATATATTTTGCAGTTGTGACACCAAAGTTGCAAAACATCCAAGGTTAAAACTTTTGCAACCTTTTAACCAATATAATCGTATTGTGTACAGAAAATTAAAATATATGGTTGGCTGAGCTACCAACAATATTAAATCTTACCTACAATGAGTTGTTTATAAAACTGTCCTAAATTAAAAAATAAAAAATAAAATCAAACGGGGCAGTCAGCATTAGCACATTCTGTCATGTAGCAATCAGATTTTAAGTCTTACTTGGCTCACAAATTCCAGATTGACATGTTTTGGAAGTGTCTATACAGGTGTTTATACTGCTTTCATCATTCTGGTATCTGAGCACTCAAGCATTCAGACCCAGTGACGAAAATGCCTCACATTGTTCTGCAGAGGTGACAGTTCCACTAAAGGAACTACGCCAAGCTCTTTGGCCAGAGATAGAATTGCCATAACAAGATCTTGGGCTTCAAGAGGGGAAAAGAGAAATCACAAAATAATTGCCCAGGAAAAGTAGGGAGGAAATTTAAAAATTCTGTCCAGTGTGTCTCAAACAAAACTACAAAGAACAAAGTAGTGCTTTAATTTTATTTTCATAAGAGGAAATTCAAAAATTTTAGTGGGAAAATTTTATCTTCAAGTTTATTTGTTTATTTGTAATCCAATTATCATCATCATTGAAATTCCTGTCTCCTAATTTCACCAAAATTTAGTTTAGATTCTATTTTTTCTTTTCTGAAGACCTCTCCCCTTCCCTCCTCTGATAGCGTTTGGGTCTCTGCTTGTGTGTCCCTTTTTGTTCTCATTTCCACCTTCCCTTAAAAACACTCTGTATCACTCTTCTTGCATATAATATTTATCCTAACAGCACTGGCAATAACAACAGCATAATGAAACAGATACAGACCTAGGCCTTGATTCTCCAAACACTTGTGCACATGCTTAGCTTTACGCTAAGTTGTCCCTTCAAACTTAAATTGACTGAAGAATATCTACCTTTTGGCTCTTGAACAATGAGGTGGGTGCACTCATTCATCTTGAGCTGCCCTGTGTATTGACCACCATGCTCAGTAGTGAGACGCTGCACCTCCTTCCTGTCCACACTGCTTAAGCCAGTTACACAGATTGTACAGCCACGAAACAAAGGACAAATGAAGTCTTCCATGCTTATATCTGTGTACCTAATCATACTGCAGGAGAAAAAAAGAAAGAAAATAAGACAGATCTTTTTCCAACACAACTTCAAAGGAATAAGTATAGTCTAGAACCAGTACAAGATTTAATATTTCCTAATAGAAAAAGTGGTTCTTTTACCCTTGTTGGGACTTCTCCCACAATGCTTTTACCCAAGTATGAAGCAATATGGGTTTCTTCAGAGCAGCAGCTACTAAATATTTCTTGCTGCCAACTTCTCCAGCTATAAGATGAGTTACTGATGCATTGAGATCTCTGTACACACGGCCACCCATCATCTGTACATACTTATGAACTTCTTCCTAAAGAGCAAAAAAACAAAAACAAAAAAACCCCCCGCAAATAAAGATAAAGTAGTTAAACAACAAAAAGTAGATTTTAATATTATTTAAAAAAAAAAAAAAAGATTACTTCATGTCCTATGATTTCTCCTGGAACTTAACTTTATGGCACCTTTAAAACAGAAAAATATCTTTTGCCTACATAGAAATGAACAATTTTGAAGGAATCCCTTTAAAATTGTAAAATAGTGGATACCAGGGGATTGTGCCCTCCAGAACACATTTACAATCCAGATTAAATAAGGAAAAAATGCCTGTGTTCTGTTTACTACCCAGGAATCCACATCACATACTATTACTAGACAGAAACAGTCACTTAAGAAAAAATGTTGTCATATTTTTATTGAGTAAATTTATAAATTGCTTATAAAGGTTAACAAATGAGTAATAGATGCCATTAGCATGATATAGACATGAACACCATGTGTTATACATGGCTATAAGCTAGGGCTGTCAATCAATTAAAAAAATCAATCGTGATTAACTGTGCAATTTAAAAAATTAATCGCAATTAATTGTGTGATTAATCGCACTGTTAATACCATTTATTTAAATATTTTTGGATGTTTTCTACATTTTCAAATATATTGATTTAAATTACAACACAGAATACAAAGTGTACAGTGCTCACCTTGTATTTATTTTTTATTACAAATATTTGCATTAAAAAATAGTATTTTTCAATTCATTTAATATAAGTACTGTAGTGCAATCTCTTTATCATGAAAGCAGGTTTCAGAGTAGTAGCCGTGTCAGTCTTTATCAGCAAAAACAATAAGGAGTCCTTGTGGCACCTTAGAGACTAATAAATTTACTTGGGCATAAGCTTTCGTGGGCTACAACCCATTTCATCAGATGCACAGAGTGAAATATACAGTAAACAGTATATATATTATAGCACATGAAAAGATGGGAATTGCCTTACCAAGTCGGGGGTCAGTGCTAACGAGGCCAATTCTATCAAGGTGGAAGTGGTCTATTCTCATCAGTTGACAAGAAGGGATGAATATCAACAGAGGGAAAATTACTTTTTGTAGTGCTAATGAGGCCAATTCAACCAAGATGGACATCACCCATTCCCAACAGTTGACAAGAAGGTGTGGTAAACATTCCTATGCCCCTTCATGCTTCAGCCACCATTCCAGAGGACATGCTTCCATGCTGCTGATGCTCGTTAAAAAAAAAAAAAAGTGTTAATTAAATTTGTGACTGAACTCCTTGGGGGAGAATTGTATGTAACATGTTCCGTTTTACCCACATTCTGCCATATATTTCATGTTATAGCAGTCGCAGAGGATGACTCAGCACGTTTGTTTTAAGAACACTTTCACTGAAGATTTGTCAAAACATAAAGAAGGTACCAATGTGAGATTCTAAAAATAGCCACAGCACTTGACCCAAGGTTTAAGAATCTGAAGTGCCATCCAAAATCTGAGAGGGACGAGGAGTGACACATGGTTTCGGAAGTCTTAAAAAAGCAACACTCAGATGCTAAAATTACAGAACTCAAACCACCAAAAAAGAAAATCAACCTTCTGCTGGGGCATCTGACTCAGATGATGAAAATGAACATGTGTTGGTCCACTATGTCCTCTGGAATGGTGGCTGAAGCATGAAGGGACATATGAATCTTTAGTGCATCCGGCATGTAAATATCCTGCGACACCGGCTACAACAGTACCATGTGAATGCCTGTTCTCAGTTTCAGGTAACATTGTAAACAAGAAGTGGGCAGCTTTATCTCCTGCAAATTTTAACCACACTTGTTTGTCTGAGAGATTGGATGAAGTAGGACTGAGTGGACTTGTAGGCTCTAAATTTTACATTGTTTTGTTTTTGAGTGCAGTTATGTAACAAAAAAAAAATCTACATATGTAAGTTACACTTTCACGATAAAGAGACTATGAGGTGAATTGAAAAATACTATTTCTTTTGTTTATCATATTTACAATGCAAATATTTGTAATAAAAATAATATAAAGTGAGCACTGTACACGTTGTATTCTGTGTTGTAGTAGAAATCAATATATTTGAAAATGTAGAAAAAGATCCAAAACCATTAATAAATTTCAATTGGTATTCTATTGTTTAACAGTACAATTAATTGTGATTAACTTTTTTGAGTTAATCGCATGAGTTAACTGCAATTAATTGACAGCCCTACTATAAGCACATCAGTAGAAGTTGTTATAGATGCCTATAAGACACTTATTAACCTGGACTCTAATTGATTAACTAGCCAAACATCTATTCATAATTTATTAAGCCTTTATAAATGAAACCTTAATATACAGTGTGATCAAAATGTTCAATATTTAACAGAAATTGAGAGTAGCCTATGTATTAAATCTTTAATTACTTTATAGTTTGAAATAAACAGTAACACATTATATAGTCTGTGACATCTTAGCCATAAACAACTAGCTGGACATCCATCTAGATCTCAAGTCAGTTCATGAATGCTGTAAATTATAAATTATTCCTATGCCCCCCAAACAACCAAAGAAGTATTTTTTTCTATATACTACTTGTATAACACAGATCTGAGGTTTCTGTTGATCTCTTTGATAACGTCATTCTTTAAATAAAGTAATCAACTGAGAAAAAGTTAAATGCATCCAAACACCCAAAGTAAAACTGCAGATATTTTTTTCATCTAAAAGATTAGAATGGGAACTTTAACTTGTTCAAAGGGCCAAAAAATACTCAGATGGAAAAAATAAGTGTCACATCATGATAATTTAAAAATAACTCTTTCTATATATATTTGAATTGTATTCCTGACTTAAAAGTTTTCAGTAAGTGCAAAATGCATTTACAAAGAAGTAACCAATAAATCTTTTTACTGCTGTATCTGGAAGTAAATTTCACAAAAATCTAGCTGAACAATTATTCTTCCATTATATATTGTAATGAATTACCCTAGTTTCTTTTTCAAGACTAGTACAGGATATTGTTATATCAGCCATGGCCATATTATGAACAGGGTATTCAGCTCTTGGGACACATCGCTGGTGCTGCATACAAAATATGACTACCTGTGGTCCAATGATCCTACAGCCAAGCTGCAACAAAAATAAAACAAAAAGAGGATTAATATGGAAGGAAGGGTGACACTTCTCTCACAAAAAAGGGATCTTGTCAAAAAAACCTATCCCATCCCAGCAACACAAAGCGGTTGAAACTGACCAACCAGTTGGCTGGGGATTGCTCAAACATAGGGAAATCCTCACATGGAATAGAGCTGACCCCAACATAGGTAACAGAGGAAATATCTGGAGCGCCACTGATCTCTGGCTATGCTGTCCTTTGCTACTGCAACATCTCAGAGATCACTGCAACCATGCCATTTTCCCAGACTGCTCTATGACTGGGAGAAACAAAAAAGGTGGTCATAGGTCCTGTAGAAGCAGAGGCCATTGAGACTAAAGGACTGAATCCCTTGGAAGTCTTGCCTTCCCTTTTATGCTATTCCTACCCTTTGCAATTTTCCCACTGAAACTCTGTTTAACAGCATATTACACATATTCACTGTGTACATTACAAGCCAGTACATAGAATTCAGAAAGAGAAAATGTGTAGAATCATGTATATGAGCATTCCTTAGAAAGGAATAGGACACTTGTAACTAATCTAGTGGGTAGCAAACCTTTTTGAGGTGACTAAAAACAACGCCACTAAAAGGGTCACAGATGTAAAGGGATTTGTCATTCTCTTTTATATTGAGTGCTGGCACTTCTTCAAGGATCTGGAGATATTCTTCTGACTGAAATTCTTTTATGGACTGCAAGAAAACATGAAACAACAATACACTTAAATTCCTTTCCCTTTGTTAGACAATTCTTTTAAATGAATCCTACAGCAACTGCAAAAGCATATCCAGTTGAAATTACTTATAGCAAAATTACTATACAAGAATCGATTTGTAGTGAAGTTGAACAAAAATATCAAATTATTTCAATCCACTGCAATGTACAGTGTACAAATTTTCATATATTGGACCTCATCTGTGATGAGAGCCTTCTAACTCCCACTGACTTCCCAGGGGAGAAATGACTTGACACCCTCCTCAATGAAGCTATAGTAGCGTGGATGAGGAATCTGAACCCTCAGGATTGCAGCTCACTTTGTTCTGGAACCTGCTGAGTGCCCTCTACAACCACTGTATGATCGGGATGATCATTCAAATGCTAGTTACCAAGGCACAGCATTTAATCCCTTCAATAAATTAATTCAAACTCTGTGGGACAATTTGCTCCTTGGAGAGATCAAGGTTCTTAATTAGGTTATACAATCCATCTTCAATTATTTTAAAAAAACATTTCACGGTAGTAAGCACTATGCCAGGCAGTGACTGTTAGCAGGATTGGGCCAAAAGTTTTGAGTGCATCAGCACCTTTCCAGAGGCACACAGCACCTTATAGGATTGGGGCCACAGGGAAAACAGTTTCACAAAACAATGATTTCACTATATGAATTCTCCACTGTATTAAGAAGTGAAACTAACCCACTATAATTAGTAAAAATATATAACAAAGAAAATGTTGATCCTTGCTGTAGAAAAAAAGTTAAACAAGACAACTGTATTATCTAACATTAAATGCCTTCATCTTACAGAAACAATATATTTTATTAACAGATATATGCATTAATAGGCTACAAATAACCATGAAAATAATTAGATGGAAAACTAAATTCAGAAAAAAGCAGCTGATAGTGGTACCAAAAGTGCTTACCTCAAGAGCTTTAAAAAAATATTCTGAGTTTCCAGAAGACTTTATAAATTTAACAAAAAATGGTTCCTTGTCACTTTTCATCCTTTAACTAATGGATGAAACAAAAAAAAATGTTGAAATTAAGTACTAGTTTTCAGGATAACTTTGTTATGTATTCAAGACCTGCATTAATGAGATGTACGTAACTTATTTTTCCACATAAATTATTGCTTTTTCTGACTTTCTTGAAGAAATCTATCCAAACATTATAAACAATTCACCCCCTGGAAACGTCAGTGCTTCTAATTTGCTCATATACAGCCCCAGTATCAGTAATATGTAGAGGATCAATATATCTCAGAGAGCATTCTCTCTGATGCAGAAATGGAGCAGGGCTGGAGATCAGGTACCTGTTCACAGATACTAAGGTCAGAAGGGACCATTATGATCATCTAGTCCGACTTCCTGCACAGCGCAGGCCACAATATCTCACCCACCCTCTCCTACGAAAAACCTCACCTATGTCTGAGCTATTGAAGTCCTCAAATCATGGTTTAAAGACTTCAAGGAGCAGAGAAGCCTCCCTCAAGTCAACCATGCCCCATGCTACAGAGGAAGGCGAAAAACCTCCAGGGCCTCTCCAATCTGCCCTGGAGGAAAATTCCTTCCCGACCCCAAATATGGCGATTAGCTAAACCCTGAGCATATGGGCAAGATTCACCAACCAGATACTACAGAAAATTCTTTCCTGGGGAACTCAGATCCCATCCATCTAATATCCCATCTCAGGGGATTAGGCCTATTTACCCTGAAGATTTAAAGATCAATTACTTACCAAAATCCCATTATCCCATCATACCATCTCCTCCATAAACTTATCGAGTAGAATCTTAAAACCAGATTGATCTTTTGCCCCCACTGCTTCCCTTGGAAGGCTATTCCAAAACTTCACTCCTCTGATGGTTAGAAACCTTCGTCTGATTTCAAGTCTAAACTTCCTGGTGGCCAGTTTATACCCATTTGTTCTTGTGTCCACATTGCTGCTGAGCTGAAATAATTCCTCTCCCTCTCCTGTATTTATCCCTCTGATATATTTATAGAGAGCAATCATATCTCCCCTCAACCTTCTTTTAGTTAGGCTAAACAAGCCAAGCTCCTTAAGTCTCCTTTCATAAGACAAGTTTTCCATTCCTCGGATCATCCTAGTAGCCCTTCTCTGTACCTGCTCCAGTTTGAATTCATCCTTTTTAAACATGGGAGACCAGAATTGCACACAGTATTCTAGGTGAGGTCTCACCAGTGCCTTGTATAATGGTACTAAAACCTCCTTATCCCTACTGGAAATGCCTCTCCTGATGCATCCCAAAACCGCATTAGCTTTTTTCACAGCCATATCACATTGGCAGCTCATAGTCATCCTATGATCAACCAATACTCCAAGGTCCTTCTCCTCTTCCGTTACTTCTAATTGATGCGTCCCCAACTTATAACTAAAATTCTTGTTATTAATCCCTAAATGCATAACCTTACACTTCTCACTATTAAATTTCATCCTATTACTATTACTCCAGTTTACAAGGTCATCCAGATCCTCCTGTATAATATCCCGATCCTTCTCCGAATTGGCAATACCTCCCAGCTTTGTATCATCTGCAAACTTTATTAGCACACTCCCACTTTTTGTGCCAAGGTCAGTAATAAAAAGATTAAATAAGATTGGTCCCAAAACCGATCCCTGAGGAACTCCACTGGTAACCTCCCTCCAGCCTGACAGTTCGCCTTTCAGTAGGACCCGTTGCAGTCTCCCCTTTAACCAATTCCTTATCCACCTTTTGATGTTCATATTGATCCCCATCTTTTCCAATTTAACTAATAATTCCGCATGTGGCACGGTATCAAATGCCTTACTGAAACCTAGATAAATTAGATCCACTGCGTTTCCTTTGTCTAAAAAAATCTGTTACTTTTTCAAAAAAGGAGATTAGGTTGGTTTGGCACGATCTACCTTTTGTAAAACCATGTTGTATTTTGTCTCATTTACCATTGACTTCAATGTCCTTAACTAATTTCTCCTTCAAAATTTTTTCCAGGACCTTGCATACTACAGATGTCAAACTAACTGGTCTGTAGTTACCCGGATCACCTTTTTTCCCTTTCTTAAAAATAGGAACTATATTAGCAATTCTCCAATCATTCGGTACTACTCCTGAGTTTTACAGATTCATTAAAAATTCTTGCTAATGGGCTTGCAATTTCAGGTGCCAATTCCTTTAATATTCTTGGATGAAGATTATCTGGGCCCCCCGATTTAGTCCCATTAAGCTGTTTCAGTTTCGCTTCTACCTCAGATATGGTAATATCTACCTCCATATCCTCATTCCCATTTGTCATGCTACCATTATCCCTAAGATCCTCTTTAGCCTTATTAAAGACTGCGGAAAGTATTTGTTTAGATATTGGGCCATGCCTAGATTATCTTTTACCTCCACTCCATCCTCAGTGTTAAGCGGCCCCACTTCTTCTTTCTTTGTTTTCTTCTTATTTATATGGCTATAGAACCTTTCACTATTGGTTTTAATTCCCTTTGCAAGGTCCAACTCTACTCGACTTTTAGCCTGTCTCACTTTATCCCTACATGTTCTGACCTAATTAGGTAGCTTTCCTTGCTGATCCCTCCCATCTTCCACTCCCTGTATGCTTTCTGCTTCTTCTTAATCACCTCTTTAAGATGCTTGCTCATCCAGCTTGGTCTACAACTCCTTCCTATGAATTTTTTCCCCTTTCTTGGGATACAGGCTTCCGATAGCTTCTGCAGCTTTGATTTAAAGTAATCCCAGGCCTCCTCTACCTTTAGATCCATAAGTTCTTCAGTCCAATCCACTTCCCTAACTAATTTCCTTAATGTTTGAAAGTCAGCCATTTTGAAATCAAAACCCCTAGTTGCAGATTTATTTTTGTTAATCCTTCCATTCAGTTTGAACTGAATTAGCTCATGATCACTTGAGCCAAGACTGTCCCCTACAACCATTTGTTCTATGAGGTCCTTGCTACTCACCAAAATTAAATCTAAAATGGCATCCCCTCTAGTCGGTTCAGCAACTACTTGATGAAGGAATCCATCAGCTATCGCATCTAGGAAAATCTGAGCCCTATTATTTTTACTAGCACTGGTCCTCCAGTCTCTATCTGGGAAGTTAAAGTCTCCCATGATCACGCAGTTTCCATTAGTATTTACTTTATTAAAAACATTAAAAAGGGCTCTATCCATATCCAAATTAGATCCCGGAGGTCTATAGCACACCCCAAGCACTATCGTAGGAGAGGCTCTACTGGTTATCTTCCCCAATGTAATTTTTGCCCAGACGGACCCTGTCTTATCCATTGCATCACTTCTTATTTATTTACATTCTCTCCCTCCCTTTACTGCCTGGAGAGTTCGCCAGGGCTATGAGGAACTGTACTGGATAGGCCTAAGCACAACATCCTTCACATCAGCTGTGCCGAGCTCAGGGCAGAGCGATACCACAGTCCCGGGCTGCATTATCTTTCCGGGGAGTCCCTTATCAGTATAAAGAAAAGGAGGACTTGTGGCACCTTAGGGACTAACAAATTTATTAGAGCATAAGCTTTCGTGAGCTGTAGCTCACAAAAGCTTATGCTCTAATAAATTTGTTGGTCTCTAAGGTGCCACAAGTCCTCCTTTTCTTTTTGCGAATACAGACTAACACGGCTGCTACTCTGAAACCTTATCAGTATGTCACCACTGGGCTTTCCCACGGGACACTGTGATCGGGGCCTAGAGGTGCTGAACTTCTTACGGAAGCTTCGTTCAACACACTACAACCTAAAACATCTATGTAAACACCTCCCCAGGAAAACCCCGGGCTGCACAAGCGAAGCAAATAACATTGCACGCAGCGTTCCTCAGCTGCTGACGGCCCGGCCTGGGGCTGAAACGCGCCCTACCGTTGCTTTCCGAGCTGGCTCTCTCCCCCCCAGCCCAGCCGCACGCGAAGGACGCTCGCGGGGGGAGGGGGAGGGGGAGCAGGTGCAGCAGAGGGGGGGGGGGGCCGCTGCGAGGCGAGCGCCTTTCTCCGCGCGCCACCTTCAGGAAAAACTCCGCGGGGGCGCGGCTCGCTCGCGTGCGCAACGATCACACGCGCTGCGGCACGTCACACGCGTCGCAATTCTCGCGCCTGCCACGCGCCCTCGCAGATCGGTCACCTCAGACCCCTCCCGCCGGGTAGTGCTGGGTCCTGCCGGGCGATGCCCCAGCGGGGCATCCCTGTGCTCAGGGCTCCCTGCCCACAAGCGGCGGCGATCCCCCACCAGCCCTGACCGTGGAGGAAAGGGCCGCGCCGACTGCGTTCGCCGCCAGCCCTGGAGAACGGGCGGGTCAACCCGGGGCGAGGGGAAGGGCTGGGGCGACTAGAGGAGAGAGTGGGTTCGGGGAGGAGGGAAACTGAAGTTATGGATGAAGCGGCCTCTCACCCTCCAGAGTGGGTTCGCTCCCGCAGGTACTGCCTCTCCGGCCAGTAACCTACGGCAGGCGGGAAGACAACTAGATCCACACTGCGCAGGCGCGCCAGGAGATGCTAAAAGGCGCAGGCGCACTCTCATTCCTAGCACGTGATCAAGTCCCGCGGGACGGGAGCCTCTCTCAAAGGGCGAGCCGCTGCGCGTTTAACTCCCTCGTGTAGAGCCCCAGCGCGCGCTTCTCGACTTCGGCCTGCACGCGCGGTTCTCTGCCGCTGGCTGCCCGTTCTTCTCCCAGCTCTTGCGTCACTAGCTTCTGCCTGTGCTTTGCCGCGTGACTGAGTCGCCGGCGGCGCGGCGCCCCCCGGCTGCCTTCCTGCCACTTCTACGCCTGCTCCAGCCTCGGCTCCCGCGCGCCCCGTGGCGCGTGGCTGTAACGGCCGCTGGGCATGCTGGGTGCAGTGGGGAGCCGCTACCTGGGGGGTCAGCGCCTGGCTGCCTCGCGCCCCCTCTCAAGCCCGCCCGCTGGCGCCCTGCCTCGTGAGCTGTAGCTCACGAAAGCTTATGCTCTAATAAATGTGTTAGTCTCTAAAGGTGCCACGAGCCCTCCTTTTCTTTTTGCGAATACAGACTGACACGGCTGCTACTCTGAAACCTGTCATTTGAGCATGTTCAGCTTCCACAGAAGACAACAATTCAGCACCAGGCAGAATAGGACCATTAATGAGTGAGGAGCTGTTAAGTCTGAATAGGTTGTTTGCCTTGATGTTGACACTAATTATATTTGATGTGTGAGAAAGTGGTCACAAAAAAAAGGAGTACTTGTGGCACCATTTCCAGCAGTTGACAAGAACGTCTGAGGAACAGTGGGGGGTGGGGGATAAACATGAAGAAATAGTTTTACTTTGTGTAATGACCCATCCACTCCCAGTCTCTATTTAAGCCTAAGTTAATTGTATCCAGTTTGCAAATTGATTCCAATTCAGCAGTCTCTCGTTGGAGTCTGTTTTTGAAGTTTTTTTTTGAAGTATAGCCACTCTTCTTGTCAACTGCTGGTCTACCTTGATTATCACTATAAAAAGCTTCCCCCGCCGCTCTCCTGCTAGTTCACCTTAAGTGATCACTCTCTTTACAGTGTGTATGGTAACACCCATTGTTTCATGTTCTCTGTGTATATAAATCTCCCCACTGTATTTTCCACTGAATGCATCCGATGAAGTGAGCTGTAGCTCATGAAAGCTTATGCTCAAATAAATTTGTTAGTCTCTAAGGTGCCACGAGCCCTCCTTTTCTTTTTGCGAATACAGACTAACAGGGCTGCTACTCTGAAACCTGTTTGGTCACACATTGTCAGAAGAAAAGGAGTACTTGTGGCACCTTAGAGACTAACAAATTTATTAGAGCATAAGCTTTCGTGAGCTACAGCTCACTTCATCGCTAATCTTCCTGTTTCAGAGTAGCAGCCGTGTTAGTCTGTATTCGCAAAAAGAAAAGGAGTACTTGTGGCACCTTAGAGACTAACAAATTTATTAGAGCATAAGCTTTCGGGAGCTACAGCTCACTTCATCGGATGCATTTGGTGGAAAAAACAGAGGAGAGATTTATATACACACACACAGAGAACATGAAACAATGGGTTTATCATACACACTGTAAGGAGAGTGATCACTTAAGATAAGCCATCACCAGCAGCAGGGTGGGGGAAGAGGAAAACCTTTCATGGTGACAAGCAAGGCAGGCTAATTCCAGCAGTTAACAAGAATAGCAGAGGAACAGTGGGGGGTGGGGTGGGAGGGAGAAATACCATGGGGAAATAGTTTTACTTTGTGTAATGACTCATCCATTCCCAGTCTCTATTCAAGCCTAAGTTAATTGTATCCAGTTTGCAAATTAATTCCAATTCAGCAGTCTCTTATTGGAGTCTGTTTTTGAAGCTTTTTTGTTGAAGTATAGCCACTCTTAGGTCTGTGATCGAATGACCAGAGAGATTGAAGTGTTCTCCAACTGGTTTTTGAATGTTATAATTCTTGACGTCTGATTTGTGTCCATTCATTCTTTTACGTAGAGACTGTCTAGTTTGGCCAATGTACATGGCAGAGGGGCATTGCTGGCACATGATGGCATATATCACATTGGTAGATAGCAGAGGGCTCTTTAATCCATCAGACAGAGGCTTAAGATCCACTGGCTAGAAGCTTGTCACCCCTATTGATCCATGATGGTGGAATGGATTTGACCTAGAACTGAAGGGCTCTATATCCAGTTACTAATGCTCAGAACCATCTACTTACCCTGTGCTGTCTGCTCACTCGATATTGCAATATGCTGTGTGGAAGAGTATCTTTGCCATCTCTCCCCCATTGTTTGAGAACACACACTTTCTTCTGCAAGAAGCCAAAACCAGCGAATTCAACTAACTTTAATGAATTGCAAACACAAACATACTATGTCATAGTATGAGTTATTTTATTTCTGGATCCCTTAGTTATATATATCCAGAATGCCATCCAGTAGCAGAGACTCCACCATTTCTGCATCTCTGCTGTTCTCCATTTAATATGGCTAACTATACATATCCAATGGATAAATGGGACCTGGCTGGTCCCAAGTTTTCAAAGCAAGCTCCAGTTCCACTGAAGTAACAGGTCCCTTAAGAAGAGGCTGTAGTCCCA
This sequence comes from Dermochelys coriacea, assembly GCF_009764565.3. Classification (NCBI taxonomy): domain Eukaryota; kingdom Metazoa; phylum Chordata; order Testudines; family Dermochelyidae; genus Dermochelys; species Dermochelys coriacea. The sequence goes on along the minus strand of NC_050069.1, from coordinate 190,765,794 downwards.
TCAGGTTACTTGTTTCCGTAAGTCCAAATGCTGTCCTTTACTACAGCTCACTAGGCCCTCCAAATAGCTCTTCTCCAGAAAAGATCCGTCCTGTAAGTAAAATTCCTCCTAGATACAAGGGTCCCTTTTAAATCTCCCTTATGGAGCTTCAGGTGTGTGCTCTTCCCTGCATGATTGAGATCTTGCACAAGAGTGGTAGGGCTTTTATCTCCCTTTGCATGAAGATGGTTAATTCTTTTCTGACTGGAGAGTCAGATCACACACTTCACACTCACAATATGTGTGTGATTCATGAAGACATTAGTGGAAGTTCTCAGCTCTTGTTGAAAAGTAAATAAATCATAAAGGGGCTTTTTTATTTAAGTTAAAAAAACCAAAACCTTGCAAACTGGTTACTATATGCAGGAAAGTACCTCCTTGAAAGAGAATTTGTCCTTCCAAAGCTTCATCAATTGACATGAAAATGATCCTTTTTCTATTTAAATTAATTTATCACTAATCACTTTTTCAGGATACAATCTGGTAAAAATTCATATCATAAATTCCAAAAGATGGCTCATGCATAATATGTGAAAAGAAAGTAAAAAGCAAAACCTAATGAATTAGAAACGAGTTCCAGTTTGCCCATACTTACTTTATGGATGTAGCCCAACAGTAATGTAATAATGTACCAAAACTGAGAATAATTTGAAAGAAGTGGCTGGATCAGCAAAGATTTCCTTATTTCATTTCCTGATTTCAAATGCACTTGATAATTTGAAACATATTCAATACCATTTCCTGTACCATTTTCCTATCAAATTATTGTTCTAAGGCAGGGGTTCTCAAACTGGGGGTTGGGACCCGTCGGGGTCATGAGGTTATTACAGGGGGAGTCACAAGCTGTCAGCCTTCACCCCAAGCCCCGCTTTGTCTCCAGCATTTATGATGGTGTAAAATATATAAAAACGTGTTTTTAATTTATATAGGGAATCACACTCAGAGGCTTGCTATGTGAAAGGCGTCACCGGTACAAAAGTTTGAGAACCACTGTTCTAAGGGCTTTATAGAAACATAAGGAAACCGGAATTGCCATACTAGATCAGAAGAGTGGTCTATCTAGTCCAGAATCCTGTCTCTGATAGTGGCCAAAACCAGATATTTCAAAGGATGTGCAAGAAACCCCAGAAAGGGTGTCCCTGATCCATCAAAACACTAAAGCATGATCTCATGCACATGAGCACCCACATGCTTCAAGTTATGTATCTGTTTAAGTGCTTTGCTGGACCTAAATTTTATGGAATAGCCTGCTTATATTCTGCTATCAATCTCATCAAAACTCTCATTACAAACTTTGGGAGTTTTATGTACAAAATAATGGCTGGATAATGTCCTACTACTATACTAAAATAAATAATACTATAATAAAAATGCTTAGCAACCAAAAATAAAAGCAGAAGCAACTAGAAATGCTGGAGTTTCTTTTTCCAAATATATGACATTTTCTAGGATCTCAATTTCAAGATTTTGTATTACAGATATCAATTCAACATAATTAACACTGATATAGCACGAGGCTTGTGTGGGATGAAATACGTTTGAGAGTAAATGAGTGGCATATCTCATACTAAGATATGAGAGGTAGTTCAAGAGGATGTGTCTCCACTTATGGAGCTTCAGCTGTGTGCTCTTCCCTGCATGATTGAGATCTTCACTCCTTCAGTACCCCTTCAGTTGCCTCTTTAAAGCCAAGTATTCAAAGTGTTTTGGTCCTTTGCACAACTATTTCCACAAAAGTGAATGTAACTTTTTTACTTAGACACCCTTCACAATGCAGCTGAGAATTCCTGCTCCCCCGTAGATGGGGTGTATGTGGAACTAACTCGGTCAGATGCCTCTGCATAGAGAACTGGGCAATATTTATACAAATGGATTCCAATGTGGTTTCGGAAAAAGGTATAAAGATATTTCCTAAACTTTTCACCAGCGAAAGCATAGATCACAGGGTTGATACAACAGTGGATCATTGCAACTGCTTCTGTCACTTGGATTGCTAGCTCCAGCTGACTGCTGCTGTCACAGTTATTTAGGAAAAATAAATCTTGAAAAGTGTACATGAGAACAACGATGTTGAATGGTGTCCAGAAGAGAAAATAAACAATCATTATGATAAAAATAAGCCTGACTGCCTTATGTTTTTTCTCATTCCTACATCTCAGTAATGTCTTTATAATCTCTGCATAGCAGAAAATCATAATGACCAGTGGAATGACAAGTCCCAGGATGTTCATCTTTAAAGTCTGGAATTGCTTCCATTTACTTTCCTGTCCCAATGGATAATGAGGGCTACATGTAAAATGATATGACTCCCTTTTAGCTTCATGAAATATAAACCCTGGAAGAGAGGCTAATATTGCAACACCCCAAATGACAACACTTGTGAGAATGCCATAGGTAACTGTCCTAGCCTTTAAAGCAAACACTGCATGGACAATGGCCAGATATCTATCTACTGTCAAAAGTATTATGAAAAAAATTCCACTGTAGAAGCCAGCATAATAGACCCCTGAAAGAATTTTACACATTGCATTTCCAAAATCCCACCCACGTGCTGCATAGTAAGCCCAAAATGGCAGGGAAAGAATAAAAAGCAAATCAGAAATTGCCAGATTCAGTAGATAGATGTCAGTCATGCTTCTCAGCTTCTTGTATTTTATCAGGATCAGCACAACTAGCACATTGCCCACCAGGCCAAATATCAGCACCAAAGAATAAAGCGGTGGCAGAAACAGGGATGCAAATTTTTTGACTTCAGTTTTTTGGCATGGTTCTGAGCCAGTATAATAATCATAGGTTGTCATTTCAGTTCCGTCATCCATCTTGTTCTATCCTGGATGAAGAAAGAGATGGTAGAAACTAAAGAGATGGACTAAAACTCAGACAAAGATTGGAATTTTACCACAAACAATAATTTTGGTGGCTGGTGATGACCCCCATATTTCAGCTGCCTAATATTTCCTATTATAAAAGATTATTGCAATTTTTTTTTGAGAAGCTCTGAGATTTCCATTATTTGCACTAGGCCTTTGAAATGCAGTGGGGAGAAAGCCTTAGGGCTAGAGAAGCGCCTTTTCTTTTTCCCCATGAAATGCTGTTTATGTTTTGCTGTGTTATGACATAAAAATACAAAAGTGTCACAGCCACTATTACTGAAAAATTTCCTACTTTCTCATGTTTACAATATAATTATAAAATAAATCAATTGGAATATAAATATTGTACTTACTTTTCAGTGTATAGTACATAGAGCAGTATAAACAAGTCATTGTCTGTGTGAAATTTAAATTTGTACTGTCTTCGCTAATGCATTTTATGTAGCCTGTTGTAAAACTAGGCAAATATCTAGATGAGTTGATGAACCCGCTGGAAGACCTCTGCCAGGTGTACACGTAGACCTGGTTGAGAACAACTGTCCTAAAGCACCAGGCTTACACTGCTGCCTAAGAAGCATCAGCAGCCACTGCACTGGTAGTGCTTAGGAGCTGTTGGAACAGCTGCGGTGCAGAAGGAGAGAGAGTCAGGTCAGCTTCCCACTAACCACACACCCAGACCTAGCATGTAGCCATAGCAACCTGTTCCCCCCAGCTTTCCCCTGGAAGAACCACATGGGACAGAAATTCCTACCTCTTGGGAGGATGTGGGCAAAGATGCTGTCCAGGCTCCCCTGAGCCACTCACAAGATGCAGATGTTCACATACACATGTGTGTGTGCCCTCAGATGATAGCTTTCTCCTGTTGATAGTTACTGTAGCTCAAATGGTTGATAACTCTATGCCTATGCCAAAGTTTAAGAATTCAAACCCTGCTGAGTACACATGAAAGAAGGATTATTAGAGTTGTACATAACTGAATTTGTTTTATCTGTTTCCTTCTAAAATGAAAAATACATAAAAACACTAAGTTAATAGAAAATTATTTAGGTTGCAAAGTCAAGTATTCAAAAGTTAAGAAATGCCAGATTTACTGTTGCCTGTGGCACCTTAATTCTGTCCACTTGTGCACATACATTGTGATACAATATTTAATTACATGATCCCCACGCATTTTTCCCACAGGATCTTTTCCACAGTCAGTGCAGAAGATGGATACACAAGGGGACAGAATTAAAGTTGCATAGGCAACCATAATGCAGGCATTTCCTATATTTTGATTTTGCAACCTAAGTAACATTCTTTAGCCTTGTTCGTGTGTACACAACGTTTGTAGGAAGAGACATGCAGTCTGGTCAGTCTCATCTTTTTATTTCCTTGACAGTAAATAGTACATGATTATACCTGTATCATATAAATATGTAAAATATAATGTTGACCAGATTTAGGAAAATACTCTGAGTTAGTTGTTGAAAACTTTAAATATTGCTGATTAATGACTGTAAGTCTACAGATGAATGAACTACACACGCTTGTGGGCCAGATCCTTAGGTGGTGAAAGTTCACCTAACTTCGTTGAAGTCAATGGAGCTATACCAATTTATGTAAACTGAGGATCTGGCCCTTAATGTACAGTATTATATGTTATTTTTATCTAGATGGAGATATCTTGTAGTAAAGGGTTAAAATTATTACTGCTCATTAAGAAGCAAGCTGGTCTTAAAAAGCAGATAACTGAGAAAGCTGATCAGAATTTAAGGTGTCATTGTCTTTAAGAGACAGGGTTGCTTTTCAATGAAATAGTTGCCTTCTTTTAGTTGCTGTGTCTCAACTTGGTGCCAACTGGCAGAGGGCACAGGGGATACTCAGTTTTCCAGGGATCCCCTGCATCAGATATATGCATAATAATTCCCCCTATAATCAGGGGCACTGGAACACTTTTAATAGTGAGGGTGCTGAAAGCAGTTTTTACTTTTTACCTCATGCCCCCCTTACCCCTGTCCATATCCCCCCCAACCCCCAGAGCTGGGACCAGGAGCAGAACTGTGTCTCTGGGAGAGGCGGGAACTCAGATGGGGTAAAGAGGCCAAGGCTGGGGCCACAGCTGGGGGCAGCTGCAGGGCCAGGAGTGAACCCCTGGGAGCAGGGGGGTCGGGCATGGGGCTGGGAGTAGAGCCCCAGGAACAGGAGGCAGGGCCAGGAGTGGCATGGGTCCAGTGGCTGGGGAGAGGGGTGTGGGGTTGGTGCCCCAGAGCAGAGCTCCAGTGCAGGGCTGGGAATGGGGGCCCAGGTGCAGGGCCAGGCACGGAGCCCCAGGCGCGGGGCCAGGCGCAGAGCCCTGGGCATGGGGCCAGCAGCCGGAGAGCAGGTCCCATGGCGGGGACCCGAGTCCTGAGTGCAGGGCCAGCGAGCGGAGTCCTGAGTGCAGGGTTGGGAGCGGGGCGCTGGGCTTGGGGCTGGGACCCTGGTGCAGAGCCCTAGGCATGGGACCAGCAGCTGGGGAGTGGGGCTGGCGGCCGGGACCCCACATAAAACCTGGGGATGCTGCAGTACCCCTGCATCCCTAGTTCCTGCACCTATACAAACAATGGCATGTGAGGTCTCTACTGAGAGCCAGTAGCCCACTGGACATCATAATCACTGCAAAATGTATGTACAGATAATATTTAAGTACATTATGTATCTAAAATTTCATAAGGACTTGGGATTAGGGTGGGTCACCAGGAGGTGACATACCTCAAGAATATTCCTTTCAAGCAGGAGGTAACAGACACTTATCTCTCTATCTGGTCATGGGTTTACTTGGCATTGTAGGTGTCATAAATATAAAGGGAAGGATAAACACCTTTAAAATCCCTCCTGGCCAGAGGAAAAACCCTTTCACTTGTAAAAGGTTAAGAAGCTAGGATAATCTCGCTGGCACCTGACCAAAATGACCAATGTGGAGACAAGATACTTTCAAAAGCTGGGAAGAGGAAGAAACAAAGCCTCTCTCTCTGTCTGTGTGATGCTTTTGCTGGGGACAGAACAGGAATGGTGTCTTAGAACTTAGTAAGTAATCTAGCTAGATATGCGTTAGATTCTGATTTCTTTAAATGGCTGAGAAAAATAAGTTGTGCTGAATGGAACGTAGATTCCTGTTTTTGTGTCTTTTTGTAACTTAAGGTTTTGCCTAGAGGGATTCTCTATGTTTTGAATCTAATTACCCCATAAGGTATTTACCATCCTGATTTTACAGAGGTGATTCTTTTTACTTTTTCTTCTATTAAAATTCTTCTTTTAAGAAACTGAATGCTTTTTCATTGTTCTTAAAATCCAAGGGTTTGGGTCTGTGGTCACTATGTAAATTGGTGAGGATTTTTATCAAACCTTCCCCAGGAAAGGTGGGGTGTAAAGTTTGGGAGGATTTTGGGGGGAAAGACGTTTCCAAACGGACTCTTTCCTAATAATACCGGTTAGACATTTGGTGGTAGCAGCGAAAGTCCAAGGGCAAAACGTAAAATAGTTTTGTACCTTGGGGAAGCTTTAACCTAAGCTGGTAAAAGTAAGCTTAGGAGGTTTTCATGCAGGTCCCCACATCTGTACCCTAGAGTTCAGAGTGGGGAAGAAACCTTGGACCTGTATGAAAACCTCCTAAGCTTACTTTTACCAGCTTAGGTTAAAACTTCCCCAAGGAACAGAAAATCCTTCCTTATGCTAGAGGAAGTGCCTCATGACCTTGGGTACCCCTGGGAAATGTCACAGTTCCTTCATATCAGTTTTCTTTTTTGTATTGTCAAATAACTATAGAGATAGGGGCACCAGCCCAATATGCCCCATCTGCATAATTCCCTTAAACACATGGTCGAAGTATGGCCAAGTGTAAGAGTAGTAACAAACTATGTAGCATTTGAAGTGCTGGGAGCAGAGTTAACAGCAGGGAGTTAGGCTATGTACACACTACAGCTTAAGTTGGTATAAGTTGTGTTGCTCAGGGGTGTGAATGATCCATCCCCCTCAGCGATGTAAGTTATACTAACCTAAGCATCAGTGTGGACAGAGCTATGGTGACAGGAGAGCTTATCCCACCAACATAGCAACCGCCGCTCGCGGGGGCTGGAGTAATTAAATCAACAGGAGAGCTCCCTCCCATTGGTTTAGAGCAGGGGTTCTTAATCTTTTTCTTTCTGATGCTTCCCAAACTTGCTATAAAAACTCCACGCCCACCTGTGCCACAATAACTGGTTTTCTGCATATAAAAACCAGGGCCGGCATTAGGGGGCAGGAACCAGGGCAATTGCCTGGGGCCCCACACCACAGGAGCCTCTATGAAGCTACATTGCTCAAGCTTCAGCTTCAATCCCGGGTGGCAGGGCTCAGGGACCTGGGCTACAGCCCCAGGCAGTGGGACTTCAGCTTTCTGCCCTGGGCCCCAGCAAGTCTAATGCTGGCCCTGCTTGGAGGCCCCGCTGAAACTTGCTCAAGGCCCCCTAGGGGGCCCCAGATCCCTGATTGAGAACTACTGGTTTAGAGCATCCGCACTAGCAGTGCTGCAGTGACCCAGCTGTACTGGTGTAAGCTCTGTAGTGTGGCCATTGCCTTAGAACAGTGGTTTTCAAACTTTTTTTCTGGGGATCCAGTTGAAGAAAATTGTTGATGCCTGCGACCCAAAGGAGCTGGGGATGAGGGGTTTGGGGTGTGGGAGGGGCTCAGGCTGGAGCAGCGGTTTGGAGTGTGGGGGTGAGAGCTGCAGGGTGGGGCCAGGAATGAAGGGTTCAGGGTGTGGGAGGGGGCTCTGGGCTGGGGTAGGGGGTTGGGGTGCGGGAGGAGGTCAGGGCTCTGGACTGGGAATGCAGGCTCTGGGGTAGGGCCAGGGATGATGGGTTTGGAGGGCAAAAAGGGATTCTGGGTTTGGGGGGGCTCAGGGTTGGGGCAGAGGGTTGGGGTGCAGGAGGGGGTCAGGGCTCTGGGCTGGGACTGAGGATGAGGGGCTTGGGGTGCAGGAAGGGGTTCCAGGTTTGAGGGAGGCTCAAGGCTGCGGCAGGGGATTGGGGTCTGGGGTTGGGGTGCTAACTTACCTCTGGCAGCTCCCGGTCAGTGGTGCAGCCGGGGTGCACCGCTGACCACACTGTGCCCCGGAAGCAGCCAGCAGTATGTCTGGCTCTTAGGCAGAGGCAGGCAGCATGGCCTCCCCAGTTCCCATTGGCTGGTTGCCAGCCAATGGGAGTGCAGAACCGGTGCTCAGGGTGGGGGCAGCGCGCGGAGCCCCATGGCCCCCCGCCTAGAAGTTGGACCCACTGCTGGCCACTTCCAGAGCACAGCATGGTGTCGGAAAAGGTAGGCCCTTATCTGCCTTAGCTGGGCAGCAACGCCGACGGGACTTTTAACGTTCCAGTTGGTGGTGCTGACCAGAGCAAGGCGACCCAGCACCTTACATGCTGTGACCCAGTAGTGGGTCATGACCCGTGGATTGAAAAACACTGCCTTAGAAAAGAGACCTGAAAAAGATTTTGCAAGGAAAGCATCTGCAGCAGCTAAGCGGACATGGATTTTTGTTCATGGAAGCATAACCCTTTGCCCTCTGTGAGGATGTATGGCTGAACTATGCTGCAATAGAATCTGCATAAGGATCTTGTTGGTCTGCAGGAACTCTGATCCTGACACTTTAGGATCACAGAGATAGGGACATGGGCCTATATCCATGGATGGCCATTAAGAAAGGTAGCATCGTGCACAATGGGGAACAAGGTTTTTTTTTGCTTTTTTTTTGGACATTAGGCCCCTTTAGCCTATTTTGTCTCTTTATCTGACTGGACCATTCTACTTTTATTAAGACCTTGTTAAACTACTTGTGGAAAGTTATCATAATCACATACATAACAATACATTTGAGTTCTATTGAAAACTAAATAGGCCAAAATTTCAAAAGTTACTATTGATTTTGGGTGCTTCAATTTTTGTGTGTCAGATCTGAGACATCTTTAAAGATGCCTGATTTTCAGAAAGTCCTGCACATTCTCCCCATGAGACAGTTGTTCCACAGTTGTGTTGACTCTACAGTCATTGTGAAAGTAAAAATGTGATTTTGTTGGTATAGTAAGCTGTTATGGCTCAGATACATTGGTAGTAAATGAGTTTAAAGATCATATTTTTATATAGTCACTTTTACCGGTACTTTAAGACAAGAAGCTTCTCCAAAAAGTCAGGTTTCAGAGTAGCAGCCGTGTTAGTCTGTATCCGATGAAGTGAGCTGTAGCTCACGAAAGCTTATGCTCTAATAAATTTGTTAGTCTCTAAGGTGCCACGGGTACTCCTTTTCTTTTCCAAAAAGTAGCCACTAACCTTTTCCCTCCATAGATTATTTTTTCTATTTGGTTTGGTTTGCCTGCACATTCACTTGCAGAATTGGGGCCGTTCTTTGTATCTGTGGCCTGAACAACTTAAGAAATTGACAGGTTTCAGAGTAGCAGCCGTGTTAGTCTGTATTCGCAAAAAGAAAAGGAGTACTTGTGGCACCTTAGAGACTAACAAATTTATTTGAGCATAAGCTTTCGTGAGCTACAGCTCACTTTGAGTTAGCAGCATTGACAACTGAGGCAGAGGTGAGGCAAACACCCCCAAAGGCAAGACAACAAATAAGAGATAACAGCGGAAAACCTCAAGATTAACATCACTTAAGGACTAACGATTACAGAATAAATTGCAAAATCCATAGACTAAAGTGGAAATTTACAAGTATAAAGGTGGGGTGCTTTGCCATAGAACTCTGGGTTCAGTCCTGCAAAGCCTCAGAGCATCGGATCACAACTGACAGAGCCCAGCTCCTCACTCGTGCTCTATCTAACTGGCCGTTAGATTGACTTGAGCTACGACAGACTGGTAACTATAAAGACCATCTGCAGGACTTGTGTGTGTGTTGTGCAATAGAATGTATATGATAATGGTTGTATTTTCAATAAACGTGGCATATTGCCTTTTTCCCTGAAAAAGATCCCATGTGCTTCTTATAAGCATAACAACTTTTCTCCCTTCACTCTGTCTCTGGATCATGAGAACATCACGTTGGTGCTTGTCTTCTTCCACCCACCCTGTCCTCAGGGCCTAAATCCTGTTATCTCTCCCTTCATTCTGATTGATTCCAGTAAAATCCTCCTACTAGCTCCTTTCCTTGCTTCAGAAGCCTCTCTCTACAGTATCTGAATCTGAGATTAGTATCTATCCGTCAGATACTGATAACTACCATTGGGTGCCTACCAATTTTAAAAGAGCAGGATTAACAAATCACTATATGCAGTATCCCATGAAGCAATTTCTTCCACTCTTTTAGGAAACTATTATCCAGTGCCTAAGACACTTGACTAGGAGTCAGATGGCCTGGGTTTTATTTCTAGCTCTACTACTGATCAGCTGTTTGATTTTAGGCAAGTCATTTCACCTCTTTGTGCATCAGTTTCCCCATCTATAAAGGAGAGATGAAGATACCCACCCTTTTGGGAAAAATAGCTATATGACCTACGGATGAAAAGCACTACAATATGGGGTGTAAGTGTAGTCATGACCACAGAATACGATTTCTTCCCAGAAATCTGCGATCAGCCTATCAAAAATTCTGTTTGTCTGGTGCAAGTTAACCCAATCTTTATTGCTTTTGAGTTAAAAAGCCTCCCATGTCTTAAGCATACACAAAAATCAGCAAAGCCAGATATTACTGTTTCACAGAAATGTTCAGATCATTTTTTGAAAAAAAAAGGCAAAGATTAAAACGTTAAAATGTTAGACTGCGGAGTAAAACTTCACGGTAAACAGCTAAATTACACAGGACTTCCTGTTGAAATACATATTGAATATAAATAAGTCACATCACACACAGTGTTTAAATTACAATACCAGTGTTTCAGCAATCATTTTGAGATAGGTATAAATATGCCTTAGCCAGATAGATTCTCCTCTCTTCTGGACAGAAGGGGGATCATCTTTTAATATTTAATGGTAAACTGATACTTAGGAATGCAATTTCCATTAATTATGACAGGAGTTGTGCACTTGGCATCTTGGAGTCAGGAGTGAATCCTAAAATCTTTATTAAAGCCAAACTGATTTCATATCACTTTGAAAGACTCCAAAATCAGACCATTTGTATGGTGTGCTGAAAAGATGATATATTCCAGATTAGGTCTGAAGGATTTTAAGTTTAATGTGCTCACATTTTCAGATTTCAAACCAATATTTTCCCAGTATCGGAGCAGTTCCTCAGCTTATATGAATCCGTGTAGGTCCACTGACTTCAGTGATACTACACTAGTTTATACCAGTTACAAATCTGGTCCATTATTGTGTTTTCAAAACAGATTTTGATTCTTGCTACAACTGGTATCAAAGTTTTGACAGAAAAATCTTTCCTGTTTAATTCAATTGTTACAGAGGTATCTTATTTCATTGCAATCTTATCCAATACAGTCCCTGGAAATTTGCCTCATTACTTATCTCGTTTCCATTCTGAACATTTCAAATGGTTATATCCTTTTAAAATAGTTCATTCTAGTGCATTCCCCCTGCCCTTCTCAATTGTTATTTTTTATAGGTGAATCCACTAACAAATGACCCAGCAGATTCTTTTCTGTGTTTACAGATATAGGCATTTGTGTTACCTCTTAATCTACATAAGCAACTAATAAATGTATAAATACTAAAAACAGAAGAAAGATAACTTACCAAATATCTAAGAAGTGCCACTGATGTCTTAGTCATTTAGACCAGCTACACTGCATAAATCAGTTTTGCATATAACAGGCACAGGGCAGGCATACGCCCCTTCCTGGATGAAGGATACAATATTCATACGTTTCGCAGACTTTGTGTGAACAAGAAATCATTGTTTCTTAAAAAAAATAAGCAGTTCTTCTTTTCTAAAAAGGACTTTCAAATGCTCCTGTAAAAAGTGCGTTAAAGTACAGATGTATAGATTTTGAAATCCTAGTGGTGGGACTTAGGTTTCACAATCCAAAGCTATAATTATAGAAAGAATTTGGTTTTGTTTGTAACCCACTCTTAGCGTTGCAGCATGTAGTGCTGTGAAAAAGGGAAGAAATCTTTAGAAGGATACAGAATTTCTTGTTTTTCATTTGGGGGACTCTCTGTGCCACACTTGCCAGAGGCAGGAATGATATCCAGAAATTGGGTGTGGAAGCACTAGGTGTGCTCATTAGCTCTTTGAAGTTACTTTAGTGATTTACATTGTGGGCAAACAGATTGGCAGGATACACCCAGAGTCTCTTTCTGAGAGTGGGACCAATGGGAACTCATGGGGAATGGGAGGGGTTTATAAATAGAGGGAGCCATATAAATAGAGGGGTTTATAAATATCTGGAGCCATAATACTCTTCCTTCCTGGTGCAGTCAATCTCTTCTTGAATTTACCCTATGTATCCATACAATAAACCCCCTTACTATAATCAAACTTACCATTAGCAATTATCTTTAACATATTCACAAACAATCACAGGCAATTCCAAATCTGTCAGGTGTCAATGAGTTTTTCCTGAGAAAGGGAAGGACTTTGTTTTTCAAGATGAAAAAGTAGGAAACATGAAAGAAAAGAGGCTTGTCTCTTTCTAGAAACATAGGAATTGCCAGCTTGGATTAGACCCATGGTCTGTCTAGTGAAGTATCCTGTCTCCAGCAGTGGCCAGCACCAGCTGCTTCAGAGGAAGCTGCAAGAAAGCCTTGTAGTGGGCAATTGAGGAGAAACCTGCCCACAGGTAAAATTTCTTCCTAAACCCCAGTAATTAGAGTTTGGCTTATGTCCTGCAGCTAAGAATTTATATCCCTTCCAAAACTGTTGTTTTTTGCTGTTTTAATTATTAAGCTTTGTAATCCGAGATCACAGTGAAATAAACATACAGACCTATGTTTTTTCCAATAACCACACCAGTTCATGATATATATGAAAGAATATGTGATCAGAGATCTATCAATGTAGATCATCGATCCATCAAGATAGATCCATCTAGTTATCGCCAATGAGATAGTAAATGTCAAATGACAGGAGTCCAGGAAGGGGCATTGTGGGGAGGGTTGTGCACTGGAAAGGATGTGAACTGTGGTTAGGGCAGGCTTTCCAAAAACATAGGGCCAGCCCCACGGTGGACTTTGGGTGGGGCCTGAAACTCATATCCTACTTTTTGACTATCTTGAAAAAATGCAAATTACTGCATGGGATTTTCTGTTAGATTTCTTGTGCATCTGCCACCCGCTATCTCAGTGATTTTCTGGCATAGAGGAGACAGAGTCTCAGTCCCCCGACACCCATTCTGCGCCCCAAGCTTCTTCCCTATGAGTCCCTTTATCCCAGCTTGTACCTCCCTCAGGCCCATTTGTCTCCCGGGTCCCAGTTGCTCTTCAGGCTCATTCATCTCACTGAAATGTTGCAAAGTAAATGCTAGTGTGAGTTTCTATCCTTTGCCCTTCTAGCATTGCATTAATTATTGCTATATGTGAACGTTCTCTCTAACTCACATGAAGGTGGGACTGTGCTCATTTGCTTCAATAAAAGTGAGGCATGATACAAGAAAGTTTGAGACCCACTGGGGCAGGAAGTGGATGTCAGAGAGCCATGTTACCTGGTCTTGGAGTGAGAGGCTGTCAGGGAGGAGGAATATATTGAGATTGGCAGGAGATCGAGAGGGGTGAAGCGGGGGTACTGGGATGCATGAAAGTCTGGTGCAGGAGATTGGGAAGAGCATGAAGGGGGAGGCCGGGGAATGGTGGGGACAGAGAAGGGAACATGGAGAGGGATGTAGAGCAACACGCACTTACTCATATTTAATTTTAAATACTTAATACTCTGTAGATATAAAACTTGAAGGGCCAGATTCTCTGGTTGGCTAATGTCACTTTATACCACCTAAGCAGCACAAAGTGATCATACAGTGGCCAGAGCTGGCTTGTGGGAGAATTCAGTTTGTTCCCCAGTGCTAGATAATTTTTCCTCACTCACCTTCACGCCATCTGCTTTATAATATCCACCCAAACTGATATTTGCCCTAAAATTAAAAAAAAAAATATTTTCAAAGGTCAAGTACCAAATCCCTCCTCAAGTTTCTCGGTGAATGGGGGCTGTCCCAGCTGCAACATCTTTTAGGATAGTGCAGCAGCTCTACACCCAGTAGGTGTCATTTCCCTGTGGGCTGGCGTGGGGGAGAGTTCTGGTCCATGACTCCACTTCCTCTTCACCCCTTTGTGGTTATGTGCATTTCCGTGGTGTCCATGTAAGGAGCAATCCCTGCCCTTTTCCAGGATCCGGAGCTGAAGCCTCTTTTCCACAAAGATAATGAGAAACATACAGTATAATGATTTTATTAATAACTTGCATTAATGTGGAAAGAGAAAAAAGCATAAAATGGTAGCTTTAGAATTCACACCCCAATAAAAATGAAAATGGAGACAGCTCAGTAAAACTGAGTATGCATCTGATGAAGTGGATTTTAGCCCACAAAGCTTATGCCCAAATAAATTTGTTAGTCTCTAAGGTGCCACAAGGACTCCTAGTTGTTTTTGCTGATACAGACTAACATGACTAACACTCTGAAATAGATAACCATAACATTGACATGCATTTGGTTTTAAAAAGGTGCTTTCACACTAATGCAAACTTGCAGAAAATATTTTTTCCATAAAAGGAAGTTTACTGTGAGAGTAATTTTCTGCCTTCACGTTGTAGTACTGCAGATATTTACTTCACAGGGCTGTCATCAGGATGAATAACTAGTTATGTACAGAGGTGTGAGGCTGCAAAGTACTATGTAAGTGCTATGATATTGGGATCTGATCCTGCCAGCTCATGTGAGCAGGACTTGCATGCATTAATAGTGCCATTTGGAGCAAATGGATGGAAGTCAGGGACCGTCTGGATGAGTAACACTGGTTTGAATGAGTGTTTGCAGGATCAGGCCTTTAATAAGAGCTTGTTGAAGCATACCCATTTTCTCCTCATGATGTGTGCATATCACATCATTCTCTTGAAACTGAGTTGTTTGTGGTGTCAAAATTAAGGGCTGTTGCATGGGAATGTCATTGTACATTAAAGAGTGATATGATATTAAATATTAGGACTCTAGATGAGTAAAAACTTTCAAATCCAAAATGAAGCCAGAACTGTATACATTTTCCTGAATCCCACTTGGCTGCAAAAACTCTTGTTCTTGTAAGAAGTTTTCACATTGGTTCATGAGAAGGCAAAGAATATTATGACCAAGAAAACCTCTTTCCAACGGGAAAAAACAGATTAGATGCAAGCCTGTAAGATTCAGGTCTTGCATTTTCAATCTTTTTGCATTTTCCCTTTTTTTTTGCAGTTAATTAAAAAATCTAGAGAGCTGTTGAGATTTCCAGCCCACAATACTATTTTGCATCTCGCTCCCTCCTGTGCCATCATTGTTTGCCATTCTTTTTAGGATCAAACAAAAAAATTTAATATACTACAACCGTCGAGACTAATTTTCATTTCTCACTCTCCTGGATTTGGTTTATGCTCTTTTATCAGAGTGTGGAAGTTGTTGTTTCTCTATTAAGGATATGCTTCAGAGTAGCAGCCGTGTTAGTCTATACACTCAAAAAGAACAGGAATACTTGTGGCACCTTAGAGACTAACAAATTTATTTGAGCATAAGCTTTCATGGACTACAGCTCACTTCATCAGATGCATAGAATGGAACATATAGTAAGAAGATATATATACACATATAGAGAACATGAAAAGGTGGAAGTAGCCATACCAACTGTAAAAGGCTAATTAATTAAAATGAGCTATTATCAGAAGGAGAAAATTTTTTTGTAGTGATAATCAAGATGGCTCATTTAGACAGTTGACAAGAAGGTGTGAGGATACTTAACATGGGGAAATAGATTCAATATGTGTAATTACCCAGCCACTCCCAGTCTCTATTCAAACTCAAGTTAATGGTATCTAGTTTGCATATTAATTCAAGCTCAGCAGTTTCTTGTTGGAGTCTGTTTTGGAAGCTTTTCTGTTGCAAAATTGCCACCTTTAAGTCTGTTACTGAATTACCAGAGAGGTTGAAGTGTTCTCCTACCATTTTTTGAATGTTATGATTCCTGACGTCAGATTTGTGTCCATTTATTCTTTTGCGTAGAGACTGTCCGGTGTGGCCAATGTACATGGCAGAGGGGCATTGCTGACACATGATGGCGTATATCACACTGATAGATGTGCAGGTGAATGAGCCCCTGATGGCGTGGATAATGTGGTTAGGTCCTATGATGGTGTCACTTGAATAACTATGTGGACAGAGTTGGCATTGGGCTTTGTTGCAAGGATAGGTTCCTGGGTTAGTGTTTTTGCTGTGTGGTGTGTGGTTGCTGGAGAGTATTTGCTTCAGGTTGGGGGGCTGTCTGTAAGTGAGGACTAGTCTGTCTCCCAAGATCTGTGAGAATGAGGGATCATTTTTCAGGATAGGTTGTAGATCTTTGATGATGTGCTTGAGAGGTTTTAGTTGGGGGCTGAAGATGACAGCTACTGGAGTTCTATTATTTTCTTTGTTTTCAGAATCAAGATCCTGTTTTGTGGATACACCTTTGCCTTGCAATTAATAACATTTAGATTTCTAATGTCTTAATATGTGTTCAGTTACTTCCAGAGTTGCACTCAGAAAAGAGAAGGCACTTTTAAAGAAAATTATGCTGTAAAGATATAAGAATAAATAGTTTAATGCTTAAACTTCCTCTTTGAATATATAAAACTGAAGTCAATATAATTGAATGCAATAGTCAAGGGGAAAGGATTATTTTAAAGAGACAGTCACCAGCTAATAGGATACCTCTGCTTAACACAATTCTGGTTAACAGAAGGTCAGTCATATCCCTTAACAGAAGTGTGCACATTTCCTGTTTATCAAAATCTCTGTTTTATGAAGATTTAACAGCTCTTCAAACCCTATAGGAAAAACAATGTAGCAGTGTAATTGTAAATAAACCCTCACCACCTCAGATAAGAACTTGATTACATTATGAAAAAAATGCTAACTTATAAAATTTATGGGAATTTTAGAACCTTTTATGATTTTGCTGCAAAGGTTTTTTTTCCTGTAATTAATGTTGAATATTGAAGTAAAAAGGTGCATTAAGCCCCATGTAAATGGCTATAATGTCCTCCCATGGTTCCTTTCCTCCTAAAGTTTTTCTTGTGGCTTTGCATATAGGTAAATGTCTATTGAGAGAAGACAAACCTTGTTCCTTGCCCTCTTCAAGCCATCTTCTGAATTATATTTCCTGAGGAAATAGTTCTTTGACCAGAGTCCAGGTTTAAAGAGCAAAATCATACTACATTAGGTGCCATGTTACAGTAGATACTTGCCAAACCGTAGAATTTGAATGTTCCTGTGGGATTTGTAATATTCCCTATGTGAAAAATGAGAAATACTGCAATGTCACCAAAAATTTTATTACTGTGATTGGTAACTGTCCAGGTCTTAATACGATGACCATAAGAGTTTTGTTTAATTGCACAATCTTTTAAGTAAAAAAGGAGGATGAAACTTTTACTGGCTACATTTCTAATGCACTTTACAAGCCAATGGAGATATCATGCTCTGCAGTGGATGGGGTGTATGTGGAGCTAACCCGTTCTAATTTATCACCATGAAGAGCTAGACAGTGTTTGCAGAGGTAGATTGCAATGTGTTTTTGGAAAAAGGTATAAAGATATTTCCTAAACTTTTCACCAACGAAAGCATAGATCACGGGGTTGATACAACAGTGGATCATTGCAACTGCTTCTGTCACTTGGATTGCTAGCTCCAGCTGACTGCTGCTGTCACAGTTATTTAGGAAAAATGAATCTTGAAAAGTGTACATGAGAACAACGATGTTGAAAGGAGTCCAGAAGAGAAAATAAACAATCATTATGATAAAAATAAGCCTGACTGCCTTATGTTTTTTCTCATTCCTACATCTCAGTAATGTCCTTATAATCTCTGTATAGCAGAAGATCATAATGACCAGTGGAATGACAAGTCCCAGGATGTTCATCTTTAAAATCAGGAATTGCTTCCATTTGATTTCATAACCTGATGGATAATGAGAGCTACAGGTCCAGCGAGCACCTTCCTTTTGAACACTGTGAAATATAAACCCTGGAAGAGAGGCTAATATTGCAACAACCCAAATTAAAACACTTGTGAAGATGCCATGGGCAATTGTCCTAACTTTTAAAGCAAACACTGCATGCACAATTGCCAGATATCTGTCTATTGTCAAAAGTATTATGAAAAAGATTCCACTGTAGAAGCCAGCATAATAAACCCCTGAAAGAATTTTACACATTGCATTTCCAAAATCCCATTCACGTGCTGCATAATAAGCCCAAAATGGTAAGGAAAGAATAAAGAGTAAATCGGAAATTGCCAGATTCAGCAGATAGATGTCAGTCATGCTTCTCAGCCTCTTGTATTTTATCAGGATCAGCACAACTAGCACATTGCCCACCAGGCCAAATATCAGCACCAAGGAGTACAGCGGTGGCAGAAACAGGGATGCAAATTTTTTGACATCAGCTTTTTGGCATGGTTCTGTCTCAGGATCGTAGTAGTAGGTTGTTGTGTCAGCTACTTCAGTCATCTTGTGCTGTCCTGCAACTAAAAGTCAGACAAATATTGGAATTTTACTACAAATAATATTATTGGTAAGCTGGCAGTGACTTCTATATTTAAGTTGCCTAATGCTTTCCAGGATAAAAGATCATTGCAACCCTTTTTTGAGATGCTCTGATACCTCCACTATTTGTTAAATATTGGTTTCCACATGCACTATGTATGAGAAATATTTGTCATCTTCAGTGAAGTATGTCAGCAGCATGACACAGAGAGCTGGATGATGACTAATCACAAAGGCAGCTAGTTCTCAGCTTGTTTGTTAGAAGTGTGTTTAAGTAGTTTTCAGAAGTGTCAGAATGAGACAAAAAGATCACCATTGAAAAAGGGCCTATCTAGAGGAAACACTTATTGTTTTTCAGGTTTCCTACCCACATTCAGATGTCACTAGCCCACACCACAGCAATAAGCCATGAGTGGTTGTGCATTGGTAGGCTGTGGGTGGACAGTATCCAAGTAGCATTTCACAAGAAAAATATGCCAAATACATTAGTTGTTACAAATTATTCTTTCAACAAGTTTGCTCATTTCTCACATTAACTGACCACTCTGTGCTTCTGTATTTGGTTTAGTTTGGTTCTGAAAAAAGACATTACTCATTACAGTATATAGAAAGAGAAACCTGAACAACCGTAATTTTTGGACATCTTCATAACACTAAAAAACTGCTAAAAATAAACCCTTGAAAACAGAAGCCATAAGTCTAAATGAGAATAAGGCCCGTATTCTTTATTTAACAAAATTGTTCCTTTGGCTTTATTCTCATTTACACCCAGGCCATTTTAAACTGCTCTAGTCATGCATAGGAGCCTTGAAGGAAGTGAATATTAATATATTTATTTTTACTTTAAGGCCCTTTTACACTGTCAGAGTAAGGTAATGTGGTCTTAGTGTGAATGAGAATCAGGCTTTCTTGTTCTTGTCATGATAATATCCTTGCGTACAAGAAATAGATGACTTACCGGTTAATTAGGAAAATGCGGAAGAGGTGATTAAACAATCCTGCACTAGCACTGACTTTGTAGGATGAAATGGCAAGTTTCTCCTCTCTTGCAATTCAGATCAAGTCCGAGCAATGAAAAATGTAGACTTTGAATGAAAGCATAGCACTGTTCTCTACCATCCAAGAAATATTCAGCACATTATTCTCAAGTTGATAACCTGTAAGAAAATTCACAAATCTATGAACTGATATTGAAACACCACCCTGAATGGCATCAAATAATTTCAAAACCATTGTCTTTGTTGGGCTATATTTTCATATTGTAAAACTTTTGTCCAAAAAAAGACACTCTCCAGTGTCTATTTTGAATGTATCTGCAGTTGACATTTATTATCTTGTTCTAATTACTGGATTCTGACAAAATGTAATATTGGGTTAACATGATTCACTTGATTCAAGATTTTTTTCCTCTTACTGCAATGGCCTTTTGCCTGAACTGTAAAGTGGTATGTCCTTAGCAACAGAAATGCCTATTGTCTGGAGTTTGAAAGTTGGTTGGAATCAATGATTTAATAGATCTTTTCCATCAATAACTGTCAAAATGAGGCAAACTATTAGTAGCTGCTTGCAAATTATCTGTGAACAAATTTTGCTATTTATAAATATTAGTTATTCAAAATTATTCAAAGGTTTTGTACAAACAAATTATTTCAGCCTATGGGTTTCTCATTAATTATTCACTATGACTGTAGCTTTAAATATTCATGACTGCATTTATAATTCACTATTTGTGCTGTGCAATTGATCCCCCAACTCAGTTTCTTCTTCCTGATTGGATGACTGCAACTCTTATAGGGCTTGACTAAGTCATCTCTAGTGCGTATTGTTGTATGGACACATATGCCCAAGTTTCTGCAAACATTTTTGCTAAACAAAACAAATAATTAATACAAACGTTTGCAGAAAACAAATTAAAAGGTTGCAAATACTGAATCTTCTTGTATGATTCTCTGCACCTTGAAGTCTTTAAACCATGATTTGAGGACTTCAATAACTCAGACATAGGTGAGAGGTTTATTGCAGGAGTGGGTGAGTGAGATTCTGTGGCCTGTGTTGTGCAGGAGGTCAGACTAGATGATCATAATGGTCCCTTCTGACCTTAAAGTCTATGACTGAGCAAAGGCTACACACATTCTTGCCTTATGGCAGCACTCTTGGAAACTGTAGTATTTTGAATGATTATAATATATTTGAAAAAGGACAGAAGTTTTGGGTGTGATGTTTGCCACTTTATCTGCAATGACAGTTTCAGTGGAGGAGCAAAGCACAGAGAGTCCTTGGTGGTGATAGTTATTACTGCACAAATCCTTTGTTTTGTTTTTTCCACATAGGCTGGAATTCAGCTTTGTGGCTGTACAGTGTTTCGGAGGTGTTTTGCTGGACAGTTCCCCAGTGATGTTCTATGACACCATCTGCACGGATCAAGGGAACACTATTTCTTCTAATGCTAAATCCATGTCCTCTCACTGATGGTTAAACATTGTACAGCCTCTGGTTTGCTTGGCCTGTTTAACCAAAAATTTTACTTACAGATAAATTCTACATGAAAAGATCATTAAATTGCAAAGTATTAACCTGAAAAGTTAGAAGATGCCAGAACAGTAGTATATGACTCGATAGTATTCATTACCATGTATTTGTTGACAGGTTTCCATGCCCCATTTAGGGCTTATGTCCCACCCTCCATCTCTGTTTCCGGTGGTATGAAGGTTTGGCGCTGTCAGCCATTTTGAAAAAAAAAATGATTTTTTTTTATGTTTGAATAGGGGGAGTGTGCTTGTGCTTTGATACATTTGGTTTCTTGTTTAGAGAAAAAGGTTGAGAGAATAGAGTGAGAGAGCTTAAAGATTAAAAAAGAAAGCTTTGGTAAGGTTTAGAGGAAAGAACCTTTGGTGAGTTTGAGTAAGGAGAGATGATTTTAAAGGCCTAGTTTGGCATGTTATTAAAAAATAGAAAGAGGACTTAAAGAAAAATAAAGATTTTTGTTTTTAAAGGGTGAGTTTGAAAGAATAGAGGCAAGTTATTAAGGAGAAGAGAGATTTTTAGTGAGGTTTAGTAAGGAGAGGTGTTTTGAAAGGACTAGTTTGGTATATTATTCAAGAATAAAAAATTTTTAGATAAATGGAAAAGGTGTATTAAATATAAGGGTAGGTTAAGAAAAGAGCATTTAAAAAGAGTTAAATAAAAGAGAAACATATAAAGGAAACTGTTTATTAAAACATGGTAAAATATGAAGTTTGGTTAAGAAAGAAACATTTAAAATGTTAAATATAAGGGTAGGTTAATAAAAGAGCATTTAAAACATTAAAAAATATTGAAAAATAGATTAAAAAGAACAGCCATGAGAAAAACGGGAATTTACTAAAGCAGAGACTGTTTAGTAAGCACATGGTAAAAAATATTAAAGGCAGGTTAATAGAAAAGTATTTAAACTATTAAATACAAGAATAGGTTAAGAAAAGAACATTTAAAAAGTTAAATAAAATAAACATTTAAAGATAGGTTAAGAGAGAGAACAGGGCAAGAAAACGGAAAAGAAAGCTTCTTTGCAAAGGGCAAAGATAGACAGCACATGACTGAGTTAGAGAGAGAGATTTTACCCTTCCAAGTGTTTCTGTGGAAAGAGGCAACTTCCCAGGTTCACAGCCCCTCAGGCTTGTTATCACCACCTTTGGATCGGCCCAATCAGATGTTGCTCTACAGAAGTGTCATAGAATTCATTTTCCTGAACCAATCCTATAGTCCCAAGGTTTTTAAACAAGAGCCATCTCACCCGCCCCACCTTTTAACTGCCTTATTCTTATCTAAAAGAACAGACCCCAAGTATTTTTCCTGCAATGCAGCCCTTTTACATTAGGCTTTAATAAAAGTTAAAACCATAAGCCCTTAGTAACAAACAATTTTTAAAAGTTTTCTCCTATGTTTTAGACTAAGATTGGTTATTTTTTAGTAAGGACAATTTGAAGCTGCAGCAAAACCCCTGTTAGTAAAAACAGCATCTGTGAGCCAGGGGAATCAGAAATAAGAAGGCTGCTTCTTCTCCAAACTTTTTAACAAATGCAAGTAAAAGTTATATTAAGTCTTGTAAAGGGATAAACACTTTAAAAGACAAACCTATATCGAAATACATCCCTTTATTTACCCCTTCAATAAAGATAAAGATTTATCCCTTCAATAAAATAGAGGACGCAGAAACACCCCAGGTTTAAAACCACAGGTCCTTAGTGACAGTCAGTTTATATTCCCCCTATTTTGTGAACCAGTGATGTGACGGGTTGGGTCACAGAAACCCCCTTGGGACTGCCATCTGATGTGCTGAGACTACCTCTAAGCCAGTTTTCCCTGGCAGCTTAGGACTTCAGTCCCTGCCTGGTTGTGCCAGACACACTAGCCTGCTACAAACACAGACCCAGGTCTGAACCACATCCCCCAAAAGCTGCAGGCTTAACTGAAAACAGCATAAGAAGTGCTCCTGTCTCCAACACCCAGATACCCAGTTCCCAATGGGCTCCAAACCCCAAATAAATCTGTTTTACTCTGTATAAAGCTCATACTGGCTAAACTCATAAATTGTTCACCCTCTATAACACTGATAGAGAGATATGTACAGCTGTTTGCTCCCATGGGTATTAATACTTTTTCTCTGGGTTAATTAATAAGTAAAAAGTGATTTTATTCAATATAAAAAGTAGGATTTAAGTGGTTCCAAGTAATAACAGACAGAACGAAGTAAGTTACCAAGCAAAATAAAATAAAATAAAATACGCAAGTCTAAGCCTAATACAGTAGGAAACGAAACGCAGGTAAATCTCACCCTCAGAGATGTTCCAATAAGCTTTAACAGACTAGACTTCCTCCTAGTCTGGGTCCAGCAATCACTCACACCCCCATAGTTACTGTCCTTTATTCCAGTTTCTTTCAGGCATCTCTTTGGGGTGGAGAGGCTATCTTCTGAGCCAGTTGAAGACAAAATGGAGGGGTTTCCCAGGGCCTTATATAGTCTCTCTCTTGTGGGTGGAAACCTCTTTGTGATGTTCCCCTCTGGTGTTATCTGGACCAGTGAGCTGCTAGGTCACTCCAATCCTTGACTCAGGGAGCCAGCCTTATCGTGCTCTGCTGTGAGAACCCCCACTCCTGGGCTGTTCATGCACAGCCTCTGGCATGTAAGCTGCTCAGAGCTACTTGCAAGCACATGACACTAGCCAATATCTCTGGTCCCAGTCACAACCCTAGGAACCTCCATCTTGCAGTGTCCAGTTATGCCCACTAGATGCTGCAAGCTTATGAGTTTGTCAAACTAACAAAGAAATTGATACGTACCAGGCTGGTTATCCCAAGGGTTGTTTCTGACACACTGCAAACCAAACGTACTGCTTCAGGTAGAATAAACAAACAGATTTATTAATTATAAAGGTAGATTTAAGTGATTATTAAATCAAATCATGACAAGTCAGATTTGGTAAAATGAAATAAAAGCAAAACACATTCTAAGCTGATCTTAACACTTTCAATGTCCTTACAAACTTAGATGCTTCTCACCAAAGGCTGGCTCTTCAGCCAGGCTCTCCCCTTTGATCAGTGGTTCATCACTTGGTGATGGTATCTGTAGATGTTAGTGGAAGAGAGAGAGCAAGGCAAAATGTCTCTCCCTTTTATCATGTCCTTTCTTTCCTCTTGGCTTTGCCCCCCCCCCCCTTCAGAGTCAGGTGAGCATTACCTCATCGCAGTCCCAAACTGCCCAAAGGAAGGGGATGATTCCCTCCAGCATCTAATAGATTCTTTTGTTGCTGCCAGAGACAGTGTCCATTGTTCCTGTGAGGCTGGGCTGGGTTTGTCCCATCCATGCCTTGATGAGGTGTGAACTGCCTCTCTGTTCTTGGAGAGTTTTTGCATGGGCTTGCTTTAAGCCATGAGGATACATTTTCAGCCTCATAACTATATAGATGAAATTGTAACCTACAACCTTACTATAACCTTACTGTAACAATTACTATAACATCACTATAATAACCATGCTCAGTGTATCATGAGCCTTCTGAAGACGCCCAACATGACAAACTTTGCCTTGGATACCACACAATCATTTTATAAAGATGAACATGGGGATGTAGGGTGTCCCCATGAGGTACAGAGTGTCACACCCTTCTGTTCTCCTGTGCAGAATCACAGCTACAAGATGGAGTTTTGGAGTCACATGGGCAAATCACATGTCCATGCATGACTCAGTTCTTTACAATCCTACGCCATTGTTTACATGTTAGTTTGAACATTCCAGGAAAGCTCAGATGTGGCTTGGCATCTCTCAAGGTCCATTGTTAGCTCAGTACTCCCAATTACTTGAATAACCCCTTCACACTGTGTTGACCAAATCTGCCTTATGTGCTTCCTACAGCAAACACTTTAAATACAAGCATAGAGCCAACTCTCATAACTTCAGATATAAAAATTATACATGCATGTAAATAGGATGAATACATTTAGAGGAACATAACCTTTGCAAAGATATGTTACATGACATATCTAGCATAAAACATATTCCAGTTATTTACACTCATATTTACACTCAGAAGCATATTTCTATAAAGCATTATGGGGTGCAACGTCACAGTGGATCAGAAAGCAGAAGTTTGTTTATTCCCCCACTTTCTAACAAATAGAGGTAAAAGTTATATTAAATCTTGTAAAGGAATAAACACTTTAAAACAGTGGTTCTCAAAGCCAGTCCACAGCTCGTTCAGGGAAAGCCCCTAGTGCGTCGGACCGGTTTGTTTACCTGCCGCATTTGCAGGTTTGGCCGATCGCAGCTCCCACTGGCCACAGTTCGCTGCTCCAGACTAATAGGGGCTGTGGGAAGCGGCGCGGGCCAAGGGATGTGCTGGCCGCCCTTCCCGCAGCCCCCATTGGCATGGAGCAGCGTACCGCAGCCAGTGGGAGCCATGATTGGCCGAACCTGCGGATGCGGCAGGTAAACAAATTGGTCCAGCGCGCCAGGGGCTTTCCCTGAATAAGCGGCGGACCGGCTTTGAGAACCACTGCTTTAAAAGACAAGCCTATATGAAGAACATCCCTTCATTTAGCACTTTTGCATATGTTTAAATAAAAGTGAGCATGCAGGAACATTCCAGGGTTAAAAACACAGAGAATCTGTTTATAAAATTAAATTATAGTGATAAAAAAGTTTCCCCCTATGTTTTAGACTAATATTGGACATTTTTTAGTAAGGACAATTTGAAGCGGCTGGCTTTTTCCGCAAAAACAGCCTTTGTAATCCAGTGGATCAGAGCAAAGAAGATTGCTTGTTCCCCCACTTTTTAACAAATAGAGGAGAAAGTTATATTAAGTCCTGTAAAGGAATAAACACTTTAAAAGACAAGCCTATACAAAGACACATCCCTTCATTTAACATTTTTACAGGTTTATTTCAATAAAATAGAGCATGCAGAAACACCCCAGGTTTAAAACCATAGGTCCTTATATTCCTCTTATTCTGTAAACCAGTGTACATCATCTAGGGTTACAGTTTGCATAAAAGTGTTTTATAAAAACAAAACAAAAATATATTATCTCAGGGCTTAGCCAAGATAATGATCAACAGAATTGTAATTGTTGCTTTGCAGGCATTGCTACAAAGTATCTTTTAGTTTGTTTTTGTTAATATTTCTGATAGGCCATAGTATGGGGGAGATAATACCTCATAAAGTGGGAAAGTGCTTCCAAATGACAAATGCTTGCCCGAGCTAAAGCATAACAACTAACACAGAATGGCTGCCTACAAAACTGTTCCACTAAAAGAGTTATCAACATTCCCCCTGAAACTCAGGACAGCTTTCTTACCCTCCATGGCCTGATCTCTGTGGCTATGGCTTTTTTTAAAATTTGTTTGTCCTCAGTTTAGATTTTAAAAAGCATTAAAAAAAACCCGGTGTGTGTGTGTGGGCCGGGGAGGAAGACTCCTTATCTCTGGTAGAAAACAGCTAACTTTTTTTTACATAAACTAATTTTTTCTTGCGTTTTTTGTATAAATCCAAACTTTAAAAAGCAATCTTGTTTATTTTTTTTGTTATTTTTGTGGTTTTTTTTTTAATTAAAATATGTAAACTCCCCTCAATTGTCAGTTTTCATAGTCTTACCCAGTTGCTGTTTTGGTACTTTAAAAACACTATTTTTAAAAGGGTAGACTAGTATCTTAAGCCTTTTTAGTTCACTAAACTTCTACCAAATATCCCTAAGAGGGGCCTTGTTTTGTTACAGCTCTGTCAATATTGCTTTTTCATGTTAAACTTTTAAACAAACAAACATAATGCTTCAAATAGGCCTCACTGCATACAGAATATCCTTAAAAAAGGTCATGTTATGTTACATCTCAGTCAATGCTATATTTTCATATTAAATGTTAAAAAAAGCCTTTATTTAATGAAACACTGCACATTTAGCAAGTGTTACAAGTATGGGAGAAAAGTCGAGGGGTAGGAGTATTCTTCAAATAGGCTATCTCTGAGCTTCATGATGGTGATGGTTTTTGTCTTTTACAATCAGTAAATGGAATAAAATACTTGTTATAACTTTCACAAAGTATCTTTCAATGCAATCTCACCATTTGTTAAAACTTTAACAGCATTTAAAAAGTTAGGAAAGAAGTCTGTGTAAAAAAACAAGCAAACTAAAGGGGTGACCGCTGGAGCCTTGCTAAGGCAGACTATAGTGCATGAATCCCTGGCTAGCCTAATTAGTCTTTTCTGTTTATAAGATGTAGAGAAAGCCACAGCTCCAGCCTGTGCTGTATAATTTTAATAAAATCTATGGGACCCAAAACAAACACAGGAGCTTGTACCTGTGTATCAGCACACGGGTTGCAAACATTTAAAAACAAAGACATTCTGATAATGCAACAGAAAAATTCATACTTAAATCTAAAAGTGCTAAGAAAATGAAAGCTTAATATAACTTTCGCATGGATTTGTTAAAAAGTGGGGAGGAAAATAAACTTCTCTCTGATCCACTGGATTACAGAATGTCCAGCCAAAGGGTGGGGCTCAGATACACTTAATGAAGCCACACCAGGTGCATAAGTATAATCAGTTTTATTGCCAAAGTATAATAAGCTTCCCAGCCTTTACATGTTACTAAATACGTGCTTAGCAATCAGAAAAGCAAGCAAAAATCAGTGCTTACACTCCTTCCACTACAGACAATCCCAGACCCTCCAGCCTTGTCCTTAAGGGCTTGTAGCAGGCACTGCTCCAGTGTGGGGAATTTCTGGGCACCCACAAGGCCAGGGTACACAGCTGAGACTGTTCATTTAAAGCAATTTGCTTAGCTGTTTTTTATTTTTATTTTTTTGGGGGGAGGGGGGCTGTACATCCACAAGCCGGTTCTGGCAGGAAACACTACTGTTTTTTATTTTTATACTTATTTTTTTTAATTTTTTTGTTTTTGTTTATTTAGTTGAGTGGCTGCAAGCCAGCCCGGCTGGTCAAAGCCAGTTAACTACTAGCTCCCCCTAAGCCATTCTGTAACAACAGACCAAGGTAACTTGCGATCAGCCCCAACACAGAATAAGGGGAATATAAACTACCTGTTACTAAGGTTCTGTGGTTTTCACTCTGGGTGTTTTCCGCATGCTCATTTTCTTTTAAATTGAAACACACGTGTAAAAATGTTAAATAAAGGGCCTTGTCTTTTAAAGTGTTTATTCCTTTACAAAACTTAATATTACTTTCACTTGTATAAATTAAAAAGCAGATGAAGACGCAGCCTTCTTATTTCTGATCCACTGGCTTACAGAGGCTGTTTTTGCTGACAGTGGCTTTGCTGCAAAAGCATGCTGTTGCAAATTGTCCTTACTAAAAAATGACTCGTGCTAGTCTAAAACATAGGGGGAAAACTTTTTTATCACTATACATTACTTTTATAAACAGGTTTTCTGTGTTTTTAACTCTTGGTTGTTTCTGCATGCTCACTTTTTATTGAAACACATATGCAAAAGAGCTAAATGAAAAATTGTTTCTTCAGATAGACTTGATTTTCAAAGTGGTCTTCTTCTTTTCTAATCCATGACTTAAAAAGGCTGCTTCAAATTGTTCTCACTAAAAACATAGGGAAAAGCTTTTAAAAACTTTTTCTTAGTAAGAGTTTGTGGGTTTAGGCCTGGGGTGCTTCTGCATGCTCTTTTTTATATTGAAACATATACAAAAGTGCTAAATGAAGGGATGTGTCTTTGTATAGGCTTGTCTTTTTAAAGTGTTTATCCCTTTACAAGCCTTTCACCTCTATTTGTTAAAAACTTAAACAAATTACTTTTATAAACTAACTGGCGGTGGTTTTAACCCTGAGGTAATTTCTTTTTTAATTTTACATTGTTTATAAAATTAGTTACAAAACAAAAGGAAACGTTTATTTCAACAAGTATTTGGTATAATTTTGTTTTAAAAGCAGGCCTAGGGCTTTCTTGTTATGTTCTGGCCTTCTTATCTCTGATCCACTGACTCACAGATGCTGTTTTTACTATCAGTTGCTTTGCTGAAAAAGCATGCTGCTTCAAATTGTTCTTACTAAAAAATGACCCGTGCTAGTCTAAAACATAGGGGGAAACTATTTTATCACTATACATTACCTTTATAAACAGGTTGCATACTCATTTTTTATTGAAACATATATGCAAAAGTGCTAAATGAAGGGATGTGTCTTCATATAGGCTTGTCTTTTAAAGTGTTTATTCCCTTACAAGCCTTAATATAACTTTCACCTCTATTTGTTAAAAAGTGGAGGAAGAAGCAATCTTCTTTTCTCTGATCTACTGGCTCACAGATGCTGTTTTTGCTGCAGCTTCAAATTGTCCTCATTAAAAGCAGAGGGAAAAGCTTTTAAAAACTTTTTGTTAGTAAGGGTATGGGTTTAACCCTGGGTTGTTTCTGCATGCTCATTTTTTATTATAACACATGCAAAAGTGCTAACTAAAGGGCTGTTTCTTCATATAGGTTTGTCTTTTCAAGTGATTATTCCTTTACAAAACTTAATATAACTTTCACTTGTATTTGTTGAAAATCAGGCAAAGAAGCAGCCTTCTTATCTCTGATCCACTGACTCACAGACACTGTTTTTGCTAACAGTGGCTTTGCAGAAAAAGCATGCTGCTTCAAATTATCCTTATTAAAAATTACCAATGTTAGTTTAAAACATAGGAGAACTTTTTTATTACTATAATTTACTTTTATAAACAGGTTCTCTGTGTTTTTAAAGCTGGAATGTTTCTGCATGCTCATTTTTTATTGAAACTCATATGTAAAAGTGCTAAATAAAGAAATGTGTCTTCAGATAGGCTTGTCTTTTAAAGTGTTTATTCCTTTACAAGACTTAATATAACTTTCACTTGTGTTTGTTTCTTCCCCCACTTTTTAACAAACACAAGTGAAAGTTATATTAAGTCTTGTAAAGGGATAAACACTTTAAAAGACAAACCTATATGAAGACACATCCCTTCATTTACAGGTGTGTTTCAATAAAATAGAGCATGCAGAAACACCCCAGGTTTAAAACCACAGGTCCTTAGTAACAGACCGTTTATATTCTCCTTATTTTGTAAACCAGTGGATCAGAAAGAAGAAGGTTGTTAAAAAGTGGGGGAAGAAACAACCTTCTTTCTGATCCACTGGTTTACAAAATAAGGAGAAGACTTACAAGACTTAACTTAACTTTTTCTTGAATTTGTTAAAAAGTTTGAGGAAGAAGCAGCCTTCTTATCTCTGATCAACTAACTCACAGATGCTGTTTTTGCTAATGGGTTTTGCTGCAGCTTCAAATAGTCCAATCTTAGTCTAAAACATAGGAGAAAACTTTTAAAAATTGTTTGTTACTAAGGGCTTATGGTTTTAACTTTAATTAAAGCCACTATGTAAAAGGGCTACATTGCGGGGGGTGGGGGTGGGAGGGAATGCTTGGGGTCTGTTTTTTTTTAGATAAGAATAAGGCAGTTAAAGGGGTGGGGGAGAGATGCCTCTTGTTTAAAAACCTTGGGACTATAGGATTGGTTCAGGAAAATGAACTCTATGACACTGCTGTAGAGCAACATCTGATTGGGCCGATCCAAAGGTGATGATAACAAGCCTGAGGGGCTGTGAACCTTGGAAGTTGCCTCTTTCCACAGAAACGCTTGGAAGGGTAAGATCTCTCTCTCTCTAACTTAACCATGTGCTGTCTACTTTGCCCTTTGCAAAGGAGCTTTCTTTTCCCTTTTCTTGCTCTGTTCTCTCTTTTAACCTATCTTTATATGTTTCTCTTTTATTTAACTCTTTTTAAATGCTCTTTTCTTAACCTACCCTTATATTTAACACACCTTTTCCATTTATCTCAAAATGTTTTATTCTTTAATAACATACCAAACTAGTCCTTTCAAAACACCTCTCCTTACTAAACCTCACTAAAAATCTCTCTTCTCTTTAATAACTTGCCTCTATTCTTTCAAACTAAGCCTTTAAAAACAAAAAACCTTTACTTTTCTTTAGGTCCTCTTTCTATTTTTTAATAACATGCCAAACTAGGCCTTTAAAATCGTCTCTCCTTACTCAACCTCACCAAAGGTTCTTTCCTTTTTTCTCTAAACCTCACCAAAGCTTTCTTTTTTAAATCTTTAAGCTCTCTCACTCTATTCTTTCAACCTTTTTCTCTAAACAAGCAACCAAATGTATCAAAGCACAAACATGCAACACTCCCCCATTCAAACATAAATAATCAAAAATATTTTTTTGAAAATGGCTGACAGCGCCAAACCTCAATACCAATGGAAACGAGGATAGAAGGCGCGAAATGGGGCATGGAAATGGGGCTTGGAAACCTGTCAAAATATACATGGCAATGAATACTATCGAGCCGTATGCGACTCAGAATGAACGTTGCCTGATAGTTAACACACCCAGTCATAAAGTGGCTCATGGAACTCAGAGCCTGTAAATCCTAAGTAAATTGCCAAGGCCAAGATCCAAGGTATTTGGACTCCTAACTTCCCCTGAAATCAATTAAAGGTAGGAGTCTAAATACCTTTGTGCATCTGGGTCTAAGTCCCTGAGAAAAGAGTGAATAATTGTGAATATGGGACTTTAACATGCTTGGGGACCAAGGGTGCTCCAGGAAGGGCTACATTAGGAAATGCCAGAACTAAGGTTGCCTGTACAATCTTAATTCAGCCCTTTTGTGCATATGCATTATATTCTCTTTAATCACATACTATTTTTTCCACGGGCGCAGGTTGCCCACCACTGCTTTATATGTTCAAAGCACAGCTCCCATTGACTTCTGTTGCAGTTGTGAGTGCTCAACACTTCTGCAAATCAGATCCTGAGGTCTCAAGCTGGGTACCCAGAAAAAAAGGAACACACAGTTAGTGACCTCTTGTGAAAAGTTTGATTTATGTGACTTATCAAGAATCCCATGAGAACTCTGTGGCAGAACTCCCTATACAATATAATCAGAAGAACATTGTGACCATGTGTCATAAACATACAGCTAAGGATAGCATAAAATCCCTCCTTTACCTGTAAGGGGTTAAGAAGCTCAAATAACCTGGTTAGCACCTGACCCCAAAAGGATTAATAAGGAAAGACGAGCCTTTCAAATCTGTGGGGGGATGTTTTGTTTTGTGCTCTCTGTGTGTTCCCTCTTGAGACAAAGAGAGAGACCAAGCAAATAATCCAGCTTCTACTGAAATGATACATCTAAAATTACAGAGATTGTAAATAATAGCAAGGAAATGCGTTAGGTTATCTTTTGTTTTAGCTTGTGAATTTTTCCTATGCTAAGAGGGAGGTTTATTCCTGTTTTTTGTAACTTTAAAGTTTTGCCTAGAGGGGAATCCATTATGTTTTTAAATCTTATTACCCTGTAAAATTATCTTCCATCCTGATTTTACAGAGGTGCTTCTTTTACTTTTTTCTTTATAATAAAGGTTTTTTTTTAAGAATCTGATTGGTATTTAGTGTCTTAAAAACCCAAGGGTCTGGTCAGTGCTCACCTTGTTTATCTATTTGGTTGGTATATGATTCTCAAGCCTCCCCAGAAAAGGGGGTGAAGGGGCTTGGGGGGATATTTTGGGGAAACAGGAACTCCAAGTGGTCCTTTTCCTGAATCTTTGTCTAACTCACTTGGTGGTGGCAGCAATACCGTCCAAGGACAAGGAAGAATATGTATCTTGGGGAAGTTTTTAACCTAAGCTGGTAAAAATAAGCTTAGGGGGTCTTTCATTCGTGTCCACACATCTGTACCCTAGAGTTCAGAGTGGGGAGGGAACTCTGACACCGTGCTTTTGTTCTGAACATGTCATTTCATTTCAGAAGCTCTGTTGGGTCCTATTCTCATGATGCTTTACAATTGATGTTCAGAGGTAATATGAAATCAGGATTGTGTAAGTCCAATGGACCCATTCAGGCTTCTTCATGCAGTGCTAGCCTACCATTCAAGAATAAGAGTCCTCCTGAGTTTTCATGAGTCTTAGTTCTTGAGCATGATGATGAGATGAGTTTCCAGGGGCGTCATATTGTGCTCACAGCTGAGTGATTTTTTGAGGGCCCTTGAGTTTTGAGGTTGCCCCTTACCTGAATTTGCCCACAGACCCTTGAAAATCACTTGTTAACAGTGAACCCCTCAAAGCCCAGGGAACTTTCAAAATGTACCATTTTCCTCTGCAAGCAAACAGTACTCAGTGGACAAAAGTTATGGCTTGCCCCTTCCCCCAAAATTAGTATGCTCTAAAAAATAGATAAAATGTTGAAAAGCATTCCTTCATTCCTATGGGGGTTTTTTTCCCCAACCAGCTGCAATGAGAATGTGGGATGATTATCTCAAATGTCTCTCTCCTCAATTTGCATTCAAGGATGGCTGATGGAAATGAGTTTCAAAGGATTGGATGAATCTCCAACCATTTGCCAGACAGAGGTAAGGTGGGAATAAGTTTTGACATCCCTTTGTAGCTGAGGGGCTTCTATGATAGTTGTATAGTTCTTAGAATTTTGGGATATTTGAGAGTAAATATTTGCTTGAATTTTGCAAGTCAAAACCACACACAATTGTAGATTTGTGTCATTCAGTTTCTGCAAAGAAAGAAGAAATGTCTTCTATGCTTCTTGGAAAAATGCAAGAGCTTCTCCATACCACAAGTGAACTAAGGAATAGGGTTTGGTAAAGAGGAGTGTAAGGGGAACAAAATAGTTTTCATGGTCAATTAAATGAGGATGTGAAGCTGCTGCATTTGATAACAACAAAAACTAGTTCATGAGGGTTAGGTTGTATTTCTGTCATGCAGAAACATACCTTTATTTTTTGGGTCCAAATGGCAAATTTGATAGGCCCTTACATTTCATAATGGGATTATGGGAGAATGAATGGCCTTCGGGTTAAGGCATTGGATTGGGACTCTGGAGATCTGGGGTCAGTTCATGGTTCTGCCACAGATTAACTGTGTGGCACTGTGGAAGTCACTTGATCTCTCTGTTCCTTAGTTCTGAATCTGTAAATATGGATGAATATACTTGGTCTGTCCACAGGGTAAGCTCTTTGGGAAGGGGTTGTCCCTTACTGTGTGTAGGTACAGTGCCTAGTACAGTGGTGGGCAATGTTTGTTTACATTGACCATCCGCAGGCATAGCTGATCGCAGGTCTTAGTGGCTGTGCTTCACCATTCCCGGCCAATGGAAGCTGCAGAAAGCCGTGGGCTGATGGGACGTGCTGGCTGCCACTTCCCGCAGCTGCCATTGGCCAGTAAAAAACCACAGCGAACCACAGCCATTGGAAGCTGTGGGTGGCCATGCCTGCGGATGGTCAATGTTAAAAAATTGTCTTGTGGCCCGCCAGCAGATTACCCTGATGACCAAGTGTGGCCTACAGGACGCACGTTGCCCACCACTGGCCTAGAACAATGGGACATCAATCTTAATAGCTTTTATTAGGATGGAAAGAAATAATAATTTAATAAACACGTTTCACTGGTCACTATCAAGCAGACAATACTTTATAAGGGCTAAGATATTATTCAGTTTATCTGATGAAAGTAGCAAAGAATTTTCACTCTCTGTTTATCTTGATACTTTGGTTTGGACATTTTAAAAAGGTCAAAGGATAATTTGTGTATAATTTGATTTTAAAATGTTACAGATTTCAATAACATTAAATTTAAGCACACATTCTGGAACTTCTACTGTGGGAAATTAGATCTGAGATTTGCTTCCTAAAAATCGCAGGATTGGGTGATCCTGAGCACTGAAAGGCACATTAATAGATTTAAGGTTTTGATCTGAAGCCCAATAAAGTCAATAGGAGCCTTTCCATTAACTTCAGTGCACTATATACTTCCACTAAATGAAGAGGGGCTACTTCTCTTGGTTTTTGTACTAAACTCTACCATAGTCACCTGATTTTCTATAAAGTAGATTGGGATATGGGAGAATGCTGCTAGATGGTGCTCTCATGTAGATTTATTTTTTTATGATCAACTGGACTATAATGGGGGGGAGGGGAGGAAACCTAGCTGTATGAAACGTTCTCCTGCTAGACTGCATGTATCAACATTTAGCAGAAATGTTTCCTAATTTAGAATACTGCATGTGGTGCAAATAGATAAAAACAATCCCAAATCAATAAAACCGACATATGAAACGTTCTGTTTTTAGACTGCTAGTGTCAAAATTGGTTGTATGTAGTGTTGTTGTAGCCAAGTAGGTCTCAGGATATTAGAGAGAGAGATTTAAAGAAGAGCTCTGTGTAAGCTTGAAAGTGTGTGTCTCCCACCAACAGAAGTTGGTGGAATAAAATACATTGTCTCATTCACCTTGTATCAAAATTTAGCAGAAGTGTTCCCTATTCAGAATCCAATTTTGTCTGCCTCAGCATTTTATTATACTTTGTGTACAGTCACTCTTAAGTCTGTCAGGATTGTTTATAGAAGAGACTTAGTAAGGCATGCAGGTTAGCCACAGCATACCTACCATGAAATGGACTAACCCCTTGGGAAGTAAAGGAGAGCACGTAAAAATCAAGCACTTGGGTTTGGGGCAGTGATCTTTCTCTCATCTTAAAATCTGGCTGGAAAATTTCACTATGTGAAGACCCTGTTTAGTAGGGATGATAATGTCCATCTCTGAGGGATGTCTCTCAGCCTGTTTTGTGTTTAGAGAGAGCTCTTTTCTGAGAACGCATAGGTGACGGTTCCCATTCTCTGGATCAAGTAATCTTCATATGGTGGAGATTCAGAGCGTAAATTTTGTGAGGGAAGCAAAAGCAGAGCTCTAGTATCAAGATCCTTCCCTGAAAGAGACTACCTGCAAGGCCAAACCACAAGTGCATCTATCTCCCGTGTAAAGCAAATGTGGGTGAGGAAGCAAAGACATACAATGAAATATTGACATTTTGCAGTAGGTACAAACTAGAATGTATATTCTCTAAAATACCTGCAAAAATTCATTCCCCTCATCCTCACAGACATTCTCAATTAAGAAAGATTTTGAGGAGTAGGGTCTTCTATGCAAATTGCAAAGGAAATCACTATTTGCATTTTTTTTAAAAGCTTGAGTCTGCTTGTGTACATTCAGAGAGATGATTGTTGATTTGAGTGCATTAGATCTGTCGCTTCAAAGTAACCCAGGGATGCATATTTTAGGCATCTTTAGGAAATGCTGCCTGCAGAATCATCCCCAAAGAAACCCATATTCTTGCACAGTAAGTTTCCACAGGCATTTTGGGGATGACTCTACAGAGGACAGCTATCTCCTTGGCTTTTTTCCCTCCTATCCTCCACCTACCTTCTGAAACTGCAGAGCCATGAATGGGGAAATCTTCAGGGTACTTTTTGGTGGGGGTAAAGTATGAATTATGTTCTTATTGCACATCTTCCCATGCACTTTTCATGTGTACAGGCCAATTTTTGCTGGGTATTGTTGCAGTTTCTGGCCTGGTCTGTGCACATGGTGGGTGACTAGATGGTGTAAGCTTCAGTCTTGGAGAAGGGGAGCTGTCACCAGCTCTTACCCCTTCAAGTCTTTGCCTCCTTCCAACTTATTCTGTATGTACATTGTGTAAACTCGTGTGTGTGTGTGTGGGTGTGTGTATATATATATACACACACCCACACACACTGTCTGTGACTCAGAGAATCATACCAACACCAGGAAGAAGCAGGTCTACATGACTGGGGACTCTCTACTATGAAGAACAGACAGGCCTGTCACCAGAGCTGATCCAGAGAACAGAAGGGTGTACTATCTGCTGGGATCTAAGATACAGGATGCAGACATGAGGCTGAAGAGGATCCTAATGGGAGCAGGAAATAATCCACTGAGTGTCTTTCATGTGGGGAACAAGTGATACAGCTAGATGCTTGCTAGGATGCATCAAGGGAGACTACGCCAGGCTGGGGAAGACACTTGAAGAAATGGAGGCTCAGGTGATCTTCAGTGGGATTCTATCTGTCCTTAGAGGAGGAGAGCTGAGGTGAGACAAGATTACGATGATCAACAGATGGCTCAGGCAGTAGTGTTATAAGGAGGGCTTTGGCATGTTCGATCACTGGGAGACATTCACAGACAGATGATTGTTCTCATGGGATGGACTCTACCTGATTAGGGAGGGGAAAAAACTTCTGGGATGGAGGAGGGGCTGATAGCACAACTGATTAAAAGAGCTTTAAACTAGGAATTTGGGGGAGATGCTCATGTAATCTCCATGCCTGATTCTAACACTGAGTGGGAGGAAAATCAAGTAAGAGAGGGTACAGCAATGGAGAAAGGAACAACAGAGAAAATGGACATCAAGAGAGAAGATAGTGTCAATGCCAACAACAGTCACGTAGGCCAGCAGATCTCAACCGGGGGTCTGTGGCTCCCTGGAGGACTGCGAGCCCTTTCAGGGGGGCCATGTGGCCCCGCTTCTGAAACCTGATGCCCCGAGCCCCAGCACTGAACCTGGGAGTGGCGTAGGTATGAAGGCGGCAAACCTTCCCCCACCCTGCGCATGAAGCCAGGAGCAGCAGGAGGCTGAAGCCGGGAGCCCCAGCACCCCCTCCCACCGCCCGCTGAAGCTAGGAGCCACACTTGGAGCTCCCCCAAGCCCACACACAGCCCCTAGCTACTCCCTCCCTGCACCCTGAGCGGTTTTCAAACTTTTTGAACTGAGTCTTTCCTTTTGAGTTGTATTTTTTTGGTTGCATCCCCCCACAGCTTAGACAGGCTGGGTGGCCTCCTGAGTGAGTCAAGGGGTGGAGGTGGTGCTCGTGCTCTGGACCCCACTGTGCGGAGCTGGGTCGAGCCCTGCCAGCCCTTCCCCCCCCCCATAGAAGTAAAACTATGCCTATGCCCATGCCCAAGGGTCCCCCCACAGCTCCAAGTTCCCTCTCACCCCTGCTGGGCCCTGGAGTTTTTATAGCATGTTGAGGGGAGGACTCAGTTGAGAACCCCTGATGTAGGTGATACTGGCAGTGGAAAGACTGTACCTAAACAGGAGAGGAATCTGGGCAAAGCTGAGCGGAAACAACTATAGCAATGCAAAGAGTTTGGGTAACAAAATGGAGGAACTAGAACTACTGGTACAGGAAGTGAAACCAGATATTATAGGGATAACAGGAACATGGTGGAATAATAGTCATGACTAGAGGTACAAGTATTGAAGGGTATGTATTTTCAAGAGAGACATAAATAAAGGTGGTGGAGGACGACTAAGTTCCCTCTAAGCTGCATGGTCGTGCAGTAGCCTATTAAGTGCCGCACAGGCTTTCAGGGCTGCAGTGGGGAGAGATGCCTCACCTCCAGCTCCAACCCCACCCTGGACCTGCTGCAGCCCCTCCCCCAGCCCCAACCCAGCTCTGGACCTGCCGCAGTCAGGGGAGAGGCATCTCTCCCCCACAGCTCAGGTGCTACTGTGGGGAGAGAGAGAGCTGGGAGGAGTCCTCACTGCAGCCCTGGGGCAGCCTGCAACCCAAACCCCTCATCCCCAATCCCACCCCAGAGCCTGCACTCCAACCCTCTGCCCCAGCCCTGAGCCCCGTCCCACACTCCAAACACCTCGGCCCCAATCCTGCCACATGAATTTTGTTATGTGCACCAATAGGGAGGTCATGTGTCATGCATCACCCCCATATTGATGCACATAACAAAATTAATTCCACACATGCGTGGGAAAAATTAGAGGGAACACTGGCAGAGTAGTATTATAAATGGTGAGTTAGACTGAAAAGAAATTGGAACTGATGGAATGGATAAAACAGAATTTGTTGGGTCAAAATCACTTTGGGGAAGAAAGGTAAGGGATGCTCTGCTGGGATACTGCTTAGGGTCTGCTACAGATCCCAAGGATCCAATTTTGTATATGGATAGAGACCTCTTTAACATTTTTAATGAAATAAATACCACTGGGAATTGTGTGATTATGGGAGACTTTAATTGCCCAGCTATATATTAGAGGACAAGTGCTACTAATAATGATAGGGCCCAGATATTCCTAGATGTGATAGCTGACAGATTTCTTCACCAAATAGTCACAAGAGGAGATCCATTTTAGATTTAGTATTGGTAAGTACCAAGGACCTCAAAGAAGAACTGGTTGTACAGGACAGCCTTGGTTCAGGTAATCATGAGCTAATTCAGTTTAAACTAAATGGAAGGATAGACAAAAATAGATCTACATCTAAGGTATTGATTTCAAAAGGGCAAACTTAAAAAAATTAAGGGAATTAGTTAGGGAAGTGGGTTGAACTGAAAAATTCAAGGATCTGAATGTGGAGGAGGCTTGGAATTACTTTAAGTTAAAATTGCAGAAGCTATTTTAAGCCTGCATCCCAAGAAAGGGTCAAAAATTCATAGGAAAGGGTTGCAGATCAAGCTCAATGAGCAAGCATCTCAAATAGGTTATTAAGAGAAAACTTACAAGGAATGGAAGGTGGGATGGATCAGCAAGGAAAGTTACCTCTTGGAGCTCAAAAAATATAGGGGAAAAAGTGAGAACTGCCAAAAGCCAAGCAGAGTTAGACCTTGCAAAGAGAATTAAAACAATAGTAAAAGGTTCTATAACAATATAAATAAAAATAAAACAAGAAAAGAAGAAATGGGACTGCTAAACCCTGAGGATGGTGGGGGTGGAGATTAAAGATAATCTAGGCATGGCCCAACACCTAAACAAATATTTTGTCTCAGTTCTTAAAAAAGGTAATGACGAATTTAGGGGTAGTGGCAGGGTGGCTAATGGGAAAAAGGATATGGAAGCAGAAATGACCACATTCAATGTGGAAATCGAACTCAAACATCTTAATGGGACAAAATCAGGCGACCCGAATAATCTCCATCCAAGAATTTGAAAGAAACTGGCACATGAAATTGCAAGCCCAATAGCAAGCATTTTTAATGAATCTGTAAACTGAGGGGTCAGACCCTATGACTGGAGCATTGTTAATATAGTACCTATTTTTAAGAAAGGGGAAAAAAAGTGGCCCAGGAAACTAAAGGCCCGTTAGTTTGAAATCAATTGGATGCATGATCTTGGAACACATTTTGAAAGAGAAAGCACTTAAGGACATAGAGGTAAATGGTAATTGGGATAAAATACAACATAGTTTTAGAAAAGATAGATCAAGCCAGACCAACCTGATCTCTTTCTTTCAGAAGATAACTGATTTTTTTTTTTAGACAAAGGAAATGCAGTAGATCTAATCTACCTAGATGTCAGTAAGGCATTTGATACAGTTCCATGTGGGGAATTATTAGTTAAATTGGAGAAGATGAGGATTAATATGAGAATTGAAAGGTGGATAAGAAATTGATTAAAGGGGAGACTACAATGGGTCATTCTGAAAGGTGAACTGTCAGGCTGGAGGGAAGTTACTAGTCTAGTTCCTCAGGGGTCGATCTTGGGACCAATCTTATTTAACACTTTCATTAATGACCTTGGCACAAAAAGTGGGAATGTGCTAATAACATTTGTGGATGACACCATGTTGGGAGGTAGAGCCAATATGGAGGAGGACCAGAATATCATACAAGATCTGAAGAACCTTGAAAACTGGAGTAATAGAAATGGGATGAAATTCAAAAGTGCAAAGTGCAAGGTCATGGACTTGGAGACTAAAAACAAGATTTTTTGCTATAAACTTGGGACATATCTGTTGGAAGTGACAGTGGAGGAGAAAGACTTGGGTGTATTGGTAGATCACAAGATGACTGAGACTCAATGTGATGTGGCTGTGAAAAAAAGGCTAATGCAATCCTAGAATGCATCAGGGGAGGTATTTCCAGTAGAGATAGTGAGGTGTTATTGCCATTACACAAGGCATGGGTGAGACCTTGTCTGGAACAATGTGTGCAATTCTGGTCTCCCATGTTTAAGAAAGATCAATTCAAACTAGAACAGGTGCAGAGAAGGGATACTAGGATAATCAAAGGTGTGGAAAACCTCCTTATGAGAGGAGTATCATAGAGCTTGGCTTGTTTAGCCTAACCAAATGAAGGCTGAGGGGAGATATGATTGCTCTCTATAAATGCATCAGAGGGATAAATACCAGGCAGGGAGAGGAGTTATTTAAGTTAAGCACCAATGATGACACAAGAACAAATGGCTATAAACTAGCCATCAACAAGTTTAGGTTTGAAATTAGATAAAGGTTTCTAACCATCAGAGGAGTGAAATTCTGGAACAGCCTTCCAATGGGAGCAGTGGGGGGAAAAAACCTAACTTGTTTTAAGACTGATCTTGATAAGTTTATGGACTGGATGGTATGATGAGATGGGCCACATGCCACTCTAGGCAATCTGCATCTGCTAGTAGCAAATACCCCAACTGCCGGTTATGGGACACTAGATGGGGAGGGCTCTGAGTTACTACAGAGAATTCTTTCCCAGGTGTCTCAGTGGTGAGTCTTGCTGACATGCTCAGGATCCAACTGATTGCCATATGTGTGGTCAGGAAGGAATTTCCCTCCAGGTCAGATTGGCAGAGACCCTGGGGTTTTTTTTACCTTCCTCTGCAGCATGGGGCACAGGTCACTTGCTGGTACAAAACAAAGTAAATGGTGGATTGTCGGTAACCTGGAGTCTTTAAATCATGATTTGAGGACTTAAATAATTCAGCCACAGGTTAGGGGTCTATTACAGGAGTGGATGGGTGAGGTTCTGTGGCCTGCGATGTGCAGGAGGTCAGACCAGATAATTACAATGGTCCTTTCTGGCCATGAAATCTCTGAGTCTCTGAGACTAACACTGAGAAAGTCCCATAGATTCCCCATAGAGACTGAGATATGCACTATGCCTCCAGGAGGTACTGCCCACAGAGGCATAACCCAGGAGGATGCGGGACAAGGGTGACTTTAAATCACCTTTACAACCTTTGGATTTGGGACTGTCTGGAGTCCCAGTGAGCTACTGTAATCTACAGCAGACTTCCTGGTGCTACCTATGCCAAAGCAGTGTGTGCTATAATCCTGCTCTGACATGCCCCCTCCCACTACTCACTCTGACCCCAGCATGCCAGTGATGCTGGAATTCTCTCCTGGTCAGCTAAGGGGCCTTTTGCAAGGGCAAAGAGGATGCTGGGGCTATGAGGAAGTGGCCAAGCAATTTGCTGCACTAAGGGAAGTGGCTGAAGAGCAGACTGCAGCTCCCCCGGAAGGGGGTGCACAGTGTGTAGTACGGCCAAAGGGCTATGTCACTGATGAGGACATCACAGTCCTTGGAGAGACGTGGGTTTAAGAGCAGGAGTGACAGTGGCTTGCAGAGCTAATTCCCAAGACACCAAGCAGGAGGTGCCAGAGTGGTGAGTGCACCCCGTCACAGCCTACAAGACACATGAGGGGTTGGCAAAGCCTTTGCTCTTCGGAGTCATTTCTGGCCAAAATAAGTGTATGCTATAGGGGAAAACTAAAATTTCAGACTGTTCATTTCTGATATCAGTGAAGGAGTGGGGAGACTTGGCTGAGCATGCTCAGAAAATACTGGGCTGCCACTTAAAAGAGAGAGGCATTTGAATTCTTCACCACTTCCACTAACCCAGACCAAGTTGGAAGCACATGCACTCCTGAGCAAAGCAGACCGTGGTCTGCATAGCAAAGCCATGCTTACTGCAGTATGTTCATAGGCCTGAACATGTAGCTTTGATAATATTTCTTTAGATTTTTGGAGCTGGATGTTTGGGCTGCTTTGAGACAAGCCTTTGAGCCTCTTGAATATCAGCTTTCACCTATGAGGGGACTGGAGGTGACATTTTTTAGCCATTTAAG
This sequence comes from Dermochelys coriacea, assembly GCF_009764565.3. Lineage (NCBI taxonomy): Eukaryota > Metazoa > Chordata > Testudines > Dermochelyidae > Dermochelys > Dermochelys coriacea. The sequence continues at coordinate 190,723,005 of NC_050069.1, read as the reverse complement.
TGTCTGGGTGCTGGTATGTCTAGCTGCTATTTCCTAAATTGTGCATTTAGGGACCCTTCAAGCAAGAGGGACTCAGAATTGCAGCCCTGACTCATTCAGTTATGCCATTACAGATCATTGCTCAATGAGCACGCTGTGTTTGAAATGATCCCAAAAGGGGATTTAGTCAAAACCGCCTCACAGCAATCAGAATAAATGTTGCAAAACTACAAGTCAACAGCGACGTATCAGAGGGTGGAGTTTCCCTCATCAGCAGTGAAAACAGCTAACAAAACAAAAATGAACCCTAAAGTTTTCCTTTCCAGAGTCCAAACACAAGGCTTCCCCTTTCCAATGTATAAGCAGGTAAAACAACTAGAGGCCCCACTTTAATAGGTGTCAGGGTTCTTTGATTTCAGCTATATTTGTCATGTGGCTGGTGATTTGGATGAGGTCTGGTAGGTGTGCCTTACAGAGCATGGTAGGTTAAGAAATAAGTAGAAATTAGGTTTTGTTTAAGTTAGGCTAAGAATAGAGGAGTATGGGAAATAGAATTTGTTAGCATGAGTAAAGGATAAGTTGGAGACAGTAAGATGGGAAAACTGAAGTTAGTAAGGACATGACCCAGAGTTATGTTGTGGCAAAGTTGGGGCATAAATGATTTTAGCAGAGCTTTTCATGAGTGTTTCTGAGAATTTTGAATGTGAATTAAAATGCTATTTGTATTGATAGCATGGGAAGGACATTGGTGCAGCTGTTAATTTAAACAATATGTACATAAAGAGCCAATAAAGAGGTGGTGGAAATGTGAATATTGTAATGGATAGCTTTAATGTAATTAATATTTTCATAGGCTATAAAAGGAGTAGCCTTTCTAAATTGGAGATAGCCATCTTAACATTTCCAGTCCTGTGTGGGGTGGACACTGCATCATATACCCTTTTGGTGTTAATTGGAGCTAAGTGGGACAATTAACTGCCTATGCTGCACCTGGAGAAGGAGACAGGGAGCAGGGATTTAAGTAGAACAGACACAGCTGGGTAGGGACAGGTGGGGTCTATATTAGCCTGGAAGCTGGTAACAGAAGGGGCTAGAGAGAAAGCATCTTCAATCACTCCCTGGGAGAAGGGAGGTGTGTCTGGGGCTAAAGGCAAGTGGCCTACAGTTACTCCCTGGAAGGAGGCAGTGAGGCTTGGCAAGTCCAGAGAAGGGGGAGAGCAAGAGAGGCAGGCAAGTTTCAGGGGACAGAGTAGCGAGGTATGGGGTAGGTCAAACTAATGGCTGCCAATGAGAGTACCCTTGAGCCGGGACCCGGAATGGAGGGTGGGCTCAGGTCCCACTACCAGCTGCTGATGAAGTGATATTGGCAGGGCAATTAGCAGGAAGAATTCCTGAGCCCATTTGTCAAGAGGGACTTTGATACCCCAGAAGGAGGGAACATGTCTGGTGACCTGGCCGGAGGACTGAGTCATGAAAAGGAGGCTGTGGTTCCTGGAATGAGAGGGGTCCACCGGGTGAGCGGACAATGGGAAAGATGCTGCCAGGGGAGGGTGCAATGCTTGGCTGGAGCTAATCCCCAGAATGGCCATCAGGAGGCACCCCAGTGGTGAGTACCCCTGTGACAGGGTACTACTAGGTTCCTGGGTTATAAGGCTAGACTTCATTCTGTTGGCATTGGATTGATCACCACTTGATATAATCACATTCAAAGATGGAAGGGTGTAATTGTAGTAGCTGTGTGAATGGTAATTATATGACCGATTGCTTAACTAATCGTTTTCATTTTAAATAAAGTTTGGCTCTATCATTCAGAGGGTCATCCAGGGTCCTCTACTAAATTAAATTATCTGTAACCCACCTAGAAGCTTGAACCTGAAAACTTAATTTCATTTTTTGCATCCTTAGCTTGAACAACTTAATATTAATTGAGAGAACTTAAAATCAAGGTTACATAGGGTGGGAGGAAAAACGTACCTTTAGCTACTCTTACATTATTGTGTTTTTACATCTGTCAAGGGCAGCTAGGGCTTTACATGTATGCCCTTTTGTGAGAAATTTATCTAAGCCCAAAATCTAAATGAAATCATAAATACTGAGTGAGCTACTCTCTTTGCAGGCATTGGGAGATGCTGATTGGTTCCTCCTGGCAGGCTGAGCTCAATTATTTCTGCCTTTGGATTTAAGGGCACAAACCTGGGAAGTCTCTGCAGGGGAACCCCTAGGACCAACCAATCTTGGGGGGCGGGGGGAAGGCAAGGATTTATCCTTTTCTTGCTACTATTTGAGTTACCAACTAGGGGACTGCACATTTCATAGATTGTATAGGCCAAGCACATTGCATCCGCTAGGGGCTCCTTGCATCCCTCTGTTCCCTCCCATCTCCAGGACTCACCCTAAATGTTTTGTGGCTGAGGGCTTTTTCAGTGCCCCCACTCAAGACTCATGTATATACACACAGATGTGCAAACCAAAAAACCCACAACTTGTCTATTTGGCACTCCTGAATGTTGGTCTCCCTGACTGATAACCCTAAAGTGTCTTCTATTTTTAGAGACTACCTGCAAATCTTCCAGTTTCGCTCTTCCCCTGTATGTTCTACATTCTACCCCTCCTACAATACTTGCTCCCTCACTTTCCTGCACCAGGGGTTCTCTGGCCCTATGCCCTCTTCTCCCCACGGGCCAGGGCTTTTGTGTAGAGAAGAGATGAAATAGCTAGGCTAGAGTAGGGCAGCCCTTGCATGAGGTTGAGGTCAGGCACTGAAACCCTGGAGCAACCAGTCTTCCCAAAGCGGCACGGAGAAGACAGACCCAGATCAAGCCCAAACATCCAGCTTCATGACAGAAATGCAAGGAGGGGATGGAGACCAGAGACTTCCCAGAAAGGAAGGATCAGCCCTCCCCCACCCAAGATCCTGGTGCCAGGATGGAGGGATGTCTTTAACTCAGGCCAAGTTCTAACTGAGGCAGAAAGGAATTTCTTCCTAGAGATTAAGTGCTTGGAGGCAGAAGTGGAGGAAAGAGGTGAAGAGATAGGAAGTGGAGCTGAAGCACTTAGAGCTGGAAAAGGCTAAGCTGGATCAATCAGGTAGCCCTAACAGTCCTCCAGGTACCACTCCCCATTCAAAAAAATTCCCCACATACAAGGTAAGCAATGATATAGAGGCCTTCTTAGAAAAATTTGAAAGGGCTTGCCTTGGGTACAAACTCCCTCCAGACCAGTATATGGTGGAGCTGAGGCCACAACTCAGTGGACTCTTAGCAGAGGTGGCAGCTGAAGTGCCTAAAGAACACATGAACAAGTACAAACTTTTTAAACAAAAGGCCAGAATTAGGATGGGACTAACATGGGAGCATGCACGTAAGCAGATGAGAGCCCTGAGGGGGAAACCAGACGTGGCATTTTCCCAACACTGCTCCTAATACAAAGGGAGCAGTTCTTAGAGGGTGTTTCTGAGGAAATAGAAAGGTACATCCTAGATGGGAAGCCCAAAACTGTAACTGAGGTGGGGGAGATGGGTGCCAAATGGGTAGAGGTGGCGGAGAAGAAGAAAGCTAGTAGCAGTTGGTGTGGATACCAGAAGGGGCAACCTGAGATGACACCCCATCATCGGAGTCAGCCCAAGGCCCCACCTTGCAAGGAGGAGCCCTCCACACAGCCAGGGAAACCCCAGATGCCCTCTCATCCCACCACCTTACTCTCCAACCACCCACCTCACCCCAGCCCACAGTCAGCTGGGCGGTGCTTCAGATGTAATGAGCTGGGGCATGTAAAGGTCAACTGTCCCAAGAGCACCAGCTGACTGCAACTCATCACCCCGGGGTCCCATCGAGAGTCTTCAGGCCCAAATGTCTCGCAAATACCCCCAGAGTGAAGGGAAACTGAATGTGGGTGGGAGGAAGATTACTGCATGGAGTGACACTGGAGCACAGGTGTCAGCTATCCACCGATCCCTGGTAGACCCCAAATTCATCGACCCAGAGGCCCAAGTGATGGTGCAACTCTTTTAACTTGTCTACACCAAGTTGCCTGTCCGGTACAAGGACTTTTGCAGTCTATGACGATTATCCCATTCCCATGTTGCTGGGAGAAGACTTAGCCAACCATGTAAGGCTAACAAAAAGGGTGGGGATGGTCACCCACAGCCAGGCTAAGCAGGCCTCCACACCTAACTCCATTCCTAAGCCTTCTACAGGGACCAAGCCAGAGGTGGTGGAACCAGATCAAAGTCTACCCACCAGAGTCAAAGGAGCCTGCACCTGCAGCAGGAGCTAAACCGGCACAAGAAGCTCAACTGGAGTCTGAAATACAACCTAGTGCACCAGCGGAAAGCAGTTCACAATTGACGGAGATAACCCCATCATCTGCATTGCTTCCAGTGGGACCAAACTCAAGTCCATAACACAGCAAGGAACTAATGTCTCCATCATCAAGGGAGCGGATCCAGGCAGAGCAGGAAGTGAATGAAAGCCTCAAGGGAGCTTGGACAGCAGCACGGAGTGACCCACTGCCTATCAGCTCTTCCAATAGGTCCATGTTTGTTGTAGGAGGAGGACTCAACTATACAAGGAAACCCTTTCTGGTGGGCACAAGGAGGACTGGCATCCTCAGAGACAGTTGGTGGTTCCAACTAAGTATAGGGAAAAGCTCTTGAGCTTAGCCCACGATCACCCTAGTGGCCATGCTGGGGTGAACAGGACCAAAGACCGTTTGGGGAAGTCATTCCATTGGGAGTGAATGGGCAAGGACGTTTCTACTTATGTCTGGTCTTGTGAGGTATGCCAGAAGGATGGGAAAGCCCCAAGACCAGGTCAAGGCCCCTCTCCAGCCACTCCCCATCATTGAGGTTCCATTTCAGCATGTAGCTGTGGATATTCTGGGTCCTTTCCCTAAAAAGGCACCCAGAGGAAAGCTGTACATACTGAACTTCATGGATTTTGCCACCTGATGGCTGGAAGCAGTAGCTCGAAGCAACAACAGGGCTAAAAGTGTGAGCCAGGCATTGGCAGACATTGTTGCCAGGGCAGGTTGGCCCTCCAACATCCTTATGGATTCGGGAACTAACTTCCTGGCAGGGACCATGAAACATCTTTGGAAAGCTCATGGGGTAAACCACTTGGTTCCCACCCCTTACCACCATCAAATGAATGGCCTAGGGGAGAAGTTTAATGGGACTTTGAGGGCCATGACACGTAAATTCGTGAATGAGGAATCATACTCCAATGATTGGGACCTAGTGTTGCAACAGTTGTTATTTGCCTACAGGGCTGTACCACATCCCAGTTTGGGGTTTTCACCCTTTGAACTTGTTTATGTCCACAAGTTAAGTTAAGCAGCCATTACAGTTGGTAAATCAGCAATGGGAAGGGGTTATATCTTCTCCAGGAACTGACATTTTGGACTTTTGTAACCAACCTGCAAAACACCCTCAAGGACTCTCTAGCCCAGGGTGGCCAACCTGATCCTGAGAAGGAGCCAGAATTTACCAATATACATTGCCAAAGAGCCACAGTGTAATATATCAGCAGCTCCCCATTAGCGCCCCCCCTTCCCCGGCTCCCAGCACTTCCCGCACACCAGCAGCCCCACCAATCAGCGCCTCTCCCTCCTTCCCCACACCTCCCGATCAGCTGTTTAGTGGCATGCAGGAGGTTTGGGGGGAGAGCAAGGGCATGGCAGGCTCAGGGGAGGGGGCGGGAAGGGGTGGAGTGGGGGCAGGGCCTGTGGCAGAGCCAGGGGCTGAGCAGTGAGTACCCCCAAGCATCTTGGAAAGTTGGCACCTGTAGCTGCTGCCCCAGAGATGGTGCCTATACAAGGAGTCATACGTTAACTTCTGAAGAACCGCATGTGGCTCCAGAGCCACAGGTTAGTCACCCCTGCTCTAGCCCTTGCTTGGGAGAACCTACAGGATACTCAACAAGAGCAAAAGGCCTGGTATGATAAACATGCCAGAGAGCGTTCCTTCAAAGTAGGTGACCAAGTCATGATCCTGACGGTGCTCCAGGCCAATAAGATGGAAGTGTCGTGGGAGAGGCCGTTTATGGTCTGAGAGCACCTGGGAGCTGTTAATTACCTCATAGCGTTCCCAAACCCTACCCTAAAACCTAAAGTATACCATGTTAATTCTCTAAACTCCTCTTATTCCTGAGAAATCAAGGGTCTCCAATTTACAGCCCAGGAAAGAGATCATGCTGAGTGGCCTGATGGAGTCTACTATGAAGGAAAAAGCAATGGCGTGTGGAAGAAGTGAGCCTTTCCATAACCCTTTGGCGTAAGCAGTGACAGCAAATCCAGGAGCCGTGAACCAGCTTCGTGCCAATGTTTTCAGCCACTGCAGATCAGACAGAACGGGCATACCACTCCTTTGACACAGGTAATGCTTGCCCAATTAGAGCCCAACTGTACTGGATGGTTCCTCAAGCCAAAACCACAATAGAAAAGGAGATCAAGGACATGTTACAGATGGGTGTAATCTGCCCCTCTAAGAGTGCCTGGGACTTTCCAGTGGTTCTAGTTCCCAAGCCCAATGGGGAAATCTGCTTTTGCATGGACTACTGTAAGCTAAATGCTGTAACTCACCCAGAAAACTATCCAAGGCCATGCACAGATAAGCTATTGGAGAAACTGGGACTTGCCCAGTTCATCTCCACCTTAGACTTTACTAAGGGGTACTGGCAAGTGCTGCTAGATGACCCAGCCAAGGAAAGGTCAGCTTTCATCACCCATGTAGGGCTGTATGAAATTAATGTGCTCCCTTTTGGACTGCGAACTGCACCCACCACCTTCCAGAGACAGGTAGATAACCTTCTGGATGGATCTGGGGAATTCGCAGTCGCCTATCTTGATGACATGGCTATATTCTCAGATTCATGTGCAGAACACATGGAACACCTTCAAGCTATCTTCCAGCACATAAGGGAGGCAGGATTAACTGTTAAGGCCAAAAAATGTCAAATAGGCCTAAACAGGGTAATGCACCTTGGACACCAGGTGGGTCAAGGAATTATCAACCTCCTACAGGCTAAAGTAAATGCTATCCAAAATTGGCCTGTCCCTAAGTCAAAGTAGCAGGTCCAATCCTTCTTGGGCTTGGCCGGGTATTACAGATGATTTGTCCCACACTACAGCCAAATTGCCACGCCACTGACAGACCTAACCAGGAAAAAACAGCCAAATGCAGTTCAGTGGACTGAAAAGTGTCAAAAAGCCTTTAACCAGCTTAATCCCGGATTTAGACCAACCGTTCGTCGTAACCACAGAAGCATCTGAACGTGATGTAGGAGCAGTTTTAATGCAGGAAAGACCAGATCAACAATTCCATCCTGTCATGTTTCTCAGCAAAATACTTTCTGAGAGGGAAAGCCACTGGTCAGTCTCAGAAAAAGAATGTTACGCCATTGTGTATGATCTGGAAAAGCTACGCCTGTACAGTTGGGGATGGAGTTTCCACCTGCAGACTGACCAGGCTGCACTAAAGTGGCTTCACACAGTCACAGAGACTAACAAAAAACTTCTTCAGTGGAGTTTAGCTCTTCAAAACTTTGATTTTGAAATACAACTCATTTCCAGAGCCTCTAACTAAGTGGCTGATGCACTCCAACAGGGAGGTTTCCCAGAATCAGCCGGGTAAAAATGTCCCTGTGTTCTAAGTCATTGTAGTCCTTGAAATGTGAAAAATACTGTTTAGTTCTTCATTTAATTAGTAGTAAAATTAGAGGTGCATGTATCTTATTAACTCTGTTTCCTAAACCTCCAGGAAGAAATCCCAGCTGGTGCGAACCCGACCTGAACCAGGCTGGCAGCACCGTCTGTGATTTGGGGGGCATGTGATAAATGAAGGCGGGGGAGTAGCTCCCTTTTATGGACCCAGCCAGCCAGTTAGCTATAAAATCCCTCTTGGTAGCTGTTCTCTACTTGCTTTACCTGTAAAGGGTTAAAAAAGTCTGACTCCATGCATAGATAAAAGAAAGTGTGTGGGCACCTGGCCAAAAGAGCCAATGGGAAGGCTAGAACTTTTTAAAATGAAACAAGACTCCCCTTTTGTCGGTCTGTGGTCCTCTTCCAGGAGAGGAGAGACAGGGCTGGAACTATGCTGTAAAAAGCTTTGAGCCAAGTATGAAAAATCATCAGATCAAACCTAGAAACTACTCATTTGAAACCCCAGATATATAAGTAGATCAGGAAAAGTCTAGGAAGATATGATTTAGGTTTATTTCTTTTATTTCTTTATGGCTTGTGGATTCCTCTGTGCTAACCCTGTGCTTTTGTTTTGCTTGTAACCTTTAAGATGGACCTCAAGAGAGCTATCTTGATGCTTAATCCTTGTAATTGTTTTTTTTAATTATTTAACAAAGCCTAAATTCCAAATGTATTTTCTTTCTTTTTGTTTTTTAATAAAATTTACCTTTTTTAAGACCAGGATTGGATTTTTGTGTCCTAAGAGGTTTGTGCATATGTTGTTTAATTAGCTGGTGGCAACAGCTGATTTCTTTTGTTTTCTTTCTCGGCTCTTCCCCGGAGGGGGGATGAAAAGGCTTGAGGGTACCTCACAGGAAGGAATTCCCGAGTGCATCTTCCTGGGCTCTAAAAGGGGGTTTTTGCACTTGGGTGGTGGCAGCATCTACTCATCCAAGGTCAGTGAAAAGCTGTAATCTTGGGAGTTTAATCAAAGCCTGGAGTGGCCAGTATTAATTTTTACAATCCTTGCAGGCCCCCACTTTCTGCACTCGAGGTGCCAGAGTGGGGAATCAGCCTTGACAACATATAATCAATTTTTAAAATAAAAAAGATCATGTTCTCCCTTTAATCACAGTTTGTTCCTTTTTTAGAATGAGAAACTATCAGTATATCAAGACCCCACATTATTAATTCCACATATAGCTGAGATTGTGTCTGTAACTGACTTTTCAAAAATTCATAGTTTGGGTCAAAATGTCCTTTGTTCTCAATATATTTAGCAAAATCCTAGTTACAATACTTAGTGTTTCTATAGCACATTCCATAGGAAGCTATGAAAGTGCTGTACAAACATTATTTCATTATAGCACGGTGAGTAAGAGAAATGGAGGCACAAAGAGATTGTGAATTCCTCAAGATCACAATCAAGTCTGTGACAAAGGTGATAGTAGGACTTTGTGCTCCAGTCCTGGGCTTTAATAACTAGATTCTACTTTCTACTATATGACTGCTTCAAAGAAAATCAGGTCAGATCAATTCAAACAAACCACAGACTTTAACAGCTCCTGCATTCACAACCCTTGCAGGGATGGAGTTAAATATAAACATGCAGGGTAATACTCTATACCAGAGATTCTCAACCTCAGGGTCACTGCCAAGTGTCAGAGGCTTATGACCACCCTGTCCTTCCCATATTGCTAAATGGGGGAAAGGGGCCTGAGTACGGAAGAGGTTGAGAATCACTGTTCTATCCAAGTACTACTGCTCAATTCTGATGGAATTACACATTGTTTGAAAGCAGGGCTTCTACCAAGTGTTCATACTGCAAGAGCCCGTGCAGTTTTTCTGGACCACTCCTGCCACAGCTTTTAATTCTTTCTAAACAGAAGAGAGCCTCTTTATGCAGGGAGATAAGATGTTAAATAGTACAGTCTCCACACAGTGCATGCGGACTCACTGATATAAATCCTCATTAATAATAGATGTTGTGAGCTCAGCCCTTGGCAGGCAATGAATCTGATACCCCCTGGATTAGATATGAAGCATTTTATGTTCAACATGCTCGTGTTCTTATATGAAGTTGTTTACAAACTAATCTTTTCCTGAAGCAGTTCTGGAACTAAAATCCAGAATTGTTTTTAATATAATGTTTGTCAGACATTTTCAACAAAACTCTCCTGTTTGTACTTATGGCTTTGGGCAGCATCTCATACCACTGCATTCCCAACTAGCTCAATCCCTGTCTTGTTTCCTTCCTGGTTTCCTGCTTGACTGGTTCTGAAAGGCTGCGTCCCAGGCTTAATTACACCATCATTATTGCTAATTCTTAATAATTTACTTTACCTTTGCACTGAATACATTTATATTATATAAATATAATATGAAAGAGAGACAAGAAAGATGAGATACTCACTGATTTACCAAGCTTCTTATGGATAACTGTCTTCGTTCTTGTGAACCATAGGGTGATTAGCCCTGTCTACATCTTCAGAAGCTCAGAAACTGCTGCTTCTGAGAAGTTTTGCAAGAATTATTACAAGAAGTGAAGGAGCAGTTCTTCTTTTTCTAAAAATGGACTTTTAGCAACAGTTACACTTAACTTAATGGAAATGTTAGAGTGCTGAATTTTCAGAGTGCATATTAAATGCAGAACTGAGGGCTTAGGTCCCCAGTCCTATAGATTCACTAGTGCAGACTCTGTATGGAGTCCAACTGACTTCACTCCACATGGGCACAGTCTGAACTAGAGCCTCTGTTTGCAGGATCAGGGCCTAGTTCCAACTTCCATTGGGGTATTCCCATTAACTTTATTGGGAGTTGGATCAGACTTAGGTACACAAAATTGTGTCAACTAATTTTGATTGCCCTAAACACTTTTGTAGCATATTCAAAAATAATTTGAAATCTTTGGTGATGGCAGCTTGTCTACAATAGGAAATTAGGTTGGCTCAGGGTGTGAAAAATCCATGCTGCTGTGCGGCGTAGTTAAGCTGACCTAAGTTCCCATGTAGACAGTGCTGGATCAATGGCATAATTCTTCTGTTGACCTAGCTACCGCCTCTTGGGGAGATGGATTACTACACTGATGGGAAAACCCTTCTCCTCTGCGTAAGTAGTGTCTATACTGAAGCACTATGGGGACAGGGCGACAGCGCTGCAGTTGTGATGCTGTAGCATTTCAAGCCTAGACGAGCCCAAAGTGAAATTGAAAAAATACCACTAGGGCCTGCATGTTCACTGTCTCTCAACTAGTTCCATATTGCATCCTCTACCATCCCCACTCAGGAGCTCCTGCCTCCCCCGGCCCGGTCCCCGTTCCTTACCCCTCCCTGCTGGCGAGTATAGGGTCTGCCCATCTTGCTTCTTGGTCCCCAGTGATGAGAGGAGCAGGAGCCTCAGCTACCACAGTTTTGGCACATGGAGGGCCTGGCATGCAGAGCAGGTCCTTGGTGCTGTGCCAGCAGAGCTCTCAGCCATTCGACCCATGTTAGATGCACCCTAATCTCTGAGGGTCAGTCTGTCTCCCTTAACTCTCTGCCTGCCTGCCTGGGGGACTGTGTCCTTTCAAATGTAGACAGGCTCTTTGTTCTCCAGTGTTCACAGGTTCTCTTCCCTTAAAGAACTAGTCCAGTGGTGAGCTCAGCAGGGGCAGGAGCCACAGCATCAAGGCGAATGACTCTTGCATTGTCCCTTAGGTGTTGGTAAATGAGTGCTATCTGAAGCCAAGGTACTCTTTCCTGCCTGGTGCAATCAGACTCCTCTTGAATTAACCCCTTGTAGCCATATAATAAACCCCCTTACAATAATCAAACATACCAGGAGCAATTATTTTTGTGAGCTCGTGGAGAACTGTGAGGTCCCAAAGCATTGGGGAAGGGAAACATAATGTCTATCTTTAAAAAGAGGAACAAAGAGGACCCAGGGAACTACAGACCAGTCAGCCTAACCTTGATACCTGGCAATATACTAGAACAAATTATTAAACTATCTGTAAATACCTAGAGAATAATAGGATGATGAATAATAGCCACCATGGATTTATCAAGAACAAATTATGCCAAGCCAACCTAATTTTCTTCTCTGACATAGTTAATGGCCTAATGGATGGGGGGAAGCAGGGAACAGATGTATCTTGATTTTAGTAAGGCTTTTGACACAGTCCCTTATGACACTCTCATAAGCAAACTAGAGAAATATGGTCTTGATGAAATTACTATAAGATTGGTGCACAACTGGTTGAAAAACTCAAAGTGGAGATATCAATGGTTTGCTGTCAAACTGGGAGGACAGATGTAGTGGGGGCTGTCAGTCATCTTTTATAGGTCCAGTATGTTAAGTTTTGAGGAATGTTGTTACTGCTGCCAAGTTGTTATGGCTGCTTAGTGCTGCTGTTCTTGGAGCTGTGGTGTTAGCTGCATGAGCAGGGAAAGCAGCTTGCTGATTCAACAGACCTCAATATTATTCAGAAGAAAGACCACAGGCTCAGTTCAGTGGCAAAGGCACTCAGCCAGGTTAGTTGTTGACAAAGCGCTCCATGGGAGCTACAGGTACGCTAAAACATTTATGCTTGTGACAATGGTACTAGCTCAGTCAGCATAGCAGGACGCTGCCCCCCTTGCCTGGACAAAGTTACCCCTCCTATGACTTCTCCTTTTATATATTGATACAAACAAGTTACAGATTGCATCCAGACGTTGCTACCTACCACCCCTATTCTTGTACCTCCTAGTGTGAACAAAATAGCCTTATCCAGTGTTCAATCCTTGAGGGGGCCATTTAGGGATCTGGGGCAAAAATTGGGGATTGGCCCTGCTTTGAGCAGGGGGTTGGAGTAGATGACCTTCTGAGGTCCCTTCTAACTCTGATATTCTATGATTATCCTGTCATTCCATTCTTATCTTACGAGGGGCCAGTGTGTTCCTGCACCATCTCTTAGGAATGTGTTCATGTAGTTACTTGAGAGAGCTGTGTGGTTTTGTATCATCCCATCCAGTCAGGAATGGCCTTACTTGGTGTTAGCTAATGCCTACTGTGGTATGGTTTTGCCAAAGCCAGACCTAATCTGGTTCACAGCCTTTGGTTCTCACTGTTAACTATGCCTAGGGCTCCAGCAAGGTCTACACACTACTATTCAATTTTTTTGGATAATGGAGTGGAGAGTATGCTTATAAAATTTGTGGATGACAGCAAGCTGGGAGGTGTTTCCAGTACTTTGGAGGACAGGATTAGAATTTAAAAGGGTGGTGATAAATTGGAGATTTGATCTGAAATCAACAAGCTGCAATTCAGTAAAGACAAGTGCACAGTACTACACTGAGGAAGGAAAAATCAAATGCACAACTACAAAATGGGGAATAAATGGCTTGTCTCTCTCACCAGCAGAAATTAGTCCGATAAAAGATATTACCACCTGCCTTGTCTCTCTAGTAAGTGGCTATGCAGTAGCACTGCAAAAAAGGTTTGAGGGGTATATTAGATCAAAACTGAAAGGAGCCAACAATATGATGCAGTTGCAAAAAAGGGTCATCATAACATCATTCTGGGGTGTATTCTCAGGAGTGTTGTATGTAAAACAAAGGTGGTAATTGTTCTGCTTTACTTGGCACAGGTGAAGCCTCAGCTGCAGTACTGTGTCCAGTTTTTGGTGCCCCATTTTAAGAAAGATGTGGACAAATTGGAGACAGTCTAGAAAAGAGAAACATAAATGATAAAAAGGTTTAGAAAATATGACCTATGAAGAAAGACTAAGAGGACTGGACATGTTTGGCCTTGGGAAAAGAAGACTGAGGGGGAACCTCATGCCAGTCTTCAAATATGTTAAGGGCTCTTACAAAGAGGATGGTGATCAATTGTTCTCCATGTCCACTGAAGGTGGGACAAGAAGCAATGGGCTTAATCTGCAGCAAGGAAGATTTACTTTAGATATTAGGAAAAACATTTAACTATAAGGGTAGTTAAGTTCTGGAGTTCTGGTTTTGGCATCCCTTTTCTTGGAGGTTTTTCAGACCAGGTTAGACAAACACTTGTCAGGGATGGTCTAGGTTTTCTTGGTCCTGCCTCAGTGCAGGGGGCTGGACTTGATGACTTCTCAAAGTCCCTTCCAATTTTATATTTCTATGATTCTATATAGAAAACACATTCACAAACAATCGCAGGCAATTCCAAATCTGTCAGGTGTCAATGAGTTTTTCCTGAGAAAGGGAAGGACTTTGTTTTTCAAGATGAAAAAGTAGGAAACATGAAAGAAAAGAGGCTTGTCTCTTTCTAGAAACATAGGAATTGACAGCCTGGATCAGACCCATGGTCTGTCTAGTCATGTATCCTGTCTCCAGCAGTGGCCAGCACTGGCTGCTTCAGAGGAAGCTGCAAGAAAGCCTTGTAGTGGGCAATTGAGGAGAAACCTGCCCACAGGTAAAATTTCTTCCTAAACCCCAATAATTAGAGCTTGGCTTATGTCCTGCAGCTAAGAGTTTATATCCCTTTCAAAACTGTTGTTTCTGTTGTTTTAATGATAAGCTTTGTAATCCGAGATCACAGTGAAATAAACATAGAGACCTGTATTTTTCCCAGTAACCACCCCAGTTTGTGATATGTATGACACAATATGTGATCAGAGATCTGGCAGAAAGGGGTGGCAGAAACAGGGATGCAAATTGTTTGACATCATTTGTACATTGTGTTGCATGATCATGACTGTAGTTCTGTGTTGTTGTCAGTATCTCCATCTCTTCTTCACTGAAAAACTGTTGATCTTTCACTCGCCTGAGGATGAAGAAATGGATGGTTCTTTACAGGATACTGTATGTTATCAGTGTGAAGTACAGGATATACACACTATCCTGTGAAATCATATGGTTGTGAAAGACATTAAAATGTACTGTGTATGTTGAGTTTCAGCTTAGAATACGTTTTGCTGTAAACAGTAGAACAACTGCTGATATCAAGATGTGAAAAATACTGCAGATGACACTAGCAAAGAATCTAGACAGTTAACAGGGTGAGTACTATGCAGTTCCTCCAGTATTAACTTTCTTGCTAGGGGAGCACCAGACATATTCAAGTGGACTGCTCACCTTCAGGCAGACAACCAAGCCCTGTAGGCCCACATCGTTCATCTGATCTTGGAGAACCAGCTATTGCAGGAGTAAGTAACACTGTTGTAAGAGCCTCCCCCGTACTTTGGTCTTGACTGGAACATGCCTGGAGCCCTGCAAGAGGGCTCTCCAGTTGCAGCTGCCAATCCAGTTGCACATACCTGGCACATCCCAGCAAATTCCCATCCTACCAGCCCTCCTTGACTTGGGCACAGCTGACTGCTTCTTATGTATATCAGCATTCTGGATCCTGAACATTTCCTGCAACAGAAGGCCACTCTTTATAGACAACTGATGGTTGTCATCTGGTCCAGTAATGGAGGAAACAACTCCTTCACAGGCTGGTTTCAGGGTCCCTGAGAAACATCACAATTTGATGTGATCCATTCTTCACTGATCTGCTGTTTCCGGACTGGACTTCCACAACCTGCTCATTTGGTGGCAGGCACAGGAAGTCTATTTTTCATCAGAGTTTTGTTAGCATCTCTGAACCAGCATCCAAACCTTGAGAGACCCAGTTCAGGGTGACTATCCAGACAAAAACTTCTGCTGAAGCTACATCTGAACTCCTCTCAAAATTCCAAGACTATGTCAATATTTTTGAAAAAAAAGAATGCAGAAACCCTACCTCTGCACTTAACTGCACAATAGAGCTGCAGCCCGGAGCCAAGATATCATTTGGACAAATTAATGCCATGTCAGAACCTGAGCTGACAGTGCTCCAAGAACACCTCCACAAGAACTTTGCCTGAGGGTTCATCCACAACTCAACATTGCCAGCTGGTGTACTAGTCTTGTTCATCAAGAAGAAAGATGGCAGCCTCTGATTCTGCGTTGACTACTGTTCATTGAATCGGATAGCCATCAGGAATTGTTACCCTCTGCTACTGATTCCTGAGCTGCTGGATTGTGTGGGGGCTCCCCACATAGCCATTAAATTGGACCTATGGGGACATACAACCTTGTGTGAATTAGGGAAGGGGACAAGTGGAAGACCGCCTTCTGGACCCGATATCACCACTATGCATATATTGTAGTGCCTTTCAGATTGACCAACGCCCTGGCCATCTTCCAACATTTTATAATGTTGTGCTCTGAAACATGTTGGACTAGTCCAGAGTAGTCTGCCTAGATGATATATTGATCTTTTCTGACTATCCTGAACAGCTTACTGCTCACGTCCAAACAGTCCTGGAATGCCAATAGCAGCATGACCTTCATGCCAAGCTCAAGAA
Source organism: Dermochelys coriacea (assembly GCF_009764565.3). Classification (NCBI taxonomy): domain Eukaryota; kingdom Metazoa; phylum Chordata; order Testudines; family Dermochelyidae; genus Dermochelys; species Dermochelys coriacea. The sequence goes on along the minus strand of NC_050069.1, from coordinate 190,707,020 downwards.
ATGTTCCTTCGATCAGGCCTCCATGAAGTTCTGGGCCTTCATCTTATCTCCAGAAGGGATCCAGATGGACCCATGCAAGGTCCAAGCCATCCAGGACTGGCTGATTCCCTATATGATATGTGACCTGCAATGCTTCCTGGGTTTCGACAATTTCTATTGATGGTTTATCCTGATTTTTTTCAAAACAAATTGAACTCCGCACAGCTCTCCTCTAGAAAAATGCCCAATTCCATTGGTCTCTCAAGGCCCAGCGTGCAGTCAAACAGCTAAACCTCACCTTTACCGCAGTACCCATATTGGCTCACCCCAATGTCATACAAGCCTTTATTGTAGAAGCTGATGCTCCAGTACAGTGATCGGGGCTGTCCTCTCCCAATGACTTGGTCCCAAGCAATTGCATGCGCTAACATTCATTACTCAAGGAAGTTCACCCCCACAAAGTTAAATTGCAAAATACTTGACAAGGAACTCCTAGCAATAAAAACTGCCTTTGCAGAATGATGTCACTGCCTGGAAGGATCTCGACACCTGGTCCAGGTATTCACTGACCATAAAAATCTGGAGTATGTACATAGAGCAAAGGACTTAATACAACAGCAGCTTTGGTGGCACCTGTTTTTCTCACGATTGGATTTCATTATTACGTACCACCCTGGATCCCAAAATGACAAGGTAGATGCCCTGTCCCATGGTACCAACCCACCCAGGCCTCAGCCAGGACCCAACTCCCATTCTCAAATCCTGTAACTTTCTCAGTGCAGCTCGTCACGACTATATACTAAGTTTAATACCCATTGCCTCTGCTTCAGGAAATCTGCCTGATGAACAAGCTATTATCAACATGCAACTGCATGACTCCTGGGAAGGGATCATGTACGTAAGGGAATGCATCTATGTTACCACAGGACTCACAAGAGTTGCAGTCCTACAACTATGCCATGATTTTCCCCTAGCAGAACACTTGGAGCTCTTCAAGACCTAATAACTAATATCCTGCTCCTTTTAATGGCCCTGGATGTACCCAACAATATTGTCATTCATTGCTTCCTGTGATATTTGTGCCACACCAAAACCCCATGCCACAAGCCCTATGGCCCTTGGGCAGCCATTGCTGTAGACCTTATTGTAGAACTACCAGAGTCCAAAAAATTTATAACAGTTTTGATTAGTGGTGGTTCACTTTTCCAAAATGGCCTACTGTGATGCTGGTAAACCAGGTGCTAGACCTTGCCAAGTCTGTAGGCATGAGCTCAGCACTGACAAACTCATAGCTGGAAACCAGATCAGTTCACCTATATGTTAATAGTGTTGAAGATAGTTGCTAGACGTGTAAGGATGTGTTTAGTGTTCCAGTGGTTCTCAACCTGTGGCCCAATAGCACACAGCTGCGGCCCATGTGACATCCTCAGGACCATACAGCTAGTATTGGATGCTTCCCCTGAGGCCCACAATGGTAAATAGGTTGAGAACCACTAGTTTATAGTCTAAAATACTTGTAAATTGCTGCATGCATTAATCTTACTTGTAATATCTGTATTCCACGCTATGAGGTAAAATATAAGTTTGTTTTATAATTGTAAAAATCCCTGCTCTGAACTTGTGATCTCAGATGGGAAAAGTGGCTCTCCTGCCCATTCAGGAGGATTATTAAAATTAAATGGGTCATCATAGGACAATTGCCCCATCCACCCATGGAGAAGTATATGCAGAAGGCCTCATGGCATTGGTTTTAATGCTGGAAGAGGGAAATAAAAATAGCTAACAATGAAGAGTTGTCATCTCTCTGCTGTCTGGACTCTTACAAAGGCTGGAGCTAAGAAACAAAAAGCAGCAATCCCTAGGGTCTGTCTGGGTTAAGCCCTAAAAAGACATTCAATGCTGACAGATTACTACATATCTGTCACCTTTTGAATCAAACTGAAATTCATTTGTGTATATGTCACTTGCTTTAACCTGTAAATACCTCTCACTTCTTTCTTCTAGTTAATAAACTTTTAGTTAGTTTCTTACAGGATTGGCTCCAGAGGTTATCTTTGGTGTGAGATCTAAGGTACAAATTGATCTAGGGCTAGCGACTGGTCTCTTGGGACTGGGAGCAACCAGAATATTTTGTGATTTTTTGTATGTGTGTGTAAGTGAGCACTTATCACTAAATCTGGCTTGCCTGGGTGGCAAAATAGACTGGAGAGCCCCAGGGGATAGTCTGTGACTCCATGGTAAGACTGTTACAGTGATCTAGGAGTTTCCCCCTACTGTTACTCACACCTTCTTGTCAACTGTTTGAAATGGGCATCCTGATTATCACTACAAAAGTTTTTTTCTCCTGCTGATAATAGCCCACCTTAATCGATTAGTCTCTTTAGAGTTGGTATGACAACCCCCCATTTTTTCATGTTCTCTGTGTGTGTATGTATATATATATTATATATATATATAATCTTCTTACTGTATTTTCCACTGCATGCATCTGATGAAGTGGGCTTTAGCCCACGAAAGCTTATGCTCAAATAAATGTGTTAATCTCTAAGGTGCCACAAGTACTCCTCGTTCTTTTTCCAGACAGTATGACACCCACCTCATCCCTTGCACAGGCCTCCTCTCTGCTGAAGAGACAGCATGGATTAGCCATGTAGTCCACCTCCACAGACTTCTGGAGCACATCACTTCTGATTGGGGGTCTTAGTTCACAGCCCGGTTCTGCACCTGCTGGGGGTCCACACATCTTTCTTCTGCTTACCATCCCCAGTCCAACGGTCAAATGGAAAGGGACAACTAAATCATCAAGCAGTGTCTGCAATGCTTCCTCAATATTCACCAGGATTATTGGTCTTCACTTCTCCCTTACAAGGAGTTTGCATACAACAACACAGACTTTGCATCTATGGGTCAAAGTCCCTTTTTTGCCAACTATGGGTACCACCCCAGATTCCACCCACAATTCCAGATTCCAGATTCCACCCACACCCTGCATCCTCTCTCGACCCGGCTGCCTCAGACCTATTACAGCAGTTTCATCAGGACCAGAAAGAAGTGAAGGATCACTTAGAAATAGCAAAAGTAGACTATAAATGGTATGTGGACCAGCATGGACAGCAAGTCCCCATCTACTCAGTGGGACAAATGGTATGGGTCTCCACAGAGCATTTTCACACAGGCAGACCTGCTCGCAAGATGGAGTTTTGATTTCTTGGTCCTTTTAAAATGCTGCAGAAGGTTAATCCAGTCATGTCTGAACTATAACTCCCCCACTCTCTGAAGGGTCACCTGGTGTTTCATGTATCACTTTTGAAACCTACACACAAATCCTTTCTCCTCACAGGACTCAGCCACCTCTGCCAATGGTACAGGTCCAGGGTCACAAGGAATATGTGATCCATGAAATCCTGGTCTCTAAACATAAACATGGTAGGATTTGGTATTTTGTTGACTGGGAGGGGTATGGTCCTGAGGAGCACACCTGGGAACCTGCAGAAAATATACATGCCCCCGCACTTGTTAAAGCATTTCATAGCAATCACCCTGAGAAGCCTTGTCCCACATCACTCTGAGGACATCACTTGGGGAGGAGGATGATGAACCCTGGTCCACAGGGCTCTTAGGAGCTAGTAAGTTCCAACCAGCCATCCAGTGACCTACTAACAGTTGCCAGAATAGAAGCTGAACACCAACAGAGGACTCCAGTCCTGGAATCTGACTGGCAGAATGCTGGGGGTCCTGATCGGTTCACAGCTTCTATATGAACTCAGCACAGGAACAGGAAGTTATCCATTCAACTGGGTTCTCCCTGCATTGGACCGCATGCTTCCCTTGCAATACCCGCTCCTACTGCCTGCTGCTGATCTCATGGTAACCTCACCCTGCCTGCCTCCTGACACCTGACTCTCCGTTTGCCCTCCAGCCTGTCTTGAACTCTGACCCAGCCTGCCTCTTGCTATGACATGGTCAGATGTGACTACATGGTCAGACTGCCCACATCCTGGTCATAACACAGGCCCATTCTGTGCACTGAAAGTGTTAGGGTCCTGTGGCCCCATCCCTTTCTGCCCCTTCCCTGGGGCATGTCCCTGTTCTACCCAAGGTCCCCAAATTCTGGCCCCCCACTGTGGCCCCCAACCCGTTTGCTCCTTCCTCCCCTTGCCCCACTGCAGCCCCAAGACTGCAGAAGCCCTGTTCCTGTGCCACGGCCTTGAAGCCGCAGTGGGGGGTAAGAGCTCCAGTTCCAGGGCCACAGCAGGGGTCCAGGTTCTGAGACTTCCCTGTGCTTCTGCAGGGGACCAGGGTCGGAGTGCTGGGCTTCTCCTGCCCTGCCCGCCCCATGACTTCTGCCAGAGGTGGGGTCAGGGCACTGGGGGCTTCCTCTGCCTCCCCATGGCTTCTGCCAGGGATGGGGTCGGAGGGCACTGAGTGTTCCCCATCCCGCGGCTTCTAATGGGGACAGAGTCAGGAAGTTGGAGTGCTGGGGCTATCCCCGCCCACCCGGCGGCCGGGGCTCAAGGCTTCTGCCACCTGGCAGCGGATTTTTTTCTGGGGCCCCTGGGCACAGGTCCCGCTGGCCCAGTGGCTAATCCATCACTGGTGGCATCTATGGGCTTATCAGTGGAGCAGAATTCAAAAGGCACAGGCGGTACTTCCAGTCTATGCAATGGCTGCCTCAGTATGTCTAGGCAGCACAGAACTGGTGGAACCAGCTCTGCATCTGGGCATTGGGAGCATTCACTTGGGACCCTGAAGCCTACCCTATGTCTGTTTGCCTAGAGCAATACTGAATCTGGCCCCAGTAATCTTTCTATATGTCGTATTTGAAGGGTGGAAACACTTTTTAGTACATATGGGGAAAGGGATGAATAAGCAAAGATTGTGGTTTCGATCAGTTTGCAAAATGTGCTTTCACACTTACAAAAGCTAACTTACCAGACCACAGAACCTGATACCACAACCTCTGCCTGCTCTTCTCCATCTTCTCAGAAGAAGAGAAAGCTGTGGTATCTCATTTACTATGGTGTGGTCAATATTGGTGCATAGCAGTGTTTTCAGCTGTGACTGCGGTACTGCACTTGGATTGTGTGACATGAATCTAATGCAGGGCTCCTTGTGTAAGAACAAGTCATTTGACTCTGAATGGATGCGTTAGCTAATCAGATGTGGATACGTTGTTTCTGTTTCAACTGTTCAAGTATGTCCAATATTTTTACTCCTGGATTAGACAGTCTAATTTAGCAGGGAAATCATGTAAAGTATAGCAGGCAAACCCAGAGTGCTCCCAATTTTTCTTTGCAATGACCATGTAAAGGTCTACAAAGAAATCAAGATCCAAAAGAGTAGTGGAATAGCGTCAAGTTAAAAGCCACCCACACCAAAGAGTGCGAAGGAAATGCAGCAGCTCTATCTTTAACTCGACCCCAGAGCTTATGCAAAACCTTACAAGAAGTTTAGTTTGCATCCCTTGAGATACACGTGGGTTCACTTGAAACCTTAAAAGCAAAGCAATCATTGGATTGGTTTGTCAGGTGTTTAAACAAACAAACTTCATCCTGAGCCTCTTTTCCACAAATCTGTCCCAAAAGAGGTATTCTCCTTCTTCCATACCCAGACCTTCAGTTGTCTTCTGGGTGATGAGGCCAGCTGGCCTTTAACTCCTCTTCTCTCCGCTGTTTTTAGGGGGCCCATTTCCTAGCTTTTCAGGTGTGCTGTTAAGTACCACACAGTGCTCATCAAGGTGGTATTTGAGAACCAGCTGGCTGCTCCCTCAACCCAATTCATTGAGGGAGCTGCCATGTACATCTGCTCTCTACAAATCCATTCTCTGGCACTTTCTCACTGTGAGATGAGGGAGTCTCTAATACTTAGGTACAGTCTAGACTTTTTTAGACTTACGTAAAGGGTTAGCCAAGTGGAAGTCAACCATGTCCTGGCAAGGCAGCAGCAGATGGATGTGGTGGTGGGAACAATGATTAGTACCCATTCTAAGGTTCAGGAGAATACCTGCTGACCACCACTCAGAATCTAGCAGGGGGAGTGGGACAACCAGTTGCTGGTTGAAGACATTGGAGTGGGGGATAGAGCCACTAAGCCATTACCCCTAGAAGAGAACTGGAAAGAAGGAAGGTGAAATTATGACCTGCTTATGGAAGGGATTCCAGACCTGAAAGTCATCTAAGATTCACCAGGGGTTCAGCAAACCTCAGTGATTTTCAGGTTCCTAATGAAAGCTATAGCCAGGCAAATTTGAGTGGTAATTATGGGCTCACTTCAGCAGAAATATGAAAGCCACAAAGTTTTATATCTCAGGTCTGCAAGCAGTAGAGCTAATTAGGTCCAGAGCAGAGAGGCCATTTTATTCCAATTGTTCAAGGTAGTGACAGCTGCATATTAATTAGTTTACTCCCTATGATAGCTTGTTTCTGGTTCTGAAACCACTGCCCATACAGGGCATCAGAAAGAAGAGCTTGTAAGATGAAATATTATTGTAGCCAAAGGCAATTCCAGTCTACAGCCACAATTGACCTGATGGTTCCATAGGCTGGCTGGCCAATCTCACTGAATATATCTTTCTTTTAAACAAGAATTGAGGAACATACATGGATCCAATTTTGATCCTTTTTACTCTGTGTGAGAATAGAGCCAGAATAATCATTAAGTATATGAAGCGTTGAGTTGAGTTGTTTTTTCTTGTATATGGCGTTGGGTATGTGATAGGAGAGCAAGATCATCTGTGAAGTCCAGGTCTTCAGGGGATGAGAAGAGTGTCCATTTAATGCCTCTTAGCATGTCTTCTGTTGCATGCCGCATTACCCAGTCAATGGCAATGTTGAAGAGGATTGTAGACATGACACACCCCGACGTACTCCTGTTTTGACTTCAGAACTGAGCTCACTGTGATCAACACTACATGTAAAGTTGAAATAGAAGCTTTTGATTACATTGATTATACAGAAAGGAATTCCATATGTCCACAGAATGCGCCATAGGCTGGTCCATCACCAGAGTAGCAATAAGATGGACACCTGAAGGCAAGTGAAAATGAGGCCGCCCGAAAACAACATGGCGAAGAGCTGTGGAAGCCGACCTGAAAAACCTGGGGCACAGCTGGGGAACCATTGAAAGACTTGCCAGAAACAGACAGGAGTGGAGGAGCTTTGTCACTGCCCTAAACTCCAGAGGTGTAATAGGAACATGATGATGATGATGATATGAGGCCTGATTATTGAGTACACTGTTCTGCTCCTTTTGAAATCAGTGGTGGAAATCCCATTGACTTCAGTGACTTCAGCCTTCAGAATCAGGCGTAAATGACTACCTTGCTGGTTGGGATCCCTTTTGAAACTGCTGAGTGAGCAGGCTTAACCTCTCCTCATGGATGCTGGCTCCTCTTCTGTCAGCTTCTGTGTTCTTTGGTGAAATTTAGCCTTGTGCAGAGGCTCATCAGGCCCTTATGGCTTATGTACCACATAGTGCAGGAAAGGGAGAGAAAATGAGGGATGTTTGGATGAAGAAACAATGGTCTGCTTTAGAGAACTGCACCATTTTAAGGTTAAACAGTATTTCTGAGGTGAAAATGCTTTGTTTTAAAAAGCTTTATTGTAAACCAAGTTTTAAAGTTTTCTACTGTAACAAGTTTATACTTAAAGTTCTCTTTTTTAAAAAAAGAGAACTTTTGTTAAAAGTCCGCTGCTGGATGATCCCTCAGGGTTCCCCAGCTGGGAGCGAGTCTCTCATAGTGGGTAGACAGACTTGCATTAATGGGGCTGAAACTAGTGGGCTAAAAATAACACTTTGGGCACTCTGTCTCAGGCAGAAGCTCAGGTTCTCAAGCCCGCCCAACTCTCTAGACTTCAGAGCTTGAGCTCCAGCCTGAGCTGGAATGTCCACATTGCTGTTTTTAGCACAGTAACTCAAGTTCCACTAGCATGCGTCCATCCACCTGGGCTGGGAAGCTCGTTTCCAGCTGCAGTGTAGACATTTCCTTAAGGACCAGCTGCCAGAGTTCTGAACAGCCCTGAGACTGCTGGCTTCATTCAGCCCTGGGATTGAAGAGCTACAGACAGTTTCCAGTCCCCAAATAAGCCTCGTGGAACTGGGTAAAATTGGGGATTGAGGCTAGAGTTACTTTATTATAATAAAGTGTTAGACACAAAGGGTATGACTGCAATTAAAAATACCCTGTAGCACTGAGTCTCAGAGCCCAGGCCAGCTAACTCTGGCTCTGGGGCTAAAAATTGCAGTGTAGACATTCAGGCTCAGACTGGAGCCTGGGCTCCGAGACCTCAAGAGATGGGAGGGTCTCAGAGCCCAGGCTCTAGCCTGAACGTCTACATTGCAATTTTATAGAAACACAGCCTGAGCCCTGCATGATTGCACTGCTACAGACTAGGGACCGAGTGGCTAGGCAGAAAAGGACCTAGGGGTTACAGTGGATGAAAAGCTGGATATGAGTCAACAGTGTGCCCTTGTTGCCAAGAAGGCTAATGGCATTTTGGGCTGTATAAGTAAGAGCATTGCCAGCAGATTGAGGGATGTGATCATTACCCTCTATTCGTCATTGGTGAGGCCTCATCTGGAGTACTGTGTCCAGTTTTGGGCCCCACACTACAAGAAGGATATGGAAAAATTGGAAAGAGACCAGTGAAGGGCAACAAAAATGATTAGGGGGCTGGATCACATGACTTATGAGGAGAGGCTGAAGGAAATGGGATTATTTAGTCTGCAGAAGAGAAGAATGAAGGGGGATTTGATAGCTGCTTTCAACTACCTGAGAGGGGGTTCCAAAGAGGATGGCTCTAGACTGTTCTCAGTGGTAGCAGATGACAGAACAAGGAGTAATGGTGTCAAGTTGCAGTGGGGAGGTTTAGGTTGGATATTAAGAAAAACGTTTTCACTAGGAAGGTGGTGAATCACTGGAATGCATTACCTAGGGAGGTGGTGGAATCTCCTTCCTTGAGGTTTGTAAGGTTAGGCTTGACAAAGCCCTGGCTGGGATGATTTAGTTGGGGATTGATCCTGCTGTGAGCCGGGGGTTGGACTAAATGACCTGCTGAGGTCTCCTTCAACCCTGATATTCTATGATTCTGTTATCCCCATGAGCCCACGTCAACTGGGCTGGGCCAGCTGGGTCATGCCAGAGGTCTTTTATAGCAGTGTAGACATACCCAAAGGCCCCAGTTCTCAAAGTTACTTGAGCTCCTAACTCTCTCATTGAGTGCCTAAATATCTTTTGAGATCTGTGCCTAAAACTCCTTGATGTGGACAGGCATAGCATGCAGAATCAATCAGGAAACTTGCTAACTGATAAAGTGATTGATTTTGAAATATTTTATATCAGTGTAAAAACATAGAGAGGGTAATTAACAAAGTGTTGAACTCTATGATATGGTGTGACAGAATATACCCATGTGCACACCCTTCATGCTATTGTAGTAATTTTATATAAGGCATGTCTTGTAGGGTATTATTTGAAAACTCATTATTTGCGGGTCAGTATTATCCTGGTAAAATACGTGTAGCAACATAGTATGTAAAGTTATAAGATTTTCCTAAATGATATTATTAACACATGTTCCAAATCCCACAGCCCTCCCCCAACAAAAGTTGTCAAACCAGTCTGTCCTAAACAAAGGAATGTGTGCTCTGCTTAATTTGCATTTAAGCAGTAAACAGAGTCATCAAGCAGGATGGGAAGACAAAGGAAGTTCAAACAGCTGAAAAAAACAGCAGGGAACATCCTTCCATTTTGACTTTGTCTTCTAGTGCCCACCTGGAAATATTTTTTAAGAAGGGGACTGAAACTATAAAGGAGGGACAAACACCCCAATGAACCAGTCTCCCTCTCCCTGCCCATCACAATCACTGCTCCTGAAGAGAAAAGGAAGCATTCATTGTACTCTGGGGAATGGGTCCTGACCCATAGTTTGGTCAATAAGACTGCTGAAAGCATATGGTGAGAAACTTTGCTTGAAGATGTAATTTGTTAGGCATTAGTAAGCATTCTATCTTCTCTTTTCTTCTAACCATTTCTGACTTATGCCTCATTACTTGTACTCACTTAAAATCTATCTCTTTGCAGTTAATAAATTGTTGTACTGTTTTATCTTATCCAGTGTGTTTAAATTGAAGTGTTTGAATAGCTATTCGAGACAATAAGACAATATTATTCTCAAATATTTGGACTTTCTAGGTGAGGGCTGGGCAGTATAGAACATACATTTCTGGAGGAAATCTGGGACTGAAGGTGTGTTGCGGTCACCCTGCACTATAACTAAGGCTGGTAAGAGTCAGAGTGTAACTCAAGTATGCTGGCAGGCTGCCATTACACAGAGACACTCAAGGGGTGGCTTACATGCTGGAAGACAATTTCTGTGTGGCCCAGGTGGGAACTACTTTGGCAAGGAATTGTAAGGCACCCCAGGCTGCAGGGCAGGGGTGACACAGCCCACCACAGGACTAGACCCTGGCATGTCACATATAGGTATTACCTGTTGGGGCCCATAACACTGAGGAGTTTGGCCAAATGAGAAAGCAATGAGGCCCCAGTCTGGAGAAGGCAAGGTATAATTGACAGAACCTATGAGCAGCTGGAGCTCACCAGTTTCTTAGAGTGTTGAGCTGTAATTGCCCCATGTGGACACTGCTGGCATGAATGAAAAGGTTCAGAGTTACAGTAACATGAACTATTAGTCTTTTCATCTGGACCAGCGGCATCCACACAGAGCAGCTAGCTACACTGTAACACTTTGGTGTACTTTGCAGTTCACATCCCTGTAGTCAGCATTGCAATGCAGTATAGGCATAGGACTGGTCTACACTACAAACTTATATTGGCTTAACTACATCGCTATGGGCTGTGAAAAATACCATGCCCTGTGCAGTGTAATTAAGCCAACCTAAGCACGGTGTAGACACCACTAGCTGACGGAAGAATTCTTCTGTCCTCTCATGCTTGGAGAGGTGGATTTACTATAGCAATGGAAGAATGATTCTGTTGACATAGCTATGTGGTTCTGGGAGATTGTGCTCTGACAGCAACAGAAACTCTTTTTGTTGGTGTACGCAGTTGCTACACTAGGGAGCTATGCTGGCATGGTTATGCTGCCATAGACATACCGGCAATACCTTCTAGTCTACACATAGCCTAAGTCATAATTCTGTTTTTTCTCAGATTGGGGAGAGAATAGGCTGAGGTGGTCATATTCATCATCAGTTTTGTATTGTATTATGGAGCATTTTAATTTATAGGATAGGCACCTTATCCCAGATCCTCAAAGGTACTTAGGTGTCTAACTCCCATTGATTTCAATGGGAGTTAGGAGCCTAAATATCTTCAAGGTTCTGGCTCTAGAACACAGAACCGGTGCCCGTAGCTGTATTCTTCAACTTGAAGAACAGGGTGTAATGGCAGCAATGGAGGATCTTGGCCAATGCATAGAATGCAAGGTGGGATCCCAGTTTGCAACACTTGTAGGGGCTTTGACTTCTGACTGGGGAAAAGGAGGACCAGCAGTTGCTAAGGAGGAAGGAAATCCAGAGCTGCCATGAGGCCCGAGAGAGTTAAGTGCAGGAAAACTGACCTTCAGATTGCTGCGCCAGTTCAGCATAGACAACCCAAGGAGCAGATTGGTACTCAACCAATCAAAAACCCTAGTTGCAGATTTATTTTTGTTAATCCTTCCATTTAGTTTGAACTGAATTAGCTCATGATCACTTGAGCCAAGATTGTCCCCTACAACCATTTTTTCTATGAGGTCCTCGCTACTCACCAAAATTAAATCTAAAATGGCATCCCCTCTAGTCGGTTCAGCAACTACTTGATGAAGGAATCCATCGGCTATCGCATCTAGGAAAATCTGAGCCCTATTATTATTACTAGCACTGGTCCTCCAGTCTATATCTGGGAAGTTAAAATCTCCCATGATCACGCAGTTTCCATTAGTATTTACTTTATTAAAGACATTAAAAAGGGCTCTATCCATATCTAAATTAGATCCCGGAGGTCTATAGCACACCCCAAGCACTATCGTAGGAGAGGCTTTACTAGTTTTCTTCCCCAATGTAATTTTTGCCCAGACGGACTCTGTCTTATCCATTGCATCGCTTCTTATTTCTTTACATTCTACCTCTTCATTGATATACAGTGCTACTCCACCACCTTTACCTTTGTTTCTGTCTTTCCTAAACAGCACATACCCTTCAATACCTGTAGTCCAGTCATGACTACTATTCCACCATGTTTCTGTTATCCCTATAATATCTGGTTTCACTTCCTGCACCAGTAGCTCTAGTTCCTCCATTTTGTTACCTAGGCTCCTCGCATTGGTGTATAAACATCTTAATTTTTGCTGTTTGGCCTCGCTCACATTTTGTACCCTATTAGGCACAATCATTCTACAGCCAGTATAACCTATTAGACTAGTATCCACACCGCCCTCGCTCCTTATATACATTCTCCTACCCACGGCTGTATCCTTTCTTACTTCGTCTTCTTCCCTCTCACCTTTGCTCTGCTCTGCAGTTTTATAATTATCCCCGCAAAAAGGTCTGAACCTTTTTCAGTTTGGTTGAGCACACACCAGCTTAATTGTTTCTCTGTATCTTACCTGAAGCTCTTGGGCTGGAATATGAACAGGCTTGTGATAACCTGATCCCAGCCAGAATGCAGAATTGCAGAGGAATATGGAAAATAAAAATGAAGTATTATGAAAAATGGTAAATGAAGATCAAAGGATGGAAAGTTCACACTGATTCAGATACAACTTAGTGCTAGTTTGGGAAGTGTCACTAATTATAAGAAGTACTACTAATAAGAAACACTCTGTTCAGATTCTGGCAAGCTGAACAGAGAATTCAAGAACCGAGGGCCCAATCCTGTCTCCCAGGGCAAAACTTTCATTGTCTTCAGTGGTGCAGGATCTGATTATGAAAGAGCCTGAACTACTCAGCACTGGCTCCCTGCTCTTTCTCTCACTGAAAAAATAATGACAAAATTCCCATTGAGTTCAATGGTGCAGGATCGGACCATACATGCTGGGCACAAGCAAACTCACTTGCATTACTACAAGCAGAGTTAGGAAACAAAAGTGACAGTAAACTAGTGTGAGGGCAAACATTAGCTGAGCCCTTCTGTGGCGGTACTTTGAAATGACAACATCTTATCCAATGAAATTTAATTGATACCAGCAGTTCTGTAATAACATCAAATCTAATGATAAGGTCCGAAATTCTTTGACAGGCTTTCTTGTGTAATGGGCATTACAAAATCATGAAGTGGCCTTTGAGACACCTCTTGTTTTGTTCTTAGGTGAATTTTATGCATGTGGAAAACACTGGAAGGCTGTTGGCAATTCTAGATATCTGAGTGCAGAAAGGGGCAACATCTTTTCAGCTCTGTTAGGATCTTCCTAGCTCCTGCACTTGTCAGCCACAATCAGCAATAGCATTAAACAAACAAACAAACAAAAACAATAAAAAAATCCTACTTGCCTATAACATGAAGACTCAAGTTGTGCCTTTCATGAGGAGGCACAGTGCTGCTGACAGCTCTGCTGAATGTGCACGTCTGGGAGGGTGCAGCATATTTTCCATTGCGTGTCCTGTCCATTCTGATGGTCAGTGCACGTGAGGGGGAAAGACTGCTTGTATTCTCCCTTTTTGCAGCCAGACAAGGGACAGACACATATTTATAAAAGGAACAAAGAACTAAGTGTGTGTGTGTTAATCCATTGGAGATCCCAGCCAGATACTAAGGTATAGGTAAGCAGGAGGTGGGGGATGCAAAGGATTGCCTCAACCCCTCCTCAGCTCCCCAGTCCTGGGGCTGCCTGGCTGGTTCCTGGAGTGAATTAGAGTCTCAGGGCCTGTGTGGAACTATATTCTGCATGCAATCCCCTGTACAAGCAGCTGGGAAGGGGTTGGCATGGGAGTTACTACAGCAGTTCACAACCATCCCACTTGAGGGTCACCCTACGCAGGGGGAATCCTGTGGCTCTGAGGCTGATTTGTCACTGGAGGCTCTGGCCCTATTTCTCTAAGCCAAGATTTTCAAACATGACTAATGGGGGGGGGGGGCGGAGGGGAAATGCCAATCTGAGACATCTGTAAAGGGGCATGAATTCAGACAGTGCTGTGCACCCTCTTTCTGAAAATTCAGCCCCTTGCTTTTGGACATGACAAAACAGAGGCACCCAAACCCATTTGTGACACAGTGCTGCGCAACACAGCACTCTGATCACTGCAATTCCCGTTAGCTGCCCTGGAGCACACCTGAATATGGGAATTGCACCCAGTTGATGGACTGGGATGGGCCGGAGAGAGTTAAAAGGCTAATTAACTCATTAGCCCAGAGGGTACAAAAGGCATAAGAACAGCCATACTGGGTCAGATCAAAGGTCCATCTAGCCCAGTACCCTGTCTTCCAACAGCAGCCAATGCCAGGTGCCCCAAAGGGAATGAACAGAACAGGCAATCATCACATGATCCATCCCCTGTCACCCATTCCCAGCTTCTGGCAAACAGTGGCTAGGGACACCATCGCTGTCCATCCTGGCTAATAACCACTGATGGACCTATGCTTCATGAATGTATCTAGTTCTTTTTTTTAACTCTGTTATAGTCTTGGCCTTCACAACATCCTCTGGCAAAGAGTTCCACAGGTTGACTCTGCATTGTGTGAAGAAATACTTCCTTTTGTTTGTTCTAAATCTGCTGCCTATTAATTTCATTTGGTGACCCCTAGTTCTTGTGTTATGAGAAGGAGTAAATAGCACTTCCTTATTTACTTTCTCCGCACCAGTCATGACTTTATAGACCTCTATCGTATCCCTTCCTTTTCTGAACGTTTTCTAATGCCATTATATCTTTTATGAGATGAGGCAACCACATCTGCACAGTATTCAAGATGTGGGCGTACCATGGATTTATATAGAGGCAATATGGTATTTTCTGTCTGATTATCTATCCATTTTTTAATGATTCCCAACATTCTGTTTGCTTTTTTTGACTGCCGCTGCACATTGAGTGGAGAACTACACTGCACGTTTTCAGAGAACTATCCAAATGACTCCAAGATCTCCTTCTTGAGTGCTAACAGCTAATTTAGACCCCATCATTTTATATGTATAGTTGGGAGTATGTTTTCCAATGTGCATTACTTTGCATTTATCAACATTGAATTTCATCTGCCATTTTGTTGCCCAATCACCCAGTTTTGTGAGATCCTTTTGTAGCTCTTCGCAGTCTGCCTGGGACTTAACTATCTTGAATGGTTTTGTATCATCTGCAAATTTTGCCGCCTCACTGTTCCCCTTTTTCCAGATCATTTATGAATATGTTGAATAGGACTGGTCCCAGTACAGGCCCTGGGGGACACCACTGTTTACCTCTGTCCATTCTGAAAACTGACCATTTATTCCTAACCTTTGTTTCCTATCTTTTAACCAATTACTGATCCATGAGAGGACCTTCCCTCTTATCCCATGACAGATGATTTTGCTTAAGAGCCTTTGGTGAGGGACCCTGTCAAAGGCATTCTGAAAATCTAAGTACACTATATCCACTGGATCCCCCTTGTCCACATGCTTGTTGACCCCCTCAAAGAATTCGAGTACATTGGTGAGGCATGATTTCCCTTGTAAAAACCATGTTGACTCTTCCCAACAAATTATGTTCATTTATGTGTCTGACAATTCTCTTCTTTCCTCTAGTTTCAACCAGTTTGCCTGGTACTGACATCAGGCTTACTGGTCTGTAATTGCCGGGATCACCTCTGGAGCCATTTTTAAAAATTGGCATCACATTAGCTATCCTCCAATCATTTGGTACAGAAGCTGATTTAAATGATAGGTTACAAACCACAGTTAGTAGTTTCACATTTGAGTTCCTTCAGAACTCTTGAGTGAATTCCATCTGGTCCTGGTGACTTACTACTGTTTAATTTATCAATTTGTTCCAAAACCTCCTTTAATGAATCCTCGATCTGGGACAGTTCCTGAGATTTGTCACCCAAAAAGAATGGCTCAGGTTTGGGAATTTCCCTCACAAAGTTCCCTCTAATTTTTTACGTTCATGTGCGGAATGAATTTTGTTATGGGCACCAATATGGAGGTGATGTGAGGCGGGTGTGGGGCTGAGAGGTTCGGAGTGTGGGAAGGGGCTCAGGGCTGGGGCAGAGAGTTGGGTGTGTGGCGGGGTGAGGGCTCTGGCTGGGGGTGGGGCCACGGATGAGGGGTTTGGGGTTCAGGCTGCCCCACGGCTGTCATGGGGCCATGTAGGTGGGTAGAGGAGCTGCTGGGGCAGCTCCAGGACTAGGACTGGGGGAGAGGTGCCTGTCCCTGGCCGCGGCAGTTCCTCCACCCACCTACATGGCTCTTGATACCCTGCTGCATGGCCACATAGCTTAGCAGGAACTTAGCTCCCTCACATCCTCAGCCATGAAAACTGATGCAAAGAAATTATTTATTGTCTCCACAATGGCCTTATCATCCTTGAGTGCTCCTTTAGCATTTTGATAGCCCAGTGGCTCCACTGGTTGTTTAGAAGGCTTCCTGCTTCCTGCTTCCTCTGATGTACTTACAATTTTTTTGCTATTATTTTTCAAGTCTTTGGCTAGCTGTTCTTCAAATGCTTTTTTTGGCCTTCCTAATTATATTTTTATACTTCACTTGCAGAGTTTATGCTCCTTTCTATTTTTGCCACTAGGATTTAACTTCCATTTTTTCAAGGATGCCTTTTTGCCTCTCACTGCTTCTTTTACTTTGTTATTTCATCACGATGGCACTTTTTGGTTCTCTTACTATGTGTTTTAATTTGGGGTATACATTTAAATTGGGCCTCTATTATGATGTCTTCAAAAACTTTCCATGCAGCTTGCAGTGATTTCACTTTTGGCACTGTACCTTTCAATTTCTGTTTAACTAACTTCCTCAGTTTTGTGTAGTTCTCCTTTCTGAAATTAAATGATACCATGGTGGACTGGGCTGCTGTGGTGTTTTCCCCACCACAGAAATGTTAAATTTCATACATTATGGTCACTATTACCAAGCGGTTCAGCTATATTCACCTTTTGGACTAGATCCTGTGCTCCACTTAGGACTAAATCAAGAATTGCCTCTCCTCCAGGACTAGTTGTTCCAAGAAGCAGTCATTTAACATGTCAAGAAACTTTATCTCTGCATCCTGTCCTGAGGTGACATGTATCCAGTCAATATGGGGATGGTTGAAATCCCCCATTATTACTGAGTTTTTTATTTTTATAGCCTCTCTAATCTCCCTGAGCATTTCACAGTCACTATCACCATCCTGGTCAGGTGGCCAGTGGTATATTCCTACTGCTATATTCTTATTATGGAAGCATGGAATTACTCTCCATAGAGATTCTGTGGTACAGTTTGGTTCTTGTAAGATTTTTACTCTATTTACGCTTTCTTTCACATGTAGCTCAACCTTTTCTGTCCTTCCGATATATTTTGTACCCTGTATTACTGTGTCCCATTGATTATCCTCATTCCACCAGCTTTCTGTGATGCCTATTATATCAATATCCTCTTTTAATATGAGGCAATCTGGTTCACACATCTTATTATTTAGAGTTCTAGCATTTAGAGAATCTCCATTATAGATCCTCCCCTAAGGGATGTCTCTATCTGAACCACATGCTCCTCCGCACCTGTAGGCTTTCCCCCAGCCCTTGGCAGAGCTGTCCCTAGGGTACGGGAAATTGGGGCGACTTGGCTTAAGTCAGGGGGGAGGGGGGAGCCACCCTCCAGCACTTATGTGGCTGGGAGCCAGGGTAGCAGAGCAGGCTGGGGCTGGGTCGCTCTACTTACCGGCACCAGTGAGTGCTGGGAGCCCGACCCCGGCTGCAGTCCTCAGGAGAAGGGCTGGCTGGAGTGGGGATGGGGCTGGGGCGGGGCAGAGCAGGGGCAGGGGCTTTGGGGAAGGGGTGGAGTGGGGGCGGGGCTGGGGTGGAGCAGGGGTGGGAAGAGACAGGGCTGCGGTGGAGCAGGAGTGTGGGCTATGGGGAAGAGGCTGAGCAGGGGCTGGAGCAACATGCAGCTGCGTAGGGCACCAGGAAATTTGGGACCAGGCATGGCCCTGCTCCTTGCCTATGTCCCGGGCCCCGCACTTACCTAGGGGTGGCCCTGGTCCTTAGTTTAAAAACTGCTCTACAGGAAGAAAGCACAAAAGGGGAGGTAAAAGAGTGGGAGGTGTCTCTTGCTTGTGTGAGTGCCTCAGGAGCTGTGCACTCTATAAAAGTGGTGGAAAGGAACACTGTAAATACATCACATGAGGTGTTCTACTAGAAAAAGGTCACTGAGCTGTTTGCAACTTCAAAGGAGTCACACCTCTTTTCTCTCCTGAAAATCTTGGCCCCATGTCCAAGGAAATAACTCCTTCAGTGAACACTGGAGAGTGGGCATTTCACAAAAAAGAGGCCAATGTGGGGCCAACCCTCTTTTGTTCCCTTTCCCTCCACTGCTTAAAGGAGTCAGCAATCCTTCACAACTGGTATGTTTGCATTTTCATTGTCCGTTAATGAAACACCTCTCTTTTCTTAAAGGTTCTTATGCTCCTTATTGTAGCTAAATCTGAAACAAAGACCTTCAGACTCTGAGCATGAAGTGAATCACAGAAATATCAAGAAAAAGAAAGGGAAATGTACAAAAATGAGAAGCAGAGTTGAAGAGAAATATAAATGTTTCCTGAAAGGTGCAACAGCCAACCAAGTTAATGCAGGCTGGTCCAGGAAGAATTAAAACAACGAAGCAGGAAAAAATATGGTTTGGAAAAACACTCGGGGAGGACTAGGGAATTTCTAAAGTTAAGAGGGTAGCGGGCAACATTTCTGCCTTATCAGTTCAGTTTGTGGTATGAACTACTGGAACTATTTCTTTTAATGTACCAGATAGAAATGACGTTTTTCTTTTGGAGCTGACAGTTTGAATTCCTTTTCATATGCTGAATGTATCTGACTGGTGGCTGAAGTATCTTTGTGAGAATGTGATCTACTGGTTAGCATAGAGGGTTGGAAATTCAGACTTTTGAGTTTAAGTCCCACCTCTGCCACTGACCACTGCTAAAAGTGCATGTGAATGAGAGAATGCAATATATTTTTCTTGCATGCCTTGTCAACTCTGGTGGTCTGTGCAATCTAGGGGGAATGGCTGCTTGTATTCTCCCCTTCCCTCTGTAGTCATACATTCTCTGTGACCTGGAGCAAGTCAGTTTATTCATCAGTAAAATGAATCTATTTCTCCTCTTCCCAAAGGTCTTGTGAGATTTTGCTAATTAATGTTTGGCGAGTGCGTTGACATGCTCATTTGCAAGGTGCAGTCTTCAGTAGGTATAAAGAATTAATTATTATACAGAATTGACCACAGCGTGGTAAAGAAGCTCAACACAATAAAAGAAAAAAAGCAGGAAGAGGAGCCTGAATTAACCACAAGCCGCAACGGCCTCAGCACCCTTATTCTGAGCAGGTCTTGTTTCCCTTAGCTGCATACTTGTAAGAACCTGAAATTGGGATGGAACTTTTTCTGCCCTTGTCTTGTCAATGCTGTTCAAGCCTGGTGTATTCAACACCCATAAAAGCTTATTTTGTCAGATTCAGTGTTCCTGGAAAACATCCCCTGCCCTTGGGGAATCCTCAGTTAATAAATGTTGTTGACCTTAAATTGTGATTCATTGCTTGAGTGTCCTACTCTATATCTAGTTAAAGTTTGCTGAGCAGAAGTCCAGATTCCCTTGCATGTGCAGTTGAATTAAGCACTTTGAAGGGCCATGATCCATTTAGTGTGTATGTAAAATCCTGACCACAGGCTCTGTCAGCAACTTTTCACAAAAAGAAAAGGAGTACTTGTGGCACCTTAGAGATTAACAAATTTATTAGAGCATAAGCTTTCGTGAGCTACAGCTCACTTCATCGGATGCATCCGATGAAGTGAGCTGTAGCTCACGAAAGCTTATGCTCTAATAAATTTGTTAGTCTCTAAGGTGCCACAAGTACTCCTTTTCTTTTTGCGAATACAGACTAACACGGCTGATACTCTGAAACCTGTCAACTTTTCACATAGGCCCAAAGTCCAAAGCCTGGTTTGAGGCCAGGGGGCCCTAGCTAACAAAGAACAACTTTGGCTAAGAGAAGCTGAATAAACAAGAGACAACCTTGCTTCTTACTAGATAAGCATAGTCAGCAAAACTCCAGATGGGAAGCAGTAATTGGTGCCTCTATTAGAAGTTACAGGCATACCAAAGTATTGAAAGGGGCCCCATGTCCACTCCTTTGTGCAGGAAGAAGATAACAAATACCCTCCCCACATACCAGCCTGACATCTTCCCTTTCACAGATGCATTTCCCTCCCCTCCTAAAAGCCCATGTTAGCTTGTAGAAACACAGTGGGGCATCCTGAAAACCATTTCTATTGCCATGTACTTTTCAATGTCTTTTTGCTTTAACCCCCAGGAACGTACCTGTTGGACAACCAGAAGAGCTGTCTCATTACTATGGATCCCAATTCAGAATTCAACATATATATTTATATTATAAACTTTATACATTATTTGAGGAAAAACATACATTCCACACAAAGATGGACTACAAGCCGTCAGGAACAGTATCCCCGATACTGTCACGGCTAACTTGGTGGCTGAACTTTGTGACTTTGTCCTCACCCATAACTATTTCACATTTGGTGACAATGTATACCTTCAAATCAGCGGCACTGTGATGGGTACCCGCATGGCCCCACAGTATGCCAACATTTTTATGGCTGACTTAGAACAACGCGTCCTCAGCTCTTGTCCCCTAATGCCCCTACTCTACTTGCGCTACATTGATGACATCTGCATCATCTGGACCCATGGAAAAGAAGCTCTTGAGGAATTCCACCATGATTTCAACAATTTCCATCCCACCATCAACCTCAGCCTGGACCAGTCCACACAAGAGATCCACTTCCTGGACACTACGGTGCTAATAAGCGATGGTCACATAAACACCACCCTATATCGGAAACCTACTGACCGCTATTCCTACCTACATGCCTCTAGCTTTCATCCAGATCATACCACTCGATCCATTGTCTACAGCCAAGCTCTACGATATAACCGCATTTGCTCCAACCCCTCAGACAGAGACAAACACCTAAAAGATCTCTATCATGCATTCCTACAACTACAATACCCACCTGCTGAAGTGAAGAAACAGATTGACAGAGCCCGAAGAGTACCCAGAAGTCACCTACTACAGGACAGGCCCAACAAAGAAAACAACAGAACGCCACTAGCCATCACCTTCAGCCCCCAACTAAAACCTCTCCAACGCATCATCAAGGATCTACAACCTATCCTGAAGGACGACCCATCACTCTCACAGATCTTGGGAGACAGGCCAGTCCTTGCTTACAGACAGCCCCCCAATCTGAAGCAAATACTCACCAGCAACCACATACCACACAACAGAACCTCTAACCCAGGAACCTATCCTTGCAACAAAGCCCGTTGCCAACTCTGTCCACATATCTATTCAGGGGATACCATCATAGGGCCTAATCACATCAGCCACACTATCAGAGGCTCGTTCACCTGCGCATCTACCAATGTGATATATGCCATCATGTGCCAGCAATGCCCCTCTGCCATGTACATTGGCCAAACTGGACAGTCTCTACGTAAAAGAATGAATGGACACAAATCAGACGTCAAGAATTATAACGTTCAAAAACCAGTTGGAGAACACTTCAATCTCTCTGGTCACTCGATCACAGACCTAAGAGTGGCTATCCTTCAACAAAAAAGCTTCAAAAACAGACTCCAATGAGAGACTGCTGAATTGGAATTAATTTGAAAACTGGATACAATTAACTTAGGCTTGAATAGAGACTGGGAATGGATGAGTCATTACACAAAGTAAAACTATTTCCCCATGGTATTTCTCCCCCCCACCCCACCCCCCACTGTTCCTCTGATATTCTTGTTAACTGCTGGAATTAGCCTACCTTGCTTGTCACCATGAAAGGTTTTCCTCCTTTCCCCCCCCTGCTGCTGGTGATGGCTTATCTTAAGTGATCACTCTCCTTACAGTGTGTATGATAAACCCATTGTTTCATGTTCTCTGTGTGTGTATATAAATCTCTCCTCTGTTTTTTCCACCAAATGCATCCGATGAAGTGAGCTGTAGCTCACGAAAGCTTATGCTCTAATAAATTTGTTAGTCTCTAAGGTGCCACAAGTACTCCTTTTCTTTTAACGAGAATGTTGTCACTCACTACATCCAGGGGTGCTATAAATCTGAGACAGACTCTTATCAAATACCTGTGTTGTTCTGAAGAAATCTCTTGGAGCTACCAAAGAAAAGACTGGCCGTTCAAATCTCACCTATAAGTGCTGTTTTAAATTCCTGTGCAATTCACTACCCTTGTTTTTGAGTAAGGCTATGAACCCTTATCTAGAAAATAGTTACAGAAGATCTTCCAGACACCCTCCACAAGACCTATTTTTGGAACAAAGAGCTCATTACAAGGTCACTGTAGGCACAGAACCCAGCTTTCTGCCATGACAAAGCCATGTCTTAGCCACTCCACCACGCTGCCTTTCACTGTGACTAAGCCAGTTTCGTTATCTCTAACAACTATAAGCCACATACCTCTCTCAGAGCCAGAGAGAAAAAGCTGGATACTGGATCACCAGCACTGTACCGCTGAATAATAAATACTTGTGTAACCCTGCAGGGAAGTGTCTCCAGAATGCTGGTTAGAAAATGTATTGATTTTTTTTACCCATAAGAAAACTTTGACAAAAATGAAGAAAAATTCATTTTTATCACAACTTTCTATGGAAAACTTCAAGTTTTTGAAGAAAAATTTGAAACCATAATATTTTGTTCAAAACCTAAAATGTTTGATTCTAAAATGGTGCTATGGTGCCTCATGGGTGTTGTAGTTCGGCTGCTTCATTTTCATCGTTAGCCTGGAATCCCGATTTGGACCATATCTTTTATGAAATACCATGGTCTCTCTTCTTGGTGAGGGAGGCCATACATCATGGGAATCATATGATTGCAGTGTATCATGAGAGATGTAGTCCATCTGAGGAGCATATACAGTATACATTTCCAACCTTAACTCTGACTAAACATGGAGAATAGAGTGGAAAATACCAATATGTAAATAGAGTGCTTCACAATTTCTAACTACGTAAAGTCTTTGGAGAAATGGAAGTACTGTAATTAAATCATAGTATATTTCTACTCTTCGTAGAGACATGAGAAATGACAACAAGAAGTCAGAATTAAAGTTAGAAATGTATTTCAGGTAATTAATTAGTAACATTACAGTAATTGTAATGGTATTTTAAAAATGAAAGGTAGAGTTGCTGAAAAAGATTGGACTATTTCTTGACACACTCAATTATTTGACAATTCCTCACCTGTATAGCTTCTAGATTTGAAAGCATTGTATTGTTCTTTAAAAATGTGCTTACAGCAACCTTAAATGAAGATAAATGTAGTTTTCTTTCCTTGAATTATTATTGGAGTTTTGAGAAAAGACTTGCCTAGAAGGGAATATGAGAGGTCTTATTTTGATGTAAGATTCCAGTGCATTGTACTTCAATTTAGCTTGTCTTCAAGAATTATCATAACATATAGTGCCAGGCTACTTCTACAGGGTGTGAGGAGACATACAGGAGTCATAAGATCTAATCCAGTGCCCATCAAAGTCATGAGGAAGACTCCCCTGACTTCACTGAGTGTTGGATTAGGCTAAGAGCAAAGGGCAGCAGAGCCCTCTACATTTTAGAAAGGTTATGCTACAAACTAACGTATAAGAAAAAATTCTACCCTCAGAGGTTTCCATCCAAGAATGTGATTCACTTCTGTCTGACTTCAGTGTTACGCAGTCATAATGGCATTGAAACTGAGAGTTATATCTGTGTCAAACTGGAGTAACTGAAGGGTGAGTCAGGCCATATATTTAAAAACTGTAACTGATTTGTGTGCACAGCCAGCCAGTGAAATGTGCAATGATTCATTTAACGTCTAAGTTAAATAGCAGTCTCTCTCTCTCTGTCTCTCTCTCTATTGCTTAACTGTAGTCTCTGAAAATTATTACACAATGACTATACTGAATAATTCAAGAAAGAAAGCAGCCAATCAGGAGGGAATTTTTTGCTAGGAAACTTTTTAAAAAGCCATCACACACGTTTAAAATTAAGTCAGAACTCAATAGATGTCTCCTCCCTCCAGCCCAGTTTGTGTTTTAATGCTTGTATACGTAAACTTCCCCCAGATTTTTAAACTATGGAAACTGTCAGGAAGCCAGTTATACAAAGATGCCATTTTGCTTTATTCAAGAAAAATACACATTTAAAACAGAAAAATACTACGAGGAAGAAGAGACACTGAGCATAGGCAACACATAGTATTATGGAAACATTGACATTAAGAGTCCAGCAATTCTATGTGCTCTTCATTCACTGCCGATTTCCATTGTCCACAAAGGTGTCAGATCATGTTGGTGATGGCATGTTCTGCTCAGGTGTGAATTTCTAGATAGGATCCCTGCATGTGGGTAGATGGATGTTTTCACACCATGTGTTTGGAGGAATTGCTGCAATTTTTGAAGGAATGGAAGTCAGAATTCAGGACCAACTTTCTTCTGTCCCTAAAAAATAAACAGCGGAGGTTGAACCCTGGACTAAGTCAATGCTCATAAGCGTTTTAGGGCAATCACTGTATTTAGATGAACGCAGGTAGAATGTATGCCTGGGTAGGGAGTGGGAAAGCTTTTACAGAACTCTGTCACTATCAGAATAACCTAACACTTGAGTGGTCCAGGAGTGAGAATGATTGGCTGAATTGCTACTAGAAATGTGACGGATGCAGGTTTGAAAAGGGATCTAATTTGGATATGGATAGAGCCCTTTTTAATGTTTTTTTAATAAAGTAAATACTAATGGAAACTGTGTGATCATGGGAGACTTTAACTTCCCAGATATAGACTGGAGGACCAGTGCTAGTAATAATAATAGGGCTCAGATTTTCCTAGATGCGATAGCCGATGGATTCCTTCATCAAGTAGTTGCTGAACTGACTAGAGGGGATGCTATTTTAGATTTAATTTTGGTGAGTAGCAAGGACCTCATAGAAGAAATGGTTGTAGGGGACAATCTTGGCTCAAGTGATCATGAGCTAATTCAGTTCAAACTAAATGGAAGGATTAACAAAAATAAATCTGCAACTAGAGTTTTTGATTTCAAAAGGGCTGACTTTCAAAAATTAAGGAAATTAGTTAGGGAAGAGGATTGGACTGAAGAACTTATGGATCTAAAGGTAGAGGAGGCCTGGGATTACTTTAAATCAAAGCTGCAGAAGCTATCGAAAGCCTGTATCCCAAGAAAGGGGAAAAAATTCATAGGAAGGAGTTGTAGACCAAGCTGGATGAGCAAGAATCTTAGAGAGGTGATTAAGAAGAAGCAGAAAGCATACAGGGAGTGGAAGATAGGAGGGATCAGCAAGGAAAGCTACCTAATTGAGATCAGAACATGTAGGGATAAAATGAGACAGGCTAAAAGTCGAGTAGAGTTGGACCTTGCAAAGGGAATTAAAACCAATAGTAAAAGGTTCTATAGCCATATAAATAAGAAGAAAACTAAGAAAGAAGAAGTGGGGCCGCTTAACACTGAGGATGGAATGGAGGTTAAAGATAATCTTGGCATAGCCCAATATCTAAACAAATACTTTGCCTCAGTCTTTAATAAGGCTAAAGAGGATCTTAGGGATAATGGTAGCATGACAAATGGGAATGAGGATATGGAGGTAGATATTACCATATCTGAGGTAGAAGCAAAACTGAAACAGCTTAATGGGACTAAATCGGGGGGCCCAGATAATCTTCATCCAAGAATATTAAAGGAATTGGCACCTGAAATTGCAAGCCCATTAGCAAGAATTTTTAATGAATCTGTAAACTCAGGAGTAGTACCGAATGATTGGAGAATTGCTAATATAGTTCCTATTTTTAAGAAAGGGAAAAAAAGTGATCCGGGTAACTACAGGCCAGTTAGTTTGACATCTGTAGTATGCAAGGTCCTGGAAAAAATTTTGAAGGAGAAATTAGTTAAGGACATTGAAGTCAATGGTAAATGGGACAAAATACAACATGGTTTTACAAAAGGTAGATCGTGCCAAACCAAACTAATCTCCTTTTTTGAAAAAGTAACAGATTTTTTAGATAAAGGAAATGCAGTGGATCTCATTTACCTAGATTTCAGTAAGGCATTTGATACCGTGCCACATGGGAAATTATTAGTTAAATTGGAGAAGATGGGGATCAATATGAACATCAAAAGGTGGATAAGGAATTGGTTAAAGGGGAGACTGCAACGGGTCCTACTGAAAGGCGAACTGTCAGGTTGGAGGGAGGTTACCAGTGGAGTTCCTCAGGGATCGGTTTGGGGACCAATCTTATTTAATCTTTTTATTACTGACTTTGGCACAAAAAGTGGGAGTGTGCTAATAAAGTTTGCAGATGATACAAAGCTGGGAGGTATTGCCAATTCAGAGAAGGATCGGGATATTATACAGGAGGATCTGGATGACCTTGTAAACTGGAGTAATAGTAATAGGATGAAATTTAATAGTGAGAAGTGTAAGGTTATGCATTTAGGGATTAATAACAAGAATTTTAGTTATAAGTTGGGGACGCATCAATTAGAAGTAACGGAAGAGGAGAAGGACCTTGGAGTATTGGTTGATTTTAGGATGACTATGAGCTGCCAATGTGATATGGCTGTGAAAAAAGCTAATGCGGTTTTGGGATGCATCAGGAGAGGCATTTCCAGTAGGGATAAGGAGGTTTTAGTACCATTATACAAGGCACTGGTGAGACCTCACCTAAAATACTGTGTGCAGTTCTGGTCTCCCATGTTTAAAAAGGATGAATTCAAACTGGAGCAGGTACAGAGAAGGGCTACTAGGATGATCCGAGGAATGGAAAATTTGTCTTATGAAAGGAGACTTAAGGAGCTTGGCTTGTTTAGCCTAACTAAAAGAAGGTTGAGGGGAGATATGATTGCTCTCTATAAATATATCAGAGGGATAAATATAGGAGAGGGAGAGGAATTATTTCAGCTCAGCACCAATGTGGACACAAGAACAAATGGGTATAAACTGGCCACCAGGAAGTTTAGACTTGAAATCAGACGAAGGTTTCTAACCATCAGAGGAGTGAAGTTTTGGAATAGCCTTCCAAGGGAAGCAGTGGGGGCAAAAGATCTATCTGGTTTTAAGATTCTACTTGATAAGTTTATGGAGGAGATGGTATGATGGGATAATGGGATTTTGGTAAGTAATTGATCTTTAAATCTTCAGGGTAAATAGGCCTAATCCCCTGAGATGGGATATTAGATGGATGGGATCTGAGTTCCCCAGGAAAGAATTTTCTGTGGTATCTGGCTGGTGAATCTTGCCCATATGCTCAGGGTTTACTGATCGCCATATTTGGGGTCGGGAAGGAATTTTCCTCCAGGGCAGATTGGAGAGGCCCTGGAGGTGTTTCGCCTTCCTCTGTAGCATGGGGCATGGTTGACTTGAGGGAGGC
Source organism: Dermochelys coriacea (assembly GCF_009764565.3). Taxonomy (NCBI): domain Eukaryota; kingdom Metazoa; phylum Chordata; order Testudines; family Dermochelyidae; genus Dermochelys; species Dermochelys coriacea. The sequence continues at coordinate 190,679,439 of NC_050069.1, read as the reverse complement.
TTCTCTGCTCCTTGAAGTCTTTAAACCATGATTTAAGGACTTCAATAGCTCAGACATAGGTGAGGTTTTTCATAGGAGTGGGTGGGTGATATTCTGTGGCCTGCACTGTGCAGGAGGTCGGACTAGATGATCAGAATAGTCCCTTCTGACCTTAGTATCTATGAATCTATGAAATATTTTTTTAAGGTGAGCTTTAAAGATCTCGCCAGCAAAAGCATAGATCACCGGGTTCAGGCAGCAGTGAATGAAGGAGATTGATTCAGTCAGCTGCAGGTCCAGTGCTAGCCTTTGGCTCGTCTCACAGTCGTTGATGATGTGCAAGTTCTGCAGAGAGTCTAGAAAAAGCACAATGTTGAAGGGAGCCCAGAAAAGGAAAAAGATGACTACGATGATGAAAATCAACTTGATGGCTTTGATCTTGTTCCGGTTTTTGCAGCTCTGCAGATTTTTCAGGTTGTGGGAGTAGCCATAAATGAGGATGCTGAGCGGGATCAAAAGGCCCAAGATGTTGACTTCAAACTGAGTGAAAAATCGCCAGGTCTCTTCGCCTGGAAGATATTTGGGGACACACTTGAGAGACTGTTCAATTTCCACTTCTTGGGTAAATGCCATATTTGGTATGGCAGCCAAACCAGCTGTCATCCACAGGAGTAAGCTTATAATTATGCCACACGTGGCTGTCCGAACTCTCATAGCATAGACAGCATGAACGATTGCTATGTACCTGTCTATGCTCATGAGGGTTATAAAGAAAATGCTACTGTAAAAGCCTATATAGTAAATGCCAGCCATTATTTTACACACTGCATTTCCAAAAATCCATTCTTCTAAAGCCTCGTGAGCTTGAAATGGGAGGGGGACAACAAAGAGCAGGTCAGAGATTGCAAGGTTGAGCAAAAACACATCGGTCATGGTGGTGACTTTCTTCCTAGTCAAGAGTACACATATGACCAAGGCATTTCCCACTAGGCAGAAGAAAACACCAGGCAGTAAACTATTGGAAGAAACAGTGATTTAAACCTGCTGAAACCATTGCCTTCACTGCAAGGCGAGGTACCTTCATCATACAGATAGCTATATTCTGTGGTGTTTGGGAAAGGGCTTGTAACAGTCATCTTTAAGACCTGTGCACAAAAAAGAGATAGTTACTTGATTATGGGTATGGAAGGGTTGCAGAAGACCGCATTTTGCCATTGTTACTCACGCTGAATTAAATCAGTGTGACTGCTTGAGGAATAAGGTATTAATCAGTGTAAAGGCTTGCCTAAACACAAAATTATGCCATTTTAACTAAACTGGTTTAGATATAGCAGTGCGAACCTCCCCCGTCCTCAATATTAATGCCGTTATGCTGGTATAGCTTACTTCCATACGAGAAGGGAAATAAGCTATATCAGTAAAATATGCACCTTTACACTAGTATCACAGCAACAAACGCACTAGGGGTTAGATCAGAATAACTCTATTGGTATAAAAAAAATGCACCTCTAACTGACATAGTTATACTGGTACAAACATTGTGTGGAGGTCAGCCCTAAGCATAGCAGAATCCAGGTCTCCATGTATTATAATAAAGAGCATTTTACTGAGAAGATATATAGCCTCATAAAGGTCAGACTTCTGATTGGACAAACTCTGATTAGTGATTTTGGGGTGATTAGTTTTCGGATACTTCAACTTGAGACCACTTAAAGGGAGTCAGATTTGCAGAATGTGCTGTGCACCTTCCCTTTAAGGAGGACCTGACATATCAGCAAAAACTATGAAAAGAAATCGATTTAGAAAGAATTTTTTTCTAATTCGTAAAACATTTGCATTTTTCTTGCCAGAAGTTTGAAAAACAGATTCTTTGTTTCTTGAAGGTTCACACACAATTTTGAAATACATGGATAAGAAGAGCTAGGCATCATTATTATTTTGACATAGATCATCCAGGAGACTTAAGGAGCTTGGCTTGTTTAGCCTAACTAAAAGAAGGTTGAGGGGAGATATGATTGCTCTCTATAAATATATTAGAGGGATAAATACAGGAGAGGGAGAGGAATTATTTCAGCTCAGCACCAATGTGGACACAAGAACAAATGGGTATAAACTAGCCACCAGGAAGTTTAGACTTGAAATCAGACGAAGGTTTCTAACCATCAGAGGAGTGAAGTTTTGGAATAGCCTTCCAAGGGAAGCAGTGAGGGCAAAAGATCTATCTGGTTTTAAGATTCTACTCGATAAGTTTATGGAGGAGATGGTATGATAGGATAATGGGATTTTGGTAAGTAATTGATCTTTAAATATTCAGGGTAAATAGGCCTAATCCCCTGAGATGGGATATTAGATGGATGGGATCTGAGTTACTATAGAAAATTCTTTCCTGGGTATCTGGCTGGTGAATCTTGCCCATATGCTCAGGGTTTAGCTGATCGCCATATTTGGGGTCGGGAAGGAATTTTCCTCCAGGGCAGATTGGAGAGGCCCTGGAGGTTTTTCGCCTTCCTCTGTAGCATGGGGCATGGGTGACTTGAGGGAGGCTTCTCTGCTCCTTGAAGTCTTTAAACCATGATTTAAGGACTTCAATAGCTCAGACATAGGTGAGATTTTTTGTAGGAGTGGGTGGGTGATATTCTGTGGCCTGCACTGTGCAGGAGGTCGGACGAGATGATCAGAATGGTCCCTTCTGACCTTAGTATCTATGAATCTATGAATCTATGAATCCACTTTAATGGGGAGGAAATATTCGGGAGGGGACTCAGAAGAAGCAGATCTTCACGAGGATTTTCTCACAGAAACCTACACTGTCCTGTTAACCTGGCAAATTCCCTCTACCTCTGCATAAGCTCTTTCACCATTGGAATTGTGCTGCACCAAAATGGGAAGATCTGGTAAGGGAGAGTCCCCTTTGTGCCAGGGAAGAAGAGATGGACAGGAAATCAGGACTCTAATTTACTATCTAGTCCCTTTGTTGATGCCTGTCATTCCTCATTCAAATCCTAAACCTTTCATGTGGCGTCCCATAATAGTCAATCAGCATGTTATGTACAGAGAATCTCTTTCCAAAAAATAAAGCTCTATTTTCATGCAAAGATCTTCAGTTAGAAATAATAAGGAATGACAGAAGACCAATGCATTTATGTCATCTAACCTAAGTCTCTGCTATACTTCCAACATAATTAACATATAATTCTATAATTATGTTTAATATTTATAAAGCAACACATTTATGTAGAATAAATATATGCCATGTGAAATAATATATAAATAGAATTCATCTGATTCTGATCTTATTTACACCCATATAATCCAAGAGCAATTTTACTGAAATGAATAGGAGATGCAGGTGTTCAGCATCTCTGAAGATGAGGCTATTGTTATGCTGCTGATACCCTCTTCTCATCTTTATGAATGCCAAAATTCACTGTTTTCCATGGAGGATCTCTTCTCCCTTCTCCACATCAGTTGGCCTAACAATCAAGTCGAAAAAGCATCACTTTCTAGATTATCTAGAGATAAGTATTTCTCAAGGTGTGTCTCCCCCTTGTCAACTATAGTTAGTTAACTACAGTTAACTATACAACAGTATATTTAATAGAGATGGATTTTATCTTTGACTAAGGAGGCAGGACTTTGTTTGGTATCTGTTCTATTGTATTGTCTTCCTCCCTTTGTCGCAGATGTGTCCAAATGGTCTTTTCCCTTAGTGATGGAGACTGATGAGCATTTGTGATGTATAGATGCCCAACAGCTACAGAATAAGTATGGAGGCAAAACTGCTAGTTCAAGAGATAGTATAAGATAAATGAGTAAACAGGAAAAGGTGAACATGAAAGGGTTTATAAATAGTTTCTGCGAGAAGGTATCAACCTCACACTCTTTGAAGTGAATAGGTCTACGCATGTAAGCAGGTGCTCTCTAGTGTGTGCAAGGATTGCGCAGTTGACTCTCTTGTCTTTAGCAAAAAAAAAAACCCAATAAACCACTATGGCCACCTCCATAATAGAAACTAAGACCCCTTAAAACCTATGCCAGGGACAAGTAGTGCCAATGTACTGCAGGTGTAAATTGGTGTAGCTCTGTTGAAGTCAATGGAATTACACCAATTTAGAGCAGCTGAAGACCTGGCATGTAATTTCCAAAAAATATATTTGGTTTCTATCTTGTAATCCGACATGCTAGATCTAGCCAAGTACTGTTTTTATGCACCTGTCTATTAGTGATGTACAAACTTGTTTCAATGAGATACAAAATTACATACACCTACACATCTCTTCAACCTTTGGGTGGGTGAGATTCTGTGGCCTGCGCTGTGCAGGAGGTCGGACTAGATGATCAGAATGGTCCCTTCTGACCTTAGTATCTATGAATCTATGAATCTATAACCATTTTTGAAAACTCAGTTTTATTTAAAGTTGACAGATTTGCTTATTTGTTTGAGTACATTTTGGTGCATGCAGTCCATGTGGTTTGGGACAAAATACTGGCCCAAGTGGAACCATGATTGGCTTCAAATTATGATAGTTTTGTATAGTGCTGTGTAGTGAGGCGGGGTGGCCTCCCGAGGACCCAGAGTGGGAGGGCCCCTGCACTGAGCCCTGGTGGGCAGGACCAGGGACTAGTTGCCCCTCCCCCAGGAAGTGGGTGGGAGGGGCAGGAAGTATAAAAGGCGGCCCAGAAAGTTCCAAAGAGGAGGGTGTTGTGGAAGCAGAGGACTGGCCTGGGCTACCAGGGCCGCTAGCTGATTCAGACCTGAAGGAAGGAAACAACTGGCCCGGACCACCCAGACTGCTGTTGGTTCTGACCCCAGAGGGAGAGGATGACTGGCCCGGACCACCAACGGACCAGATCTCCAAAGACTTGCTCACGGTCCCAGAAGCCGGGGGTGGCAGTCTCCCCTTCCTCAGGCCGTAAACCTGAGCCTCGGACTCTTTGTTGCCCTGCCTTGATCCAGTTCCTGGGCTAATTGACTGTTTATTTGCTGCTCAACTTGCACACAGGCCTGAGCCTCAGAATCTTTGTTGCTCTGCCCTGATCCAGGGCTGGGGCCAATTGACTGTTTGTTTCCTGCCTGGGCTCCAGCTGCGAGCAGAGACCACTTTTTCCCCATGGTGGCCGACATATCAGTGACATAGTAAGGTGGGGTGGCATCCCGAGGATCTGGAGTGGGAGAGCCTCCGCACTGAGCCACTACGTGCTGTAAAAATATATATAGGACTTTACAGTCCAAATCCATACACTCTTCATCCACAGATCTAAACGGTGGGTAAGGATCATTCTCTCTATTTTACTGTGAGCAGAGAGGTGAAATGTCTTGCCTAAGTGGGCAAGTGAGTGGTAGACCCAGAAGAAGTAGTATTCATTTGTATGATGATTACATTCAGAGGCCCCAGTAGAGATGGCTGGTATGCGCTGCACAAACACATAGAGAAAAACTGTTCCAAAGAGCCGACAATCTAAACAGATAAGAGTGACAAAGGGTAGTAGGGAAAACAGGCACAAAAGTAAAGTTACTTCCCAAAGCTCACGCCATAGGTCAATGGCAGAGCCAGGAGCAGAAATCCAGTATCCTGTTTTACTGTCCACAGTTCTATCCACTGGACCATTCTAGCTTCAAGGGGCACCCACCCCCAAGATTTTATAATCTAACAAAGAGACACACAACCTGCCCCGGGTACAAAAGAGGTATGGAGGCGGCTGGTAGGAGATCAGAGTAGGCAGAACTACTGAAAGAACTGGGTTTTGAGGATGAGAGGAAAGGCATTTGAAATAAAATAGAAGAGGCTGATTGTTTCTAGATGGCAATGTGAAATAAGGCATAAAACTGAGGGGTGGGGAGAAGATAAAGGGCTAGTGAGAAGAAGTGATGGGGAGGAACACAGGAAATACAAGGGAGAGTGGGAGTAAATGAGAACAGAGACATAAGGTGGGGGTCAAATTATGCAGGACCTTGAAGATTTTGAAGTTTGTGATAAAAGAGAGGTTTCAGAGTAGCAGCCGTGTTAGTCTGTATTCACAAAAAGAAAAGGAGTACTTGTGGCACCTTAGAGACTACAAATTTATTTGAGCATAAGCTTTCGTGAGCTACAGCTCACTTCATCGGATGCATTTGGTGGAAAATACAGAGGGCTTGAGCTACATCCAAATGCATCCGATGAAGTGAGCTGTAGCTCACGAAAGCTTATGCTCAAATAAATTTGTTAGTCTCTAAGGTGCCACAAGTACTCCTTTTCTTTTTGATTAAAAGAGAGGATGCTAGTAAAAGAATTAGAGTGTGGGGGAAGAAGATGACCTTAGCAGCTGCATTTTGGATAAACTAGGGAAGAGAGAGGTGAAGGGAGAAGGTTACAGTAAGGAACTCAAAAATGTCTAAGGCAAAGGTAAGGGTTTTAGTTGTATGGAGGGAGAGCAAGAGATAGTTATAGAGTAGGGCATATAATAGGATTTTAAAAGTCAGGGGTAAAATTCTCAAGAGCACCTAACTCCCATTTTCAAAAGTGGCTTAGGCAAAAGTGCCTGTCCTATTAGCTTTCAGTGAGACTGAAGAGTCCAAGTGCCTAAGCCACTTTTGAAAATGGAACTTCAGTGCTTTTTGAAAAATCACCCTGTATAGGGAGGGGAAGAATTAAAGATGACAGAGTAAGTGATGTTGGGATCTGGGAGGAAGAGTGGAGAGAGGAGAGGAGAAAGATAAATTCAGGGTTGGAAAGTTAGAGTTTATGAGCAGAGAGAGTCAGATGGAGCTGTGAGATTAGACACAGATAGATGTTAGGTTAGAGAGTAGAGCTGGGTGACATTTTTGGTTGAAACATTTTTAGGCAAAAAACAAAAAAAATGAAGATTTGGCTATGCCAAAAAGGTTTGTGAATTCATGTTGGTTTTCCCAAATAGTTCATGGTAAAAAAAAATCCAAAAAGTCTAAACTTTTCGTTTAAAACAAACATTTCTGCTTTTAATTCAAAACAACTTTGCATTTTGAAATTTCCTTCAATTTTATGACCCTCCCCACAAAAAAACCCTAATACTTCAAACAAATGAAACATTTAATTTCAGATTGCACAAAATGCTTCATTCAACAAGGAAGGGTTTTTTATTTTTCAAAATGACCAGTGAACCAACAAAGTCAGTCGTTTACCTCTAGTAGAGTGGTAGATTAATCATTGGCAAAAGGCAGTATTTAAAACTGTAGGGGCAGATGGAAGTCACACAGGGAGAGAATACGGTGTGGGAATAGGAGGGAGGAATGATGCTGTTGGATGATCATGTTGTTTCTAGTCAGACTGAACGTGGAGAAAAATGTGTTAATCCACAAACCAGTAACCTCCTGGTTTGCCTTGTTTCCATAGTGGACTCCGTTACAATCTTGACATTCATTTAAACACAGCAGGAGCAGAAGATATCATGGTATTTGTCATATTCCCATTTTAATGATAAGGAATACTGCAAGTGCTACAACTGAAGTAAATTTTTTTATGTTGGTACATGTGGGGGGCAGATCCTCAGCTGCTGTAAATCACCATAGCTCATTGAAATCACTGCCCTTTCACCCATTTACACAAGCTGACGATCTAACCTTATGCCTGTTTATAGCTGCTGAGATTCTATCCCTAGAATTTTAATGGCACCCAGCTAGCATATAGAACCATAGGGTTAGAAGGGACCACAAGTGTCATCGAATCTAACCCCCTGCCGAGATGCAGGATTTATTGTGTCTAAACCAGAGGTGGGCAAACTCTGGCTCACAGGCCACATCCGGCCAGTGGGAACGTCCTGCCCGGCTCTTGAGCTCCCGGCCAAGGAGGCTAGTCCCTGGCCCCTCTCCCGCTGTCCCCCTTCCCCCACAGCCTCAGCTCGCCGTGCCGCTAGCACTCTGGGCGATGGGGCTGCAAATTCTGCTGGGCAGTGGCAGTGTAGCTGGCTCTGGCCGGGCAGCGTGGCTGCCGGACATGCTGCTCTGAGCGGCATGGTCAGGGGCTGGGGAGCGGGGAGGGGAGTTGGATAAGGGGCAGAGGGTCCCAGGGGGCAGTCAGGGGACAGGGAGTAGGGGGGGTTGGATGGGGTGGGAGTCCCGGGGGGACTGTCGGGGGGCAGGGGTGTGGCTAGGGGTCAGGGCAATCAGGGGACAGGGAGCGAGGGGGGTTGGATGGGAGTGGGGTCCCAGGAGGGTGGTCAGGGTTGGGGGGTCCCGGGAGGGGACGGTCAGAGGACAAGGAATGGGGGGGGTTGGATGGGTTGGGGATTCTGAGGGAGGCAGTCAGGGGGCGGGAAGTGAGAGGGGGCAGATAGGGGGCAGGGTCCAGGCTGTTTGGAGGCACAGCCTTCCCCACCCGGCCCTCCATACAGTTTCGGAACCCCAATGTGGCCCTCAGGCCAAAAAGTTTGCCCACCCCTGGTCTAAACCATCTAAGACAGTCGGTGATCCAGCCTCCTTTTGAAAACCTCCAGTGAAGGAGCTTCCACAACCTCCCTAGGCAGTCTGTTCCATTGTCCTACTGTTCTTACAGTTTGGAAATTTTCCCTGAGATTTAATCTAAACCTGCTATGCTGTCATTTGAACCCACTGCCCCTTGCCCTGCCCTCTGTGGCAAGAAAGAACAACTTTTCTCTTTTTTTTTTTTTGTGGCAGTCTTTCATGTATTTGAAGACTGCTATCATGTCCCCCCTTAATCTGCTCTTTTCCAAACTAAACATTCCTTAACCCTTTTCTCATATGGTTTGCATTCCATCCCTTTGATCATCTTTGTTGCTCACCTCTAGATCCTTTCCATACATTGGTTGTTACTCGCACAAAATTCTCTGTTACTCACACACTCAAGGGCACCCACCTGTACCCAGTTCCTAGGGCTCAAAGCATAACCCTCTTAATTTAGGCACCCCCATCTTTTCCCAGTTCCTAGAACTCCAGGCAAAAAGCACCTAACTTTACCACTCCGTGGGCTCCGGGTTCTATTCCCCCAGGGCTCCGAGCAAACACCCTTTCCCTGTGAACTCAGAGCAAATACCCTTTCTCTGTGGACTCTGAGCAAACACCCTTTCTCTGTGACTCAGGACTTAATCTTTTGCGGGCTTACAGAATCTTTTACCAGTGAAAGAGCCTTACACAGTAATATACTACATAACCTCTATTTATTAACAATCACCAAAAACAGACTGCACATGCTACACATACAGTGCTTACCACTCCCAATAAGACAGATGAACTTTTCTTGATGGCTAGTCAGGATCAGGTCATCAGGGGAACTCCAGTTTCTGCACGGTGTCATTGGCAGAGTGTTAAGGTCTGGCAGCTCTGATCTTTGGGGCTATGTCCTGGAGTTGGTACCCAAAGAACTTCCTTTTGGACCCCAGTTTATATAGTGAAATTTGAGTCTTTTTAGCTGTACCTTAACCAATCATTATACTAAAATTTTACTAACTAATCCTAACATAGTGTAACAAAATTCCCTAACCAATCCTATCCCACCATCTTAATTAATTTACATCTAGCAAAATTAATTATGTAACAGACAGAAAAAATTAAAGAACCAGACAGAGACCATACAGATAAACAATAGGGAAGTGGGGACCATAATGACAAAATAATAAAGAAATGAGGATTTCACAACCATAACTATTGATGAGTCATTTCTTGATAGACAGAATGCTACCAAATTAAGTTTTCTTTCGCCATCTTAACATTTGTTTCTTTATCTGATGATAGTGGGTGCCATTAGGACGGGGTCTCCTTCTTAACAGCCTGATATCACATTGTTTTAATGTAATTTAGATGGAATGTGAAGATCTGACTTCCTGCTTCTCAGCTAATGGCTGCTGCTCGACTGCTCTTTTAATCTGGCTGCGGATGAAGGCTTTAGGCCTTACAATATGGCTGCAGACAAAGGCCTTATCATTACATGGTGACCAAAATTGGACACAGTACTACAGCTGAGGCCTAACCAGCGCTGTGTCACCTCCCGTGACTTGCATGCTATGCCTCTGTTAATGCAACCTAAAATTGCATTTGCTTTTTTTGCAACAGCATTGTGTTGCTGACTCGCGTTGAGGTTGTGATCCACCACAACTCCCAGATCTTTCTCAGCAGTGCTGCTGCCAAGCCAGTTATCCCCCTTTCTGAACTTGTGCTTTTGGTTTTTCTTCCCAAAGTGTAGCACTTTACATTTGTCTTTGTTGACTTTCATTTTGTTGTCTATAGCCCAGTTCTCCAATTTATCAAGAACCCTCTGAATTTTAATTCTACCCTCCTGTCATAAATATAAAGGGAAGGGTAAACACCTTTAAAAACTCTCCTGGCCAGAGGAAAAATCCTTTCACCTGTAAAGGGTTAAGAAGCTAGAATAACCTCGCTGGCACCTGACCACAATGACCAATGAGGAGACAAGATACTTTCAAAGCTGGAGGGAGGGAGAAACAAAGTGTCTGTCTATGTGATGCTTTTGCCAGGACGGAACAGGAATGGAGTCTTAGGACTTAGTAAGTAATCTAGCTAGATATGCGTTAGATTATGATTTACTTAAATGGCTGAGAAATTAGACTGTGCTGAATAGAATGAATATTCTTGTCTTTGTGTCTTTCTTGTAACTTAAGGTTTTGCCTAGAGGGATTCTCTATGTTTTGAATCTAATTACCCTGTAAGGTATTTACCATCCTGATTTTACAGAGGTGATTCTTTTTACCTTTTCTTATATTAAAATTCTACTTGTAAGAAATTGAATGCTTTTTTCATTGTTCTTAAGATCCAAGGGTTTGGGTCTGTGGTCACCTATGCAAATTGGTGAGGATTTTTATCAAGCCTTCCCCAGGCAAGGGGGTGCAAGGTTTTGGTGAAGACTTTGGGGGGAAAGACGTTCCCAAACAACGTTTTCCCAGTAAACCTAGTCAAACGTTTGGTGGTGGTAGTGGAAGTGCAAGGGCAAAGGGCAAAATAGTTTGTACCTTGGGGAAGTTTTAACCTAAGCTGGTAAAAGTAAGCTTAGGAGGTTTTCATGCAGGTCCCCACATCTGTACCCTAGAGTTCAGAGTGGGGAAGGAACCTTGACACCTCCAAAGTGCTGGCACCCCCCTCCGCGCCTCCAGCTTTGTGTCATAAGCAAATGTGATCAGTATGCTCTCTATTCCTACATCCAGGTCATTGATAAAGATGTTAAACAACACTGGACCCAGAACACATCCCTGTGAACCCCCACTTGAGACCTCCCTCCAATCTGACATGATCATCATTCCATTAATAGTTATTCTTTGTGGTTGTTCAACCAATCATATATGCACTTAATGGTAGTTCCATCAAGCCCGCAATTCACGTGGGACTGTGTCAAAAACTACTTTGCTGACCACCAAAATGAGAACAGTTACTGTCAAAAGTTTTTGGTTTTTTAGAAAGACACTTAAACCCCTTCTTCCTTGTCATGGACTCACAGGTCATGCCCACTCTTGGCCCCGTATGGTCCCTGTTGGGGAACCCCCTTCAGGGTGACAGCCCTTCTCGGGGGTCCACTCTCTCTCAGGGGTTAAGCCCTTCCGCCTCCTGGAACTATACCTCTCTGAGCCTTAGCATGCCTGTCTCTTGCCGTGGGCCCCCTCAGGGAGTCCACTTGCTCTGGACCCCCGGGGCCTCCACTCCCAGAGGGAATAATGTAACCCTGTTCTCTAGACTGGAGTGACTCTCAGCCAGCGTAAAACAGGAGGGCTTACCAGTAAAAGGCTAAATATTCCCTGAACCAGTTTGCCACTGCACCAATCAACTAGAAAGCAGCAGAAATGTTTGATCTGCTGCCCTGCTTCCACAGGTTTCCAAAGGTGGCTACACCGAGTCATGCCAATTTCACCCAAGAAAGATAATTCTCCCTTATCAATACTAGACATTGGATTTATGACAGCTGGTTACTCAAAGTGAGGCACTTTCACTTTTACAGAATCCCCAGCTGTGCTGGGTGCTTTACAGTAGAAATGGTCCCTGAGAGTTTATGCTCTGTTCTTAGGCTATGTCTACACTTCCCTGCAGTTCAGAGTCCAGGGGTGTGAATGTCAGTGTGCACCAAAGAACTGTGCTTTAACAGCCTGTGTGGATGATGTGGGTCACTGTGTGAATGAAAAGGTTCCAAGTTTATATTTGTGTAATCATGTCTGAAGAGTGATTTGAAGAGTGATGGTGATTTGTGCGAGGAGAGGGGTATGGTTTGGTTACCCAGAAATGGGAGGGCCTTCTAGGCATGGGCAGCACTGTGACAGAAGACAGGCAGATGGATTTAAGAGAGATGGACAAATGTGGATTGAGGCTGAAGCTGAGGAGCCAGGATGCAATGATAAGAGACTAGTCCATCTGCTATGAAGGGTGTGGAAAGTGAAGACAAGAAGTTTAAACTAGATGTGCTGGAGACTGAGTGGAGGGATTCAAAGTGGGGTGGTGATGTAGTCACATTGCTGGGTGAGGAAAACAAATGTGGACTCTGTATTTTGGGGATCCATTGCCTATCTCCAGCTAACAGTGCAATGAATTAGCTTCCTCAGCTGCAGCGGTCTACACACAGTGTTTGTACTGATTTAACTATTTCAGTTAGGGCTGTGATTTTTCAACAGAAATAGTTATGTCAGTACAACCTCGAGTGTGGATGCAGTTCTATCAGTATAAAGATACTTTATTCCCCTTCCCTCACAGGAATAAGTTAGATCTCTATAACGGCATCCATACTAAAGGGTTGTACCATTCTAACTACACCAGTATAATTAAACCGATACAACTTTTGTTTTTAGACAAGCCCTTAGACACTCCTGCTACCATCCTTGAGTAACAGCAGCTGCTCACCACACAGAAAATGGTTGTGCTCAAGGTATTCCTCAAATGCATATTGCTGAGAACATTCCAAACAAGCAGGTAGTAGGATTGTTAATGTGAGGATCACCTGATGTTGCTTTACGTACAGCTTTTCACTGCAGACAACAAACAACACAGGGATCCTACACATGTTGACATCAGCAGCTTTACCCTTTGTCTTAGATCCACAGAACCTCACGAGAAACTTACCAGATACTAATACACTGAAAACTTCCTATATGGTTACTCATTCATAATATAAGCATGAGCTGAAATTCTTTCTTCATACTACATGCCCATACATATTCCGGAACAGAAGGCAGCCAGCAATCATATACATACCATGACACGGGGATCTTTGAGGAGAGGGCATTGTTCTTCATTCTGCTCTACTCAAAGATCATCATTTTGTCATCCTGAGACCCTTTGCTCTTGAATCACTGTTGTCCTGCACCTTCTATAATCATTGGTGCCAATGCAAAATGAACGCAGAGTGAGTTCAAACATCAACTAATCAGATTGCTCACATATTGCCCCCACTCTACGCACATGTTCATGACTACATAGGTTGTAGTCCAATAATGAACTGGTCCCTTCATAGATGCCACCAAAGAATTGAGCGTCATTGCCCTCTGCCTGAGTAAGCATCATTAAGTGGTCAGCCAGAAGTGTCCTGCAACCCCACAAGATTAATAGAAGCAAACAAGCAAAGGAAATAAAAGATGCAGGCTGGAGCACTGCTTCTGCAGGACCAGGATCAACTCAAACATATTGTGGGTCCCCTAAAAACCTACTGATTGCCCCACCCATTTAGCCATTCAATTCAGTTCCACTGGCAAGGCAAGTCGTAGATGGGCTTATTTGCAGGAAACCTCCCCTCCAGGACACCCAATCAGATTTTCACATCAAGCAAACAGTTTGTCAGCCGGTATCACACATCATTTCCCAGCCATGATGCAATTCACTTACAGGTTCCCAGTCATTCTGGACTGTTGAGTAGAGAAAAAAACCAACAAACATTTGAATCTTCATCTTTCCACAAAAAGTCTTAATTTTTCCTTATCAGAGTCCAACCTTTCAAGTGTGCTGTCTTTGAGCTACACTCTAGAAACTGGGGAGAATTCCTCCCAGGACTCAAACTTGGCTGATGTGGCTCTGCACTCTGCCAATACAAGGCTGTGCCTTAAAGGTGCTTAGCACTTTGCAGGATCAAAGCCTTTTTGAGGCTTAGTTTCCCAGACTGTAAAATGGAGATCTATAGTCCTATAGTATCTCAGGTATGTCATGACATCTAGGGCTTCCGGCCAGGTGCAGAGGGCCCTCAACTTCTACTACAATCAATAAGAATGGAGAGCTGTCAACACCTTACCACATCAAGTCATTAATAACATTTTTCAGTTTTCAGATGCAATCAGTCATTTTGTGTTGCCATGTTTTTATGCCCAACTTGTGACACCTAAGGCCTAATTTCTATTTGTATTGCCACTGGCAGCTGTGAGTCTTTGACAGCTCTGAAAATAAGGCCATAGGAGTCTCAAGCTGCCAACATTCCCTCCCACACCAAAAAAAAAACCATAAAAAATGAAAGGCTTGCAAAATTACTGACGGCTTCTGAAAATGTTGGCCCTGAAGGTTAGTAAAGTGCTCAGAGCTCCTCAGCTGAAAAGCCTTATGGAGGTTTTTTGCTGTTTTCTGAACAGTCAAATACTTTCAAATCTGATTTCACGATTGGTAGCGTGACAGTTTCCTGTCTGACATGTATCTGTGCGATCGCCACACTTCTGCCATGACTCACCATTGGGCACCCAGACTGAATTTACTGTGAAGTTTTTCAACATTGTTTTTTATCTTGCACATTTCCTGAAAGAGCTGGTAGAAAATGTGTTTCCTGAAAATGTAGTAAGTGAAAAAGAATAGCTTAAAAAAACCCCATAAAACTGCAAAATGAGCACAACTATCCTGCAACTTCCTGTTTAGAGATTCCACATCAATATAAGTGCCTACTTATATCTTATAATTAGAAGAAAGGTGGTGATTTTAAATGTGTACACGGCTCACGTAAAGGTATTTGATATTTTTATTCCAAACCAAGATTGGGCTCCATTGAGCTAGGGGCTATGCATACACAAGCCATAGAGAGTTTACAGCCTAGACAGAGAAGGCAGAGAAATGCTGGGGGAAAGGAGTCATATCATCGCCATTTCACATGAGAAACTGAGGCCAAGAGAGATTAAGGATGACATCTAAGGCATAATTTCATTGATTTAAAGGTCGGTGTGTGGCTAAGCTCCCTGGTCATCTTTGACAATCATCCCCAAGCAGCTTGCCCTAGGTTACATACACAGTCTGTGGCAGAGCCGGGAATTGAATCTCGCTCTGCTGAGGTACAGGCCGGTACTTTAACCACAAAGATCAGCCTTCCTCTAGTTCAAATAATGGTTTTACATATCCGGATCTTGATATTTCCTTTGATGATTTGATCAGTCCCCACGGCTTCGTCTGTAGATTTCCACGGTAAAAATCTTGGGCAGTCTCTGGGCAGAGCACAGTTTTGTTTCTGGCTCAGACAGCGGGCACCCTAGATTGAACATTATATTTTATTGTGTCAATGTTTCTTTAAAGAGAGAAAATATTCCAAGCCCAGTAATTAAATATGACATCCCCAACTGCGGTCATCCAAGGCTGTCCAAGCATTTTACAGTTGTTGCATTTAGCCTCCCAATATCCCCGTGTGAGAGAGAATTATCCACATTTTACAGAGGGGGAAACTCAGTCACAGAGAGGTGACGTGACTTGCTCTAGGTGACACACGGAGTCAGCAGCCAAGTCTGGGCCTACAACAAGCACAGCATGGAGGGAAAAAGACAAAAATATGCATGTAAGAACAAATCTTACCTCAGGGGCAGGATTTGGAGGGACTGTGTAAGGGACGTGCTTCCTCTTAATAGTCTGGCTCCCAGCTCTGTGGGAGTCCTAGGAATGTTGTCAGACAGGGATACTGGGTGGGATGAGGTAAGGGGGTCCACTATTAGGCAGATCCTCCAGTCTTCCTTCCTGTGGAGATGCAGGGGTGCTAGGACTGTGAAGGTTTCTTCAGTGTAGGCTGTGACACAGCCTACCTTGCCCCAGTGGAGATCCCCAGCACCCAGCCACTCTACTAGGGATGGGAACTTCAAGGATGATTTGTGCCTTAACATCAGAACTACATGCCCCCTTCCACACTGGTCCAGTGATGGACATTATCCAATTAAACTGTATGGAAGGCAGTGGTTACACTTCAATTCTCAGCACTCCCTATCCTACCTCAGGGCTGTGGAAAGACTTGGAAAGTGTGATTACAATTAGAGATAAGCCTAAATCTGTTCTGAAAAATAGCAGGTCCAATGAGAGGTTTTTAAAGCAAACTGGGTTGATGGAAAAAAAACTAAAATGACTTCAGAAAGAATATACAGTAGTTATTATTTTCTTATCATTTCCAGATTTAGAGTCAAGTTTTCCTAATGCACTGAGAGTATCATACTAAATTTGAGGTCTCTGAAATGTCAGGTAGGTGTCACAGAACAAAGCGTGACTTTTTGCTCCTGACGAGGCAATGCATTTTGTAAACAAAACACATAATTTCTTTTCTCTCCCTGACTTTTTACTGAAACTTTACAGCAATTTCAATACCCATCGTGGTTTCACACCTCCCATGCTTGTAAGTTAGGTTAAATGTCTGAAATCACTAGATCTGAGTAGAGTCTTCCTAGTTGGCACATGCACTCAAGACCAGCCTTTACAGATAAGACTGGTAGCAACAGGTCTATGTATCTTGGATAGAGCAAACTGTCTTTGGTGATACTGAGAACTTTGGGAACCAGTTGAAGCTGAAACTTTTGTCCAAGTTTTGGAGGCAAAAGACCCTTCTGGGTATGTCTCAGATGCTATTGACTACCATAAGGTAAACAGAGTCTTTTTAATTTTGTGACAGTGCTTTTGTGCTTGGTTGCTGGAAATGGATTTCCTACTTCCAACTCTGGGCTTTTTGTTTTTATCTTATTTCATCCCAGACAAAGGAAAATTCTTTCTACCAAGACAAGCCCTGCTGAGAATGAAGATGGTGAATTTTGGTAATTGAGTACTAATGATGATGGTTCCGGTTGGGAGGCCAGTTTGCAGAGACTGGAATGCACTTTTAAGTGTTTGAAACTGGCATAAAGAAAGATAATTTGGGAAACTGTTGTCAGTAAAAGAAAAGATTATCACAATATTGTAACCAGAGATGGGCCAAGCCTAGGACTAGTTCTAACTACACCTATTTCCTTCCCCCACATCACACTCACATCCTGCAAAAAAATCCCCCAAAAGTTTAATCTCATCAGTTTTTGTATAATTATAGTGCCCTCATATCCTAGATACTACAATTAAATCAAATAATGAAAAAAAGTCCATTGTTTTAAATCTCTGTAGGGTAGTTTGATGAAATAATGATAACTACTGACTACGCATAGTACAGTGATTTAACTTTTAAATTGATAATAGTAAATAATAATTTACATTCCAGTAGTGCATTCTGTCCAAAGGTGTCAAAAGAGTGCTATGAATCAGCAACTGAACCAGCACTCTGGTCACTGGTTAACCAATTAGGCCCCTGTGGGGTGAGAGGATGATTAAGAAGTGGAGTTCCTGATTGCCCAATCAGATTGGGACTGGGAAGCTAATTAGCCCACTAACAATGAGGCTGTACAAAAGAACGCAGGAAGGCAGTGGGGGAAGGAGACGCTGGGGCAGACAAAGGCAAAAGGTTTATTAACTAGGAAAAAGCAATAAGAGAGTTTTTTTACAGGTTAAAGGAAACAAAAATGTACACAGATTAATTAAATCCTAAGAATGACAGAGTGTTAGTAGTCTGTCAATTCAAAATGTCTTTCAAGACAAACCCAGACTGACCCTGTGATCTCTGCTTTAGTTTAGTCTCTCTATCCCTGTGAGGGTTCAAACAACAAAGAGATGAAAAATTCTCATGTGACCCTGTTTTATCTTTTACACTTAGTCTTCCAGTCTATGAGATGAGCTCACTTTAAATGATTCCTATTCATTACAATGAATAGATGCTACTCTAGATACTGTGACAGGTTTAATCTGGTTTTCCATACTGGATCTTATAAGTGATCATTGGCAAGTAGACAGGAAAAAAACTGCTTTCACAGCAGGACAACAATAGCTACAATTTAAAATGATGGCTTTTGGCTTTGCACCAGCCATGTTTGAGAGTGTATGGAATGGAATGCCACTCTAAGGCAATTTGTTATACCTACATGATATCCTGAAGCATACGAATATCTTTGAACAGCAACTGAGACATTTAGAAATGGTCTATGATAAGCTTAAAATCCAATCTCAGACTGAACCGAAAGAAATACGAGGTGTTCCAAAAAGAGGTGATTTACTTTGGACATGCAATCTGTGAGAAGGGAATTTCCACCGACAAAAAGAAAATTGATGTTGTACAGAACTGGCCAACTCCCCAGACATTCACAGATGTGTAGCGTTTTGTAGGGCTCTGCTCCTATTAATCTGTGATTTTGTCAATACTGAATAATTATTGCATAGGTTAGGTGAGAAACAGTAAATATTTTTCTGGTCACCAGAGTGTGATTTAGCATTTGTAGAATTGAGAAGGAAACTTGTGACTGCTCCTGTCTTATCCAACCATGTTTCAAGCCCCTTTAATATTAGAAACAGGCATTAGAGCTAGATTTATAAAAGTATATACACGTCTAAAAATGCAGAGAGGTTCTTAGTGGCATTTGCAAAAGCTGGTTAGGTGCCTACTCTCAATGAAAGCCATTGGGGTACAATTTGACAGAAGAATATACAGACCACCTGAGATGATGTCAGAGAATGGATCCACAGCTTGGCTGCTCCCACCATCTGAGAATTAGCTATTGAATCTGGGGGGCTGGAAGACTTGTAACAGTAATGACTTCCCCATTAGAACAAAATGGGCAATGTCTGTTCCAACTAGCAGACTCCACAGAAACAATGGAAAATCTTCAGTTGTCTGTTGAAAACATCCCTTTTCAGTTAGCTGACAGGAAATTGGGCCAGGAAAGGAAAGCTCCAAGGAAACATGGAGGGGAACCAAATGAATTTGGGATGGTGCTGTGAAATGTCTTGAGACTATGTAAATAGTGAAGCTTGTATAATTTATATGTTAAATTATTTAATTTCTTTCTCTCTGGGTCATTCAGGGTGACACTGTCTTCATCTCCGTCAAGGACAAAAGGTAGAGCTGCGAGGCGGGGTGGATATTACACTGAAAGGTTCTAATGTAGTGGTGAGCAACATGCGGCCCGGGGGCTGCACATGGCCCATCAGGGCAAGCTGCTGGCAGGCCGCCAAACCATTTGTTTACATTTCCATGGCCGCCCGCAGCTCTCAGTGGCCATGGTTTGCCATTCCTGGCCAATGAGAGCTACGGGAAGCAGTGACCAGGCTGTGTGAGTGGGAGGAAGAAACCTAGAGAAAGGTGGGAGGAAGAAAGCTAGAGAAGTAGCTGTAAGTGTGACCCTAAGAGGAAGCAGAGAGATGGAGCTTTCTGAGCACAGGACTTCCTGGAGAGGCCGATTTGGGGATTTCTGAACAAGGAAACTGCCTTTTGTTGTCTGTTCCTATTGTGTTCAGGGAACAAGGATTTTGTGTACATTCTTTTGTAACTAAGCACGATTACACTAAGAATATATGTGACTCATATAATTGATGTGATCATTCGCCTCTATTCGACATTGGTGAGGCCTCATCTGGAGTACTGTGTCAAGTTTTGGGCCCCACACTAAAAGAAGGATGTGGAAAAATTGGAAAGCATCCAGGGGAGGGCAACAAAAATGATTAGGGGGCTGGAGCACATGACTTATGAGGAGAGGCTGAGGGAACTGGGATTATTTAGTCTGCAGAAGAGAAGAACGAAGGGGGATTTGATAGCTGCTTTCAACTACCTGAAAGGGGGTTCCAAAGAGGATGGATCTAGACTGTCCTCAGTGGTAGCAGATGACAGAATAAGGAGTAATGGTGTCAAGTTGCAGTGGGGGAGTTTTAGGTTGGATATTAGGAAAAACTTTTTCACTAGGAGGGTGATGAAGCACTGGAATGGATTACGTAGGGAGGTGGTGGAATCTCCTTCCTTAGAGGTTTTTAAGGTCAGGCTTGACTAAGCCCTGGGTGGGATGATTTAGTTGGGGATTGGTCCTGCTTTGAGCAGGGGGTTGGACTAGATGACCTCCTGAGGTCCTACCAACCTTGATAGTCTATGATTCTATGATTTCTCATCCTAACAGCAACACTGTGGCAAAGCCCTGAATATTGGCTAATTGCTCAGGTCAAAAGGGCAACAGTATTGTTCTTACTAGCATTGAAGGGTTATAAACTTGAACATTTGAAGCCTGAGAATTTGGAACTTGATCTGATTTTTTCCCTAAATTGGGGCTGTTTGGACCCAGGCTTTTGAGATTAGTACATCTCTAAAACAAAACAAAACAAACAAACAAACCCAAGATAGGCTATGACAGCTAGTTAAAGTCAACTGAAAATGTGCTGGGAGCTGAGACAAGCGGGGATCTTACGAGATAAGAGGAAGGAAGACTGAAGGAAAAAAAGCAACAGTAAATGTTTTGGGGAAAACAAGATTTGGAAAAATCAAAGCATAAAGCAAGAGAGGTCCAGAGCAGGGAAGGAAAGCTACGAGAGGATGAGAATGGCTGGGGAAAGCTGAGAGAGAACCAGAGAGCAGTGTCAGTAAATGGAGTGAGTGTTTTGCATGTGCTTCAGACTAATAGGTTATTTTTCTCACCACAATTCATCTGTTTTCTTGCCTACTGCACTGATCTGACTGCTACTTGAGGGACCAAATTCTGATCTGTTACACCAGTGTGAATGCAGAATAACTCCCTTGAAGCTAATGGAGTTAACTCCATACTTACATGGTGTAACTGAGAGTAGAATTTGATCCAAGAGCAGCTGTTCTGCTTTGGGCAGGTCTATTTATTATACCATAATGGGGGGCAGCCAAGCTGAAAACCTGCTTTGCGTAGGTCTATTTGTGCACAACTAAGGGATGCCTGGATTTCTTCTTTTGCCATTCCGGCTGTGCTGATGGCTTCAGTTAGCACTTCGTGCTCTTCCCATTTGGTGTCTGCCTAAAATGTGCTGGGCACTTTACATATGTACAGAAAGATGTGGCTCAGGAAGGGATGAGACAAAGGGGTCTGTGTGCAACCATTGCAACTTATGGATTCTGGTCGTGGTTCTAACTTATGCCTGACTGCCCTGGACTCTAGAGGACCCCGACTGGCAGTCAGGAACATCTCAAATGCAGAGGTGCTCCAGCCACAGCCCATTTTCCCCAGCAACTCCTTGTCCATAAGGGGCTGGGTGGGTGAATGGTCTAGAGCTGTTAAATTGCTCTACACCTGAGAATTCCTCTGATTCAGGGGGAATTCCCCGATAGCCACTTAGGCTGGTTCACTGGAGTGGTTCAAAACAGCCGGAGTTGGAGCCCAGATCTGGCCTGTGATCTCTGCACCAGACAACTTGATATTGAAGGACCTGATTCTGCACACTGAGTAACTCACATGAATCCTCCCATTGCAGTCCATTGGGCTGTTTGTGTGAGTATGCACTTTCAGCATGACAAATGGCTGTAAAAATCACGCCCTAAGTGGACAAAACACGCAAAAATGGAAGTTTGGGGGATATAGCACTAGATTCCTCCCCCCTCTCCTTATTCCTGTTTTTCTTTTTGTGACCTTCAAAAACATAAATAAAACCTACTGTATTGGACTGTCATTCTGACTCCCCGTCTGGCATCAGGACAAAGTTTTCGCCTGTATTTTCTTTTTTTGTCTCTCTTCATTTTTCTTTTGCAGCTGAACAGGGCAGAGCCTATAATTTACATACAAGTTCAAACTGTTGCAAGCAGGTGGAACTCTGCTGACTGTAGTATAGTTGCTCCTATGCATCACTGGGTCGAATATTGGCTGGGTATTTTAATTAGGAATTTATCCAAAAAATTGCCTCAAGCGGGGGAGCACAAAATAGAATTGTGTCCTGTTATATTGATCTCAAAGGCCAAAATAGTTAAAAGTGTTATGTTGGACAGTGACTAGGCTACATTAAGACCTTTGACTCATTTATTCCATTTAAATTAATACAGTTCCCACCCCTACTCCCCAGAAAGAAAATCCCACCCATTCTTCTTAGTCAGCAATGGGGCGTGTCTGCAAATGATGTTCATATGGTCTCTTTTCTGGAAACATTTCACCCTCCCCACTCTGTTGCAGATTATTCATGCTGTGAACAGCATTAGGGGACAGCTGCACTAAAAGACCATTACCAAAGTGCTGGAAATATATATGTGCTCCCATTTTGGAGGGAAGCATGTCAATTTTTCCCAGGGAGAAGAGATGGAATATGAGGGTGTTAGACCCTCAATAGAGGTCTTCCTATGGGATGGGGAGCAAGCAGATACCGGACACAGTGTTGGTATATAATACTTTAAATGTTCTTTATTGATTACAAAACAAACCTTAATCACTCCACATTCACGCCCCAAACATACTATACCAGAGTCCAAAGGTCAGAATGGTCCCGATGGCCAGCTGAAGTTTCTTTCATCAGGAGAAGATCATAAATGCAGGGAACTGGCAAAAACCACATCTATATCCACACGGGACTCTGGATCAATAAACAACTCTGATTTTCAGAAATCATATGCATCCATTTATAGTCCATTCCATCGCATCATTGGTTCTTTGCCTTTGTTTACTAGGCCGCCTACCCGCACAATTCCAGAGAGACAACCCTGGGCAGGCTGCCGTGATCCAAGGCATCCATTTCCTTCAATTTGTATACAATTTTATATCAGTCCCTCTAGTGTTATTTCCTTTTCTGATGATTTTCCATATTTTTCTTGAAACATCAAATTGTTTTTGCACAAAAAGTTCTAATAGTCCTTAACCTTAAGTCCTTGCTTGGGTTGCTAACTTGGAACGCACGTATTCATGGCAAGGCCTCAATGACCTATAACATATTACATAAATAAATGAATCACAATGTATATTGATATATATCTATATCCCAACATTCGGACTTATGTTCTATGCAGGTGCTTAAACAGTGTCCTTTCCTGAGCATCTTCCAACAATACCTTGAGTGACATGACTCGCATATGTCATGTGTTGTTCCTTCTCTGTTTACATCAAGGGGAAATTGTATATGGATTCTTTATTGATTGATTTTTTTTTTATGAAATGCCATGAGCTTTTATTAGTGAGGCAAGGCAGTGTGTCCTGTCCTTGGAACATAAAGTGGTCAGGTTTAAAGGTGTCTCTTACATCCTGTGGTAGTGAGTTCCACAGTCTTGAACAGCACACAAGAAAGTCCTGTCTCCTGCACAAACAAGCTCTCCCCTTGTGGTGTACAACTCTATTGTGCCTGAGTGGCACAGCTGTCAACTGCAGTCCTTGGCGAAGAGATTAAGACAAATTTTAAATATCCAGGCCCAAATTACTCAGAGTCTTGAATAGAAGGACCAAGACCTTTATTTTGGATGTGATATTCTATGGGAAGCCAGAGTAGTGAGCAGAGGACAGGTCAGATGTGGTCCCATAAGGCACATGGCTGAGGAGACAAGCTACTAGATGTGGTTTTCTCAGGGCTGAAGTTTTCATGCCCAAGTAGCCTGCATTGCTGGAGCCCAGTTGGGAGGTAATGACACTACATATTGGTTTGGGTCATTCAGTCTAATACTGACCACCTAAAACTAAGACTCTTGCTATCAACTACAAGCTCTTCCCCTCTTTTACCAAAAACTGAGAAAACCTGGTTTTATTAAACTAAATTTGGCAAAAATTTGAGCTGGGTATTTTCCAGCGTTAAAACAAAGTTCCCTGAGTTTTGAAATGTTTTTTACTGTCCAGATGTGAAAGAAACCAAAGGATGTTATAAACATCACATGGTTTGGTGACAATTACCACAGCTATGGTTAAACATTGTTAATGTTTGTAGTGTGGACAGGGCATTCAGATAAAGTTTTTCCATATTCACAGATGATGGTAAGAACGTAAGGAAAACAGACAAATAAGAATTTTTTCAATCAGACAGATGGAGCAATAGCAACATTTCAGTTTAAGTTGGTGTTTGGTTTCACAATTATTTAATTTAAAGTTCAGAGAGCCAACAAAAAACACACAAGAAACAGACTGTAGTACGTGAGTTGGTTCCTACTAAAAGATGACTAAGGCCTTGTCTATACTTAAAGTTACATGAGTTCATCTTTGAATCAGTTTAAAACCAGATCTAGTTAAACCAGTGCAAAAACCTTCAGGGACACTGAAGTTGATTTAAACCTGGGTTATGTTGATTTAACTTAATGTAGTAAGGCATAGGGAATTATTCTGAGCTAGTTTGATATAAAACAGGTTTGAATTGAATTAAAGTGTATACAAGAGTGTAAACACAGAGTTTTGAACTGGTTTTACTAAGTCAATTTTAAATCACACTTTTAGTCACACTTTCAATATAGAAAAGGCCTAAGACCCCAATTCTTTGAGGGCATCTGTGGAGCGCTGTGCAGGTGCAGGGTTCAGCCCACGCAGAGCTCATTGCAGGATTGTGGTTTAAGACTTTAATGGTTTGCATAAGCAACAAAGACTATTGCATCTTACTGGACAGCTGCAGCACTGGGGTAAGAATTCAAGGGCTATCACTAAAGACTGTTGAAAGTAACAGGCAAAGTTCTATCTTGCTTTTAAAAACAAACAAAGAAAACAACAAACAAACAAACAAAGTACTATTTGTTAAGAATCAAAGCAATTTTACAAATCACGATCCATATATGCACAAGAAAATGTTACATTTGCTATGAGAAAAATGAACGCATTGCTTTTTTATTTAGTCTTTTTGGCAGGTGAAATTTTTACTTTCTTGCGGATTATAAAAATGTGTTTGTTAGCGTTTAATCAGGCTGCAGTCTCAGGATGCCACAGGCTGATTGTGTGATGATTCAGAGAAAGTTTCTCATTGGAAAATAAGAAGGCTGCAGCAAACAGGAAGAGTTCATCTTCTGTCTTTGCAGAGAAATTTTGAAAGACAGCTGCAAAGTTTGTTTTGTTTAAAGAGGTGTTTGTACTTTATTTTTGTCTCTCTAATGTATAAAGAAGGTCTGGATATTTCTTAAGATTTTTTTTTCAGGCTTGGTTTTTACCTTAGAAATATCAGGAATGACAAGCTGTTTTGCTGCAAGAGTCATCTGAAGTTTAATTGACAGAGCTTTCTCAGCCCTTACTTGGAAATGAGGTGCTGAGACTTTCACAAAGAACGCTTTGCACCCAAGAGTTCTTTGGGCACATGAGATAAATTAATACTAACAAAATCAAATTGAAGCCAGAATTTTTGATACTCTGAGTAAAAACACCTCCCCTCCTTTATTAGTCAGATTTAATTTGCATAGTATCTCTGATGTCAAAATCTTATCAATTCTTCAGTCATCTAAAGAGCCTTCCAGAAACACCAAAATAGTCAAGACCTGAATTTCTAATATTAGCAGAAGCAGAAACTGCACTCAATCTTCTTTTTATTTCATTCCTTTATTTAAGCTTTTAGGGTTTCTTTATACATCATGAAGATGCAAAAAGGGCACAAACTTGGTTATTCACGCATGAAGATCCAAATTCCCCCAGCATGCTGCTGGTGTACAGATCCAGGCTTTTAATTTGTCCCAGGAGAGTGATAAAGACCTAATCTGTGAAGTTCACATCAGGATTGTAACCTTACCAACATTTTAAGGATATTCAGATCCAGAGATCCAGCCCAACACATTATATACTGAAACCTGTGAAAGATCACTTGTATTTAGTGACCATCTGCCCCGAGAAACCAGCCTGAGGCATCCCCAAACATTTTACAATGTTAAATTGTCTGAATTAAATAACCAGCTCTCCAAGGTGATCTGGGATCTCCCAGAACTGATCCTAGACACAGAAGCGACCTTTCCCAGAGGGTCAGTTGAACCACTTTGGACTTCAGTTCCAAGAAGACGTACTCTAAATATACATGGGTCTCCCCATCTTAAATCCACTTTGCAGAACGCTAGCAGTGCAAAGAGGATTTAAAACTACTTGTGTGGGCAGTTGAGGAGTCCTCCAGTTTAAGGGAATCTTTGGTTGGTGGAGATGATGGAAGGGCATGTTATCGTCCCCATTGACATACTTGTCATGGGTGCACTTAATATTAGAGAAAGAGCAGGAAGACACCTTTAGATCCCTCAGGTAAATTCTCCAGGGCCTTGTGCCTCATTAACACCTGTGGAAAGTGGGTGCAAAGTGGATCTTAATGCTACCATCTGATTTGGACATTGCACAATGACTACCCAAGGTGCAAGCCCATGGAAAACCAGGTCAATTGTCTGGGCAGAGGAGCACTTTCAGCTTTTCCAGTCATATTCTTGTCCATTCCTTTAAACCTCCTATCTCACGCGTTTCCTTCTGAGGCTTGATGCTGCAGGCATAGGAGTCAATGGCAGCGCAGGATCAGATCCGTAGTCAGTCCCTTCCTTGGATGGGCTTTTACTGAAGGTTCAGTGAGCAAATTACAGATATAGACCAGCCATGAGATTCTGAGGCAAAACCTAACTTGGCCAGCATTTAGGGGTGTTTGGATCCATGGCCTTGAGGTTGGGTCCATTTCTAATTATCATGTTTACTACATGAAAATAGGATGTGTTGTAAGATACATAGAGCTGAGCCAAAACTAGAGTCATTTATCTTAAACTTATTCCTGAATGTCCCATGTTCCTCCACTTCTACAATCACTTTGGGTGTTAATAAAATGGGCTCAGAGCCAAGCCATCTCGGGTTTTCAGTTAGACTGCATAAAAACCAAAACCCAACCAATGAGGTTTTGCTAAAATAGTGCCTCCCACAGTTTTGTTTATTTCTATAAATCTTTAGCCTGTTTCCTTATTGCTTTGCTGTAAAACAGTTAGTCATGATGAAGGGATTTATTAAGGCCTACAAATTTATCTCTTTAAATGGATGTTTTGCTTTTTAGAGAGGAAGGAGGAGCATGTAGTTAAGACACTAGACTGGGCAATTCTCATTTCTGCCAGAGACATTCTTTCAAGTCACTTAAGGCCAGATTTTCAAAGGTATTTAGGCACTTAAAGATGAAGGTAGGTGCCTAGTGGGATTTTCAAAAGCATCCAGGGCTGCCTCCCACTGTTTACCAGAACTTATTTTTTGTGATTAATTTTTTATTGATTTTCATAAAGAAACAGACAATGAAAAGTACAAAAAAGTACAGCGTGCATATGTTTCCAAATATTGCTTCACAGGATGGAATTACCTAATTTTACCACCTGTCAAACCTGCAAGACCAGAAAACGCAAACTCAGCCAATACTACATAGGCATAACACATTGGGGGCGCGGGGGAAGTAACACTAATACACCGGGAGAAGGCGTGCATGAATAGGGAGAGGAGGGAAGGAGGGGGTATGTGGAATGCAGGTCTGGCATTTCTTTGGGCCATCTCAATATTTTTATCCAAATGTATCTAGAAACAGGGTTCAAATTTCTTCAGATTCACATAATGGCTTTCTACATGGATAAGCTATTGTTTCTTTGGCGGCTAACTCAGACAAGTTATTGCTCTATTCTGGGCGTAAGCCTGCTTCATTTTTGTAAAATCATGGACTTGATGCTTGCTGTTGCCCTCACAAAACAAAGCCTCGGTGGCAGAGTTAAACCCAGCTTAGCAGGTAGATAACCTAGGATATAATTTTCAGATGAGGTTTGGCTGCTGAAGCTGAATGTTATTTTACCTCTTGTGTCCATCTCTGTTCACAGCTGCTCAGCTGTTGGACAGTCCCACAGCATAGACATCAGGGTTCCTTTCCCTTTGTTATAGCACCAACAAACATCAGAGGAGAACTTCCCCATCTTTGCACAACCTTTGTGGTGTCAATACATTTTAAATGAAATTTTGTGTTGTACCAGGCATAACCTGAGATCCACAGAGACATTTTTAATATTCTATAATATGCCCTGCCATTGGGATGCTTTTCAGGATTGTGATAAATCCCTTCTCATGCTTTCACAGAGGACTCTAGATCAGTGTTTCCCAACCTGGGTGTTGCGATCTCTAGGGGTATCACAGGCTTGGGCGGCAAGTCTCCAGCATCTTCAGCCCCAGCCCTCGGCGTCAGAGGTAGGTTGGCTTCAACCCCGGGCAGTGGGGTTCAGGAAACTTCAGCCCCCTACCTTTTCAAGTCTTAGTGGGGGAGAGGGGTAAGGATTTTTTTTAAGTCCGAAGTGGGTCACCAGCACAAAAAGGTTGAGAAACACTATCTTAATAGATACTCAACAAACCAAAGCCCACAACAGAGAAAGAAGGCTGTGCTGGTTAAGTAGCCAACTAGGTTTAGAGGGGAAGAGAAGGCAGCTGAAGAAAATGATACACATATAACAAATGGAAGAAAGAGGAGGTTTCCAATGGGGTCCCAATGGGATTGATTCTTGGCCCTACACTATTTAACAGCTTTAATAATGACCTGGAAGAAAACATAAAATCAGTTTGCAGATGACACAAAAATTGGGAGAGTCGTAAATAATGAAGAGGGCAGGCCACTGATTCACATTGAGCTAGATCGCTTGGTAAACTTGTTGCAAGCAAACAGTATGCATTTTAATCTGGCTCAATGTAAGCGTGTACATCTGGGAACAAAGAATGCTTAGAGTATGTTTATACTTAAACCACTCCAATGGCAGAGCTGCACTGCTGTAGCACTTCAGTATAGACACTACCTGTGCGGACGGAAGGGGTTTTCCCATCAGCATAGGTCAGTGCTTCTCAACCTTTTTGTGCTGGTAACCCCCTTCAGACTTAAAAAAAAAAAAGATTTTGACCCCCTTCCCCACACTAACACTTGAAAAGATAGAGGGCTGAAGCCACCGGAATCCCTCTGCCTATGTCTGAGAGCCTGAGCCCCGCCACTGGGGGCTCACAGCCCAAGCCTGTGATTCCCCTAAACTCATCCTGCGACCACCCTGGGGATCATGACCCTCAGGTTGAGAAACACTGTATAAGGTGTTCTTAAATGAGTCTTAATTATCATTCATAGTGTTCTGATTAAATACTTCCTCCCAGGTTATTAGACCCATAATTGTTTTCATTTTTGTGAGATTAGGGGACAGATGGACTAAGAATGACCTAGTTGCCCAGCTGTGATGTTGGGGTGAAAGCTTTGGATGTTCTGCATTGGCTTTTCTGTTAATAAATGAGACCTTCCTCCAGGGGGTGCTCTTTAGCAACTAATGGTCTGTTTGGACTTGTTGCTACCCTGGATGAGGGAAAAATCAAGTAAGTGTTCATCTGTAAAACCATGCCCGCCTGCAAGGGGGCCCACTGGATCAGCCTGGAATGATGTCAGGAAGGGAAATAAGTAGAGCTGGGTGCTAAGAAGCCAGGCGGGGCAGGAGGTGGGAAGAGTGTTGCTAGAACCAGCCAGGACCAGTTAGGTGCTGGCTGAGCAGAGGATGCACTGTATGCCTTTACAGTGATCTACATACTTTACTATGCTTATCACATGATTCTATACACAGGGGCATTTTGCGTTAAGTGATATGCCAGCAACTTGCCAGCTTTTCCATCCAATTCCCTGAAATCCTGCCTGAGCTGAAATAGGGTGAATTCAGTCTGTGCCACGAGCAGCTTTTGGAGTTCGTTACTACAATTGATCAGGGATTGCTACAAATCTGGAGATGTGTGTCACAGGGTGTCATGGTTCTTGGGGGGGTTGCAATCCAGACCAATGAGGGGCTGTGTCACCACCTGCATTTTAACCCTGGGTGCCTCTCAATGCTTTGCTGCTGTAGCTCCCAACCTGGGCCATTCACAACCAGCCTACCAGCATGCGGGTCACATTTTGAGTATCTGTGTACTGTCCTGGTTCAGCAGTTCTGACCCCAGCAGCCTCTCTGCAGCCCCATACCCTCACTCTGGCTTCCATCAGCCTTGGTTACAACCAGCAAGACAACCTCAACACACTCCTAGTCCTGAATTTCCCCAAATCCATGTGTCCTGAAGTGTCCCCTCCCGGACAGTTCAGAGAAATAATATGCTTCATTCGTTCCTTTAAAGACACAAAGACACATCATATCTTATTAATTTAGCTGGGATGAATACACCCTTCCTTTTAAACACAGCACTGAGTTGGTTTATTATAAAATAAAACAAATGTATTAACAATAGGACATTGGTTAAGTGGAAAAAAGGAATAAAGTTAGTAATGGTTACAAGCAAATGTAAATGAAAACATGCATCTAAAAGACTGAAACTTAATCTAGCAAGATACAGGCTTTGTTGAAGACGGTTTCTTTCACCAATGATTTTTCTTCCCAGCCATGGCTGACTTTCCCTCCATCAGGACCTTCCACAAAAGTACAAGGTGGTGGCTTCTCCTGTCTTCTTAGGTGAAAGGTCTTTACCAAAGCAGGTTTCTCACCTATATTTTGTTCCAGACACTTCAATCCTCCCCACCCCTCCCCTGGCCTTGGTTGAAGGACCCATCTTTCTCAGCTTGCAAGAGCTCTGTTCCCAAATGTCTGTCTAGTGATGGATGCCAACGTTGGTTCCTGTCCTTGCTTATATCTTCCAAAATTAAATGATGGCTACGGCTACACTACAGCTTAGGTCGATATAGCTTATGTTGCTCAGGGGTGTGAATAAGCCACATAAGTGGTTAACACATAACACAATTTTTCTCACTCAGAATATCAGTAGGGAGGAAGGGGGAGGAAATCAGGATGGGGCAAAACAATGGGAAGGGGGACACAAAAGGGAACCAATACAGTGTATTTAAAAAAAGAAACAAAATAAGTTATAGCTACATATGGGTACTTGGCAATGACTGGGCCCAATGTCACCCATTACCAGGCATTGAAAGAACCATTCTAACTAAATGTAGCTGTGCTCTCTTATAATCCCAGGGGAGCAGGTATAGGCAACCTGTCCCGACTCTCTGGGGTCCTCACAACCTCACATTGGAAACCTCCCCAGCAAAGGCGGGAGGTTGGAGTTTACGTTCCATAATGCAACAAGCCTCCCACAGGTCACATTTGTCTCTGAAATTGTGTGGATACATGGGTCCAGCAGGCCCCCACCGTCCCAAAGATCACAAGTAGATTCCAATAATGTCAGAGTTCCCGTTTGGGGGCAAGCTTCCATTGGAGGGCCATCCCTCGTACGTCAAACCATTTTCAAACAATAAACAACAAACCCAACAACTGTTACCTCAACCCCAAGTGCATGCACCAGCCTCCCCAGACACACGATCCACACACTAATATGAGTCAATATGGTCAATGGCTACATCATTGTCCCGCAGCAACACAAGGAGGCAAGTGAAAGTGAGCATGGGCAACCTCCCCCACCATTATCTTTTGGTCCTTGCTGCAGATATCCACCAGTGATGGCATGGCCCAGTCTCAATCAGAGGAGACCTTTTTCTATTCTCAGGGTTCTCAAGGATACACAGGCAGCCCTGACTCACTGCTGTTCACCACAGTCTGTGTGCACATCTTCACATTGCTCAGCATCTCTGTACTGCAACAGCAGAAGGATTTCCAGCAGGTCTACCTTAAGAAAGGCCAGCCTCCCATCCATAAGGCCACCTACTAGGAAATGGTGCTAGGAAATGGTTTGGATTGGATCCGCTGTTTCCCACCAGTGCGGGGTTGGGGTGGGGAATTTTCTTTCTACTCATTAAGACAATCACAACCACAATGATTCACAGGTAGCAAGGGAGCATGTGATGAGTCACCTCTGAGCCTGCCTAAACCCGAGTTTACTCTCAGCCTGAGCCTGCTGAAGCCTGATCAGTCATCCCTGAACCAGAAAATGTGATGAATCATCAGAGTTAATTAACTGCAAGTCATGTGATAGGGCCCACGTCATTCAACTAGCATTCAGCCAGTCCACAGGTGAGGACCCACACAAGTGATACCAAGGTTGGTATAAAAGCTCTTAAGGGAATAAGTCTCTCCAGTCTGCTCAACCTCACTATGTGACTGGAACACTCCCATTGCCAGTAATGTCAACAGACTGCTTCTGCTGCCCCTTGCTCCTGCTCTAGCCAGTGCCTGTTTCCATGCTAGCCAGCCCCAAGAAATGGTTGTAGGGCATAATCTTGGTTCAAGTGATCATGAGCTAATTCAGTTCAAACTGAATGGAAGGATTAACAAAAATAAATCTGCAACTAGGTTTTTGATTTCAAAAGGGCTGACTTTCAAAAATTAAGGAAATTAGTTAGGGAAGTGGATTGGGCTGAAGAATTTATGGATTTAAAGGTAGAGGAGGCCTGGGATTACTTTAAATCAAAGCTGCAGAAGCTATCAGAAGCCTGCATCCCAAGAAAGGGGAAAAAATTCATAGGCAGGAGTTGTAGACCAAGCATCTCAGAGAGGTGATTAAGAAAAAGCAGAAAGCATACAGGGAGTGGAAGATGGGAGGGATCAGCAAGGAAAGCTACCTTACTGAGGTCAGAACATGTAGGGATAAAGTGGGACAGGCTAAAAGTCAAGTAGAGTTGGACAATGCAAAGGGAATTAAAACCAATAGTAAAAGGTTCTATAGCCATATAAATAAGAAGAAAACAAAGAAAGAAGAAGTGGGGCCGCTTAACACTGAGGATGGAGTGGAGGTCAAGGACAATCTAGGCATGGCCCAATATCTAAACAAATACTTTGCCTCAGTCTTTAATAAGGCTAAAGAGGATCTTAAGGATAATGGTAGCATGACAAATGGGAATGAGGATATGGAGGTAGATATTACCATGTCTGAGGTAGAAGCGAAACTCTAACAGCTTAATGGGACTAAATCAGGGGGCCCAGATAATCTTCATCCAAGAATATTAAAGAATTGGCACCTGAAATTGCAAGCCCATTAGCAAGAATTTTTAATGAATCTGTAAGCTCAGGAGTAGTACCGAATGATTGGAGAATTGCTAACATAGTTCCTATTTTTAAGAAAGGAAAAAAAGGTGATCTGGGTAACAACAGGCCTGTTAGTTTGACATCTGTAGTATGCAAGGTCTTGGAAAAAAATTTGAAGGATAAAGTAGTTAAGGACATTGAAGTCAATGGTAAATGGGACAAAATACAACATGGTTTTACAAAAGGTAGATCATGCCAAACCAACCTGATCTCCTTCTTTGAGAAAATAACAGATTTTTTAGACAAAGGAAACGCAGTGGATCTAATTTACCTAGATTTCAGTAAGGCGTTTGATACCATGCCACATGGGAAATTATTAGTTAAATTGGATAAGATGGGGATCAATATGAAAATTGAAAGATGGATAAGGAATTGGTTAACAGGGAGACGACAGCTGGTCCTACTGAAAGGTGAACTGTCAGGCTGGAGGGAGGTTACCAGTGGAGCTCCTCAGGGATCAGTTTTGGGACCAATCTTATTTAATCTTTTTATTACTGACCTCAGCACAAAAAGTGGGAGTGTGCTAATAAAGTTTGAGGATGATACAAAGCTGGGAAGTATTGCCAATTTAGAGAAGGACCGGGATATCATACAGGAGGATCTGGATGACCTTGTAAACTGGAGTAATAGTAATAGGATGAAATTTAATAGTGAGAAGTGTAAGGTTATGCATTTAGGGATTAATAACAAGAACTATAGTTATAAGCTGGGGACGCATCAATTAGAAGTAATGGAGGAGGAGAAGGACCTTCGAGTATCGATTGATCATAGGATGACTAAGAGCTGCCAATGTGATATGGCCATGAAAAAAGCTAATGCGGTCCTGGGATGCATCAGGCGAGGTATTTCCAGTGGAGATAAGGAGGTTTTAGTACCGTTATACAAGGCACTGGTGAGACCTCACCTGGAATACTGTGCAGTTCTGGTCTCCAATGTTTAAGAAGGATGAATTCAAACTGGAAAAGGTACAGAGAAGGACTACTAGGATGATCCAAGGAATGGAAAACTTGTCTTATGAAAGGAGACTTAAGGAGCTTGGCTTGTTTAGCCTAACTAAAAGAAGGTTGAGGGGAGATATGATTGCTCTCTATAAATATATTAGAGGGATAAATACAGGAGAGGGAGAGGAATTATTTAAATTCAGCACCAATGTGGACTCAAGAACAAATGGGTATAAACTGGCCACCAGGAAGTTTAGACTTGAAATTAGACGAAGGTTTCTAACTGTCAGAGGAGTGAAGTTTTGGAATAGCCTTCCAAGGGAAGCAGTGGGGGCAAAAGACCTAACTGGCTTTAAGATTAAACTTGATAAGTTTAGGGAGGAGATGGTATGATGGGATAACATGATTTTGGTAATTAATCGATCTTTAAATATTCATGGTAAATAGGCCCAATGACCTGTGATGGGATGAGATCTGAGTTACTACAGAAAATTCTTTCCTGGGTATCTGGCTGATGAATCTTGCCCATATGCTCACGGTTCAGCTGATCGCCATATTTGGGGTCGGGAAGGAATTTTCCTCCAAGGCAGATTGGAAGAGGCCCTGGAGGTTTTTCGCCTTCCTCTGTAGCATGGGGCACGGGTCACTTGCTGGAGGATTCTCCGTTCCTTGAAGTCTTTAAACCACGATTTGAGGACTTCAATAGCTCAGACATAGGTGAGAGGTTTTTCGCAGGAGTGGGTGGGTGAGATTCTGTGGCCTGCATTGTGCAGGAGGTCGGACTAGATGATCATAATGGTCCCTTCTGACCTTAGTATCTATGAATCTATGAGCTGAGCATTAATAGTAATAGCTATTTCCATTAAAGTATGCCGTCTGCTGCTGTTAGATGGTAGTGTGCAAACTGCCTGGGCTTCCTCTGTTGGCTGACTCCCATGAAAGGTCTTGGCTTTGCTTAGCAAGAGGATATGTGTTGTGCAGGGGATGGCTAGCTGAGGGGACTGATGTCTTATAAAAGACCGGAGAGGACTTTGTGGTTTATCACCCAAAACTGGGGCTGCAAAAATCAATCAGTTTAATAGCCTGTTAGTGTCTTTCAAATTTCAATGGTGGTGTGTCTTCTGCAGTAAGCTGGTATGACAGTAGTATAAGATCCAGGGGTATCTGAAGGAATGGGGTGAGGCCCCATTGTCTAAAAACCCAACACACTTCAGTGCAGCCAGAGCCCTCTTCCTTCAGCACTGGCCTCCCCTAGAGCTGGCACCAGGTGGCATCACCCACTACAGGAATACTCTGTTTTAATTGCCATCCCCCACCCTCTTTCTCCAACCACAGACACCCTAAAATCTGGATCCCAGGCACAGAAGGAAGGGAAGCCTATTACATATGTATTTAGTCACACTGAAATGCCTCTGTATTCCTTACTCACCTATTTCCCTCCCTCTCCCCAACACTTGCTGTGTGAAGGCTAATTTAGGCCATCGTCCTGCAAATATCTAGTCCCATTTACTTCAATACCAGCCCCTGTCCCCTGCATCTTCCTTCCATGCCCTCTGAGCCTTTCCATGCTCCCTATATGCACCCCAGCCTCCTCCCCTTCCACACCTTCCTGCTGCTGCACCTTTTTCCATGTATCCCTATTATACACTCCACCCAATCCAGTCCAGTTTGACAAAAACTCAAAAATTTTAAGATCAGCCTGAAAAGTTTTTTTTCCTCGTTTTGTCCTTATAGCCAGTGAACTGGAAAAAAAAATCAGCCATTTACCCAGTTCTATTCATCCCCTTATTATGGAGTGGCAGCAGTCCCTTCTCACTTTAACTATGGTGGGGCTACTGGCACTCCATAATAATATGGGCTCAGATCTTCAGAGGTATTTAGGCACCTAACTCATAGATGTCAATGAGAGTCAGGCATCTAAATACCTATGAGGATCTGGGCCTTGGTGAATTCAGACCATGTTCCCAAAGTGTGGAACAGCAAAGGCACAGAGAAGTTACATTTACCCACAATTCCTGCATCATTGAAACATTCTGTAATCTTAGCTGGCCATTGGCTACATTTCTGAGTCTAACCATCACAACCTTCCCAAAAAGAAATGGATCCTCCTGAAATGTCAGGTCCTGAAACTCATCCCAGTGTAGAGAATTCTCCTGGGAAGCTTAGTAAAAATCACACACTGGGTTTCAATGGCAGGAGAGAGGGGTAACTTTAGTGCCTTCATGGCCAAGATGGAGTCTGCTGTGCCAGAAGCTCTGGACAGGAAAAGGAGCATGCAGGAACGCAGCAGGCAAACTCCCTTCCATCCCAGGGGCACCTAGTCCACCTCCCCTACCCCAGAAGTTTCTGCTTCTGTTCACTTTAAAAATTCAGGTTTTGACTACTCTGGCTTTCCTGGCAGGTTTTGCAGATGACTGAAAAATTGGTAAGATTATGACATCAGAGATACCATACAAGTTAAACCTGACTAATAGAGACAGGAACTGGTTTTTATTCACTATGTCTAAAATTGTGTTTTTTGTTTGTACCTATTAATTTCATATGCCCAAGAAATGCTTTGGAGAAAAACTCTAAAATTTCACCACCTCATATGCAAATAAGGGCTGAGAAAGCTCTACTGATGAAACTTACTGCAGAGACAAGGTGGGTGAGGTATTGGGCCAGCTTCTGTTGGAGACGGAGACAAGCTTTCAAGCTACACAGGGCTGTGGAAAGCTTGAGAAAAAGCTTGAAAGCTCAAAAGCTTGCCTCTGTCACCAGCGGAACTAAATTTGGCAAAAATTTGAGGAAAAAAATATTGAAATTTTAACAAAGAACATTGTTTTAGCTGGGTATCTACCAGGGTTAATACAAAGTTCCCTTACTGAACTATTAAATGTTTTTCAATGTCCAGATGGGAAAGAAAGCAAAGGATGTTATAAGCATCACATGGTTTGGTGACAATTACCACAACTATGTTTAAATATTGTTAATGTTTGTAGTGTGGACAGGGCATTCGGACAAAGTGTTAAGAATTTAAGGAAAAAAGAAAAAAAGAATTTGTTTGATTAGACAGATGGGGGAATAGCAATTTTCAGTTAAAGCTGGTGTTTGGTTTCACAATTATTAATTTAAAGTGCACAGAGACAATAAGAAACACACAAGAAGTAGTCTATGGTACCTGAGTCAGTTCCCACTAAAAGATGACTAAGGCCTAGTCAATATTTTAATTTACAGCATTTTACCTTTAAATCGGTTTTAAAACAGACTTAATTAAACCAGTGCAAAATCCTTCAGGGACTCAAAATTTATATATCGATTTAGCTTAATTTGATAAGGAATAAGAAATTATGTTGAGTTAATTTGATATAAACCAAGTTTAAAATGAATTAATAATGTATACAAGAATGTAAAAGTAGGATTTTTAATTGATTTAACTCAGTTAAAAATTTTAAAAATCACACTTAGTTAAATGGAGGTGACTTTATAATACAGACAAGGCTTAAGCCCCAATTCTGCAAAGACTGATCTCTGGCTCCAGTGGAGCTCTGTGCAGGTGCAGGGCTCATTGCAGGATTGCGGTCAAATACTGAAATGGTTTGCATAAGCAACAAAGGTTATTATATCTTAATGGACAGATGCAGTGCTGGGGTAAGAGTTCAAGAACAATGACCATATATATCACTAAAGGTTGGTGAAAGTAACAGGCAAAACTATCTTTCTCTTATCACCACACATACACGACCCAGGAATTGCAACATGAACTGTGAGAAAAAATGAACATATTGCTTTTTTTGTTGAGACATTTTGGCAGGTGAGATTTTTATGTTCTTCCTGGTCATAAGAATGTGTTTGTTATCATATAATCATGCTGCAATCTCAGGATGCTGAGGGATGATTGTGCGATGATTCAGACAGTGTTTCTTACTGGAAATGCAGAAGTTGGCACAAAACAGGAAGAAGTCACTGCTCGTAACAGCAAAACTTTCCAAGACTGCTGCAAAGTTTGTTTTTCGGTCAAAAGGAGTTTGTATTTTATTGCTGTGTCTATAACATAGAAAGCAGGTCTGGATATTTGTTAAATGATTTTTTCTTTCCAGCTTTGTTTTTACCTTAGAAATATCAGGAACGACAAGTCTGGTTTTGCTGGAAAATTTTAAAACATACTAAAAACAAAAGAACCTACACACCAACTTCAGGCTCTGATAGGTGTCAGTTCGTCCAACCCTGCCCCTTGGAAAGAATGTCCTGTCCATTAGCTGGATCAGAAACAAGGTCCTGAGACAGTTTAAACTCAGGCTATTTATCGAAAAGCTCTTTCTTTGTCTGTTGGTCTCTAGAGAATCTAGTTAGAACTGAAAAATGTGAACCCCTCCAAGTGGTGATACATCTCTGGAGATTGTTACAACCTGAGTGAATTTATATAATCACGTCACACTGTTCTTAGTTCCTAGAGGAGCTGCAGTTTCCCTCTCTCATGGAACTATATACAATTTGTTTTTAATATGTTTTCTCTGTAATGTTTTCACCGTAAGAATAAATGTGCTTGCTAGTGTGGTAACTTATAACTTCCGGCAATTACATATGTTCATTGCGCTCAGGGAGAAAGCAAAGTGTAGTAGACCACAGCCTGTTTAGGCAGTCTAGCTTGTTGGGGGTATGACAGTGTCTGCAAAGAACTATGCAGCCTGGAAAAATCCCAGTCAGAAGGGAGAGAGACACACATCTCCACCCAGGAGAGGTGACAATTGAGGAGCTGGCTGCTCAGAGTGGGAGCCCTTAAGAGTCCACAGAGAGGGATACAGGTGCAAGTGCCCTGAACTGTGACAGCCAACTCCTCAGATTACTTCTGTTTGCTGCATGAGTAGACTGCAGCAAAGTGTGGGGTGTATGTGAAATATTGCCAGGAAAGAGCTCATATGAGCATACACTTGCAGACAAGACGCTTTCTCCAATGATCTATTGCTGCATGAGAAAGGGGGGATTTTTTGAGGGGGGGACACAAATTCTATTTCATGTTCCTTTGGTTGGTGCAAATTTTCTAATGAACTCCTAATTCAAATACACTGCCAAAATATGATCTAGTGCCCATAAGAGCAACTGCACTGCAGTCAATGGAGTTGCACCTTCTTTCAACAGTTGGAATTTGACCCCAGTTGTGTAAATTTAGGCTCTGCCCTGATCAGCTGCAAAAGAAAAATGAAGGAGGGTGTCAGAAGGGAAATTACAGGAGAAAACTTGAGTCCTGATGCCAGATTGGGAGTCATAATGACAATCCAAATACAATTGTTATTTTATTTTAACAACTAAGAAAAACAGGAATAAGGGGGAACATAAGAACAGCTATAGTGGGTCAGACTAAAAGTCCATCTAGCCCAGTATCCTGTCCTCCAACAGTAGCCAGTGCCAGGTGCCCCAGAGGGAATGAACAGAACAGGTAATCATCATGTGATCCATCCCCTGTCGCTCATTCCCAGCTTCTGGCAAACAGCTGGCGCTCACCATCCCTGTTCATCCTGGCTAATAGCCATTGATGGACCTATTCATCAATGGGGTGTCATTAGGTGCTATATATGTTCTCCCCTCCCTGCCCCTGCCCCAAACTTCAGTTTTAGTCTGTCTGTCCATTTAGGGCCTGATTGTAGAACCCTTACACTCCGTCATGCTGAATAGCACATACTCAAACAAGCAGCCCAATGGACTTCAGTGGGAGCACTCATGTGAGTTAATGTGCAGAACTGGGTCCTGTGGGATAAGTATGAAATTAAAGAATTAAACGTTATCTTATCATTTCAAATATTATTAATAATTCCAACAGGTCCTTAAACACCAAGTTCTCTCATGCAGAGATCACAAGCCAGATTTGGGCTCCAACTTTGGCTGCTTTGCACAACTGTAGAGGAACAGTTTAACTGCCTAGCTGGGAATTCCACCTGAGTAGGAGGAGGTGGGGTAGTGGGAACTGGTGGAAGAAATGGGCCATGGCTGAGCTTCTCTGCATTCTGCATGTTTCTTGCTCCCAGAAGGGTCTGTTGAAGCCAGGAAGAGTCAGACATAGATTAGAATAACCTGCTGAATCCATAAATTGCAATCGTTGCACACAAACACCTTTGCCTCATCTCTCCTTGAGCCACATCATCTTTTTCACATGTATTTAAAGTGCCCAGCACATTTTAAGGTGCCATAAAAATAATATTACAGAATTCTTTTACATTGCTTTGTCCATGGGACATGCTATTGGGTGTTGTAAAGCTTTTGTGTTGTGCATATTCCGGAGGCAGGGCCAGATTAACTCTCCTGTGGGCCCAGGGCTATTAGATTTTGTGGGTTGCCTGAGGGTTTTGAGTGGGGGAGTGGGCTCAGGGCTGGGGTAGGGGATTGGGGTGAGGGAGGGGGTGCAGCTCCATCTTGAGGGTTGGGCTGTGGGGTGGGGCCACAGATGGGACAGGAGGTTGGGGTGCAGCAGGAGGTTTGGGGTGTGGGCTCTGGCTGGGAGTTTGGGTGCAGGAGGGCACTCAAGGCTGCAACAGGGGTGCAGGTGGGGGTGCGGGGTCTGCGAGGGGGTTTGGGTGCAGGAGGGGGCTCCAGGCTGGGGTAGGGAGTTGGGATGCAGGAGGGGGTGCGGGGTGCAGGCTCCGGCCAGGAGGCGCTTACCTCGGGTGACCTGCCCTGGCTCTGCGCAGCTCTGCTCCCCGCGGTGGCCAACATGTCCCACTCCTAGGCAGAGGGGCCAGGCTGCTCTGTGTGGTGCACACTGCCCGTGCCCACAGGCACCACCCCAGCAGCTCCCATTGGCTGTGGTACCCGAGGCCCTGGGCTGCAGCCCCAAAGCCCCTGCATTAATCCGGCCCTGTCCGGAGGAATTCATTCCTTTTTTGCACAGATGCAGAGTGGACGTTCCAGTGCCTCAGAGAAGGAGCCTGTGAGGACTAGGGATCCAGCAGTGGTGAAGCTGGAAGGCAGACACCCATGGGGAGAGCATGAAGTGCTAACTGAAGCCATCAGCACAGCTGTAATGCCAAAAGCAGACACTCAGTCATGTCTTATTCAAATAGAACTGCCCATAGCAGAACTGCTGCTCTTGGATCAAATTTTACAGTTACACCATGTAACTATGGAGGTAACTCCATTAGCTTCAAGGAAGTTACTCTGCACTCACACTGGTGTGACTAAGGTCAGAATTGTGTCCCTCAAGTACCAGTCAGATCAGTGCAGCAAACCAAGTGGCTGAATTGTGATGAGCAACACATGCCAAACAAAGGGTGAGCATCAGAGACTACTTGGCCATTCTAACTCAGTTTACTGACACTGCTCTCTGGTTCTCTCTCAGCTTTCCCTAGCCATTCCCATGATCTCATAGCTTTCCTTGCCTAATTGTCTTTTTCCCAAAACTGTTACTGTTGCTTTCCCCCCCCCCGCCCCATTCAGTTCCTCTCCCTGCAACTTTAAGATCTAAGATCTTTGAATGTCTCAGCTCCTAGCACATGTTCAGTTGACTTTACCTAACTGACACCAGTGTGTGGCTTTGCTTGCTTTGTTTATTTTAGAGATGTATTTGCTCCCCAAACTTCAGATCTGAACACCCCAACCTTGGGGAAAGTTCAAATCACATTCCAAACTTTTAGGCTTCAAATGTCCACGTTTTTGAACATTAAGATCACCCGCTTGAGTCTGAAAGGATGTCAAATTTAGTAGGATACTGTCACAAAAAAAGAAAACTTGAATCTAAATTTGGAATTGAGAAAAATATAACTACTGTATCTTCTTTCTGTAGTCGTTTTAAATTTTTTCCCCCAACATCCCTGGTTGCTATAAAAACTTCTCATTGGGCTTGCTATTTTCCAGAACAGATTCAAGCTCATCTCTAATTTAAATCACACTTTCCATGCCTTTTTCTGAGCCCTCACAATGGAGAGGAGAGTGCTAAGGGATTGAAAAATAACCAGTCCCTTTCACAGAGTTTATCTGGGTAATGTCCATCACTGTACTAGTGTGGAAGGGAATGTCTAGAGCTGACATGGGTATGTCTACACAGCAGCTGGGAGTGTGCTTCCAATGTGGATAGATAGACATGCGCTAGCACCGGCAGTGGGTTCAGCTAGCCACCTGAGTACAGTCCTGCCCAACACCTTGAGTACGTACTTAGGTGGCTAGCCCGAGCTGCCCTGGCCACACTGCTGGTTTTAGAACACTAGCTCTAGCAGAGCTAGCACATCTGTCAGCCCGCCCAAGGAAGCACTCTGCAGTGCAGACATACCCAGAGGCACAAATCATCCCTGAAATTCCCATCTCTAGTAGTGTGGCTGGGTACTGGGGCAAGGCAAGCTGTGCCACAGCCTACACTGAAGAAACCTTCACAGTCCTAGCACCCCTGCATCTCCACAGGAAAGAAGACTGAAGGATCTGCCTAATAGTGGACCCCCTCACCTCATCCCACCCAGTATCCCTGTCTGACAACATTCCTGGGATTCCCACAGAGCTGGGAGCCAGACTATTGAGAGGAAGCACATCCCCTTGCACAGCCCCTCCAAATCCTGCCCCTGAGGTAAGATTTGTTCTTACATGCATATTTTTGTCTTTTTCCCTCCATGCTGTGCTTGTTGTAGGCCCAGACTCAGTTGCTGACTCCGTGTGTCACCTAGAGTAAGTCACGTCACCTCTCTGTGACTGAGTTTCCCCCTCTGTAAAATGTGGATAATTCTCTCTCATACGGGGATATTGGGAGGCTAAATGCAACAACTGTAAAATGCTTGGACAGCCTTGGATGACCGCAGTTGGGAAGTGTCATATTTAATTACTTGTCTTGGAATATTTTCTCTCCTTAAAGAAACATTGACACAATAAAATATAATGTTCAATCTAGGGTGCCCGCTGTCTGAGCCAGAAACAAAACTGTGCTCTGCCCAGAGAGCCTTCCTGCCCAAGACTGTTACCGTGGAGCTCAATCTTGGTTGGAATAAAAATAACAAATACCTTTACGTGAGCCATGTACACATTTAAAATCACCACCTTTCTTCTAAGTATAAGGTATAAGTAGGCACTTATATTGATGTGAAATCTCTAAACAGGAAGTTGCAGGATAGTTGTGCTCATTTTGCAGTTTTTATGGGTTTTTTTAAGCTATTCTTTTTCACTTATTACATTTTCAGGAAACACATTTTCTACCAGCTCTTTCAGGAAAAGTGCAAGATAGAAAAAGTGTTGAAAAACTTCACAGCAAACTCAGTCTGAGTGCCCAATGGTGAGTCATGGCAGAAGTGTGGCGATCGCACAGATACACAGACAGGAAACTGTCAGATTTGAAAGTATTTGACTGTTCAGAAAACTGCAAAAAACCTCCATAAGGCTTTTCAGCCAAGGATCTCTGAGCACTTTACTAACCTTCAGGGCCAACATTTTTAGAAGCCTTCAGTAATTTGCAAGCCTTCATTTTTGGAGAGTGCAGCTTGAGACTCGTAGGACCTTATTTTCAGAGCTATCAAAGACTCAGAGCTACCAGTGGCAATCCAAATAGAAATCAGGCATTAGGTGTGTCAAGGTTCCTTCCCCACACTGAACTCTAGGGTACAAATGTGGGGGCCTGCATGAAAACCTCCTAAGCTTACTTTTACCAGCTTAGGTTAAAACTTCCCCAAGGTACAATCTATTTTACCTTTTGCCCTTGTACTTTATCGCTGCCACCACCAAACATCTAACAGATATATAACTGGGAAAGAGCCCGTTTGGAAACATCTTTCCCCCTAAAATCCTCCCAAACCCTACACCCCCTTTCCTAGGGAAGGTTTGATAAAAATCCTCACCAATTTGCATAGGTGAACACAGACCCAAACCCTTGGATCTTAAGAACAATGAAAAAACAATCAGATTCTTAAGAGAAGAATATTAATAGAAGAAAAAGTAAAAGAATCACCTCTGTAAAATCAGGATGGTAAATACCTTACAAGGTAATTAGATTCAAAATATAGAGAATCCCTCTAGGCAAAACCTAGATACAAAAAGACACAAAAACAGGAATC
The DNA here is from genome assembly GCF_009764565.3 of Dermochelys coriacea. Classification (NCBI taxonomy): domain Eukaryota; kingdom Metazoa; phylum Chordata; order Testudines; family Dermochelyidae; genus Dermochelys; species Dermochelys coriacea. Next base: position 190,635,687 of record NC_050069.1, on the reverse strand, counting down.
TACATTCCATTCAGCATAACTTATTTTCTCAGCCATTTAAAGAAAACAGAATCTAACGCAAATCTAGCTAGATTACTTACTAAGTTCTAACATTCCATTTCTGTTCTGTTCCCGGCAAAAGCATTACACAGACAGAGAAAGAGGCTCTGTTTCTCCCTCCCCCCAGCTTTTGAAAGTATCTTGTCTCCTCATTGGTCATTTTGGTTAGGGGTCAGCGAGGTTATCCTAGCTTCTTAACCCTTTACAGGTGAAAGGGTTTTTCCTCTGGCCAGGAGGGATTTTAAAGGTGTTTACCCTTCCCTTTATATTTATGACAAGGTGTCACAAGCTGGGCACAAAAACATGGTGACACAAAATGATTGATTGCATCTGAAAACTTGACTGCATGTTATTAGTGGCCTGATGCGGTAAGGTGTTGAGTGCTCTCCACTCTTGTTGACTGCAGTAGAAGTTGAGGGCCCTCTGGACCTGGCCTGAATCCCTAGATGTCATGACATACCTGAGATACTGTAGGACTATAAAAAGAAAAGGAGTACTTGTGGCACCTTAGAGACTAACAAATTTATTAGAGCATAAGCTTTCGTGAGCTACAGCTCACTTCATCGGATGCATCCGATGAAGTGAGCTGTAGCTCACGAAAGCTTATGCTCTAATAAATTTGTTAGTCTCTAAGGTGCCACAAGTACTCCTTTTCTTTTTGCGAATACAGACTAACACGGCTGCTACTCTGAAACCTGTAGGACTATAGATCTCCATTTTACAGTCTGGGAAACTGAGCCTCAAAAAGGCTTTGATCCTGTAAGGTGCTAAGCATCTTTAAGGTACAGCCTTGTGTTGGCAGAGTGCAGAGCCACATCACCCAAGTGTGAGCCTTGGGAGGAATTATCCCGGGTTTCTAGAGTGTAGCTCAAAGATAGCACACTTGAAAGGTTGGAATCTGATAAGGAAAAATTGAGACCTTTCATGGAAAGATGAAGGTTCAAATGTTTGAGTTTTTTTCTGTACTCACTGGTCCATAATGACTCCATACACAGCCTCTTCAGAAGTGTAGCTTAGATTCATATGACAGCATTTTGTATGACTGCTTATAGAATCATAGACATGTAGGAGTGATCTCTGTGGAGGATTCCCTTGAAATGATGGAGTCCATCAACTCGCTGTTCTGCCGTACTGCTTAGTTGTGTGGGGAAATGAACAAGTCAGGCTACTACAATTATCTACCCCACCCTGCTTCAGCACTTCACAAAAGCAAAGCCACTTACCAGGGGTCTCCTCTCTGCTTCTGGCTCGCCAGACAGTGACTGCTGTGACTGGCTAGACAGCTCTGGAGCGGAGAAGAGCTCCTGGTTGGATGCATCATGGGGCTCCGAATCTTCTTCAGCCTCCACCTCTTCATCAATGACTTCCTCCTTGTGGCTAGGTCCACTTTCCACTGACTCCAGACCCACCGAAGTATCACGGGGTCTTAGCGGTGGATGTGGCGTTGCCACCGAGGACAGTGTCCAACTCTTTGTAAAAATGGCAGATCTGGGGCGCAGCACCAGAGCTATGGTTTGCCTCTCTCACCTTGTGGTAGGCGTTCCTCAACTCCTTCACCTTCGCCCTGCACTGCAGCATGTCCCGGTCATATCCCTTTTGGCACAAGCTGCGCGCAGTCTGGCCGAAGGTATCATAATTCCTATGGCTGGAGCACAGCTGGGACTGGACAGCTTCCTCTCCCCAAACACCGATGAGATCCAGCAGCTCAGCATTGCTCCAAGCAGGAGATCATTTGGTACGTGGAGCTGCCATGGTCACCTGGGAAGATATGATGAGACCTCTCCATGTTTCGCTGAGCAAACAGGAAGGGGAATTCCAAAATTCCCGGGGCTTTAAAGGGATAGGGCTGACGGCAGGGGTTCTGGAACAATATGTATAATGGGGGTGCTGAGAGCCACTGAACTGAACTATAAACCCTGCATATAATGGAAATCACTTCAAGCCAGGGGTGCAGCAGCCCCCCCCCAGCACCCCTAGTTTCTGCACCTATGCTGACCAGAGTAGTCAGGACAGGCACTGTGGGACACCTCCCGGAGGCCAATAACGGCATGAAATCAACCAGGGTGTCTAAACTGGCACTGCAGATCTAAAGCCTTGGCACAAAAAATCTTACGCCTCTCGTCAGGGTGGTTTTTTTGCAGCACTGCAACTGAGGAGTTTTGGAGCAAAATGTGGCTTTGCAGTGTGTACACCCCTGAGGTTTCAGTGCAAAAAGCTGCTTTTCAGCACAAAAACTTGCCAGTGTAGACAAGGCCTTACATATGACACTTCTGTTCATACACCGGAATGATTTCAACTTTTTTCACAACTGCATCACATTGCTGAATCATTCAATTTGTGAGCCACTATAACCACCAGATCCTTTTTTCTATAGTACTGCTGCCTACCAAATTATTCCCCATTTTGTAGTTGTGCATTCAATTTTGCCTTCCTAAGTGTAGTATTTTGCACGTGTCTTTATTAAATATCATTTTGTTGATTTCAGACCAATTCTCTAATTTTTCAAGGTTGCTTTGTATTCTAATCCTGTCCTCCAAAGTGCTTGCAACTGGGGCTGCCAAGTGATTAAAAACATTAATTGCAATTAATCATGCAATTAATTGCACTGTTAATAACAGAATACCACTTATTTAAATATTTGTGGATATTGTCTACATTTTCTAATTGATTTCAATTACAACACAGGATACAAAGTGTACAGTGCTCACTTTATATTTATTTCTATTACAGATATTTGCACTGTAAAAAATAAAAGAACTAGTTTTTCAATTCACCTAGTACAAGTACTTTAGTGCAATCTCTTTATCATGAAAGTTGAATTACAAAAGTAGAATTATGTACAAAAACCCTGCATTCAAAAATAAGAGTGTAAAAATTTAGAGGTTTCAAAGTAGCAGCCGTGTTAGTCCGTATTCACAAAAAAGAAAAGGAGTACTTGTGGCACCTTAGAGACTAACAAATTTATTTGAGCATAAGCTTTAGTGAGCTACAGCTCACTTCATCGGATGCATTCAGTGGATCCAATGAAGTGAGCTGTAGCTCACGAAAGCTTATGCTCAAATAAATTTGTTAGTCTCTAAGGTGCCACAAGTACTCCTTTTTTAAAAAAAAAAATTTAGAGCCTACAAATCCAATCAGTTCTACTTCTTGTTCAGCGAATCGCTCAGACAAATAAGTTTATTTAGATTTGCAGAAGATAATGCTGCGTGCTTCTTGTTTACAATGTCACCTGAAAGTGAGAATAGGTATTTGCATGGCACTATTGTAGCCGGTGCTGCAAAATATTTACATGCCAGATGCACTAAAGATTCATTTGTCCCTTGATGCTTCAACCACCAATCCAGAGGACATGCATCCATGCTGATGATGGTTTCTGCTCAGTAATGATCCAAAGCAGTGCGGACCAATGTATGTTCATTTTAATCACCTGAATCAGATGCTACCAGCAGAAGGTTGATTTTTCTTTTTTGGCGGTTTGTGCTCTGTAGTTTCCACTTCAGAGTGTTGCTCTTTTAAGACTTCTGAAAACATGTTGCACACCCCGTCCTGATCAGATTTTGGAAGGCACTTCAGATTCTTAAATCTTGGGTCGAGTGCTGTAGCTATCTTTTAGAAATCTCACATCGGTACCTTCTTTGCATTTTGTCAAATCTGCAGTGAAAGTATTCTCAAAATGAAAATCACGTGCTGGGACATCATCCAAGACTACTATAACATGAAATATATGGCAGAATGCAGGTAAAACAGAACAGGAGACACGCAATTCTCCCCCAAGGAGTTCAGTCACTAATTTAATAGACGCATTTTTTTTTAATGAGTGTCATCAGCATGGAAGCATGTCCTCTGGAACGATGGCCGAAGCATGAAGAGGCATAGGAATCTTTAGTGCATCTGGAACATAAATATCTTGAGACGCCAGCTACAACAGTACCATGCAAATGCCTGTTCTCACTTTCAGGTGACATTGTACATAAGAAGCAGGTTGAGGTATCTCCAATAAATGTAAACAAACTTCTTTCTCTTAGTGATTGGCTGAACAAGAATAGGACTGAGTGGACTTGTAAGCTCTAAAGTTTAATATTGTTTTGTTTCTGAGTGCAGTTATGTAACAAAAAAATCTAAATTTGTAAGCTGCACTTTCATGATAAAGAGATTGCACTATAGTACTTGTATGAGGTGAATTGAAAAATACTATTTTGGTTATGATTTTACAGTGCAAATATTTGTAATAAAAATAACAAAGTGAGCACTGTATACTTTGTATTCTGTGTTGTAATTGAAATTGATATATTTGAAAATCCAAAAATATTTAAATACATTTCAATTGGTATTCTATTGCCTAATAGTGCAATTAATCGCGATTAATTTTTTTAATTGTGATTATTTTTTTTAGTTAATCACATGCATTAACTGCAATTAATTGACAGCCCTACTTGCAAGCCCTCCCAGCTTGATGTCATAAGCATGCTCACTCTGTTATCCAAGTCATTAATGAAAATATTGAGTAGTATTGGTCCTCTGTGGGACCCCACTAGTTATGGCGTGTCGTATGAAGAAAGGATTTCAGATGTTATTATGAATAACTGGGCTAGAAGTTTTGCAATGTATTAGTTTCTGGTAAAATTTGCATGAGGTTCTGTGACACTAAGACAATGGGCAAAACCACTGATGTCAACACATGTAGGGTCCCTGTGTTGGTTGTTTGTCTGCAGTAAATAATTATATGTGGAGCAACATCAGGGGATCCAAACATTAACAGCCCTATCAGCTGTTTGTTTGGAATGTTCTCAACAATGCGTATTTGAGGACTACCTGGGGCACAACCATTTTCGGTGCAGTGAGCTGCTGCTGCTGTTGCATAGGGGTAGTAGCAGGAATACTTAAGGGCTTTTCAAAACACAAAAGTTGTACCGCTTTAATTATTCTGGTGTAGTTAAAGTGGTACAACCCCCTAAGCATGGATGCAGTTATAGAGATATAACTTATTCTGGTAAAAGAAGGGGAATAAAGCATCTTTATATTGATAGAACTTCATCCACACTAGGAGTTGCACTGATTTATCTATTTCTGTAGAAAAATCACAGCCCTAATTGAAATAGTTAAATCGGTACAAACACTGTTTCTAGACCTTGGCAGCTGAGAAAGCTCATCCATTGCCCTGTTAGCCATAGATAGGCAATGGCTCGGCAAAATGCAGCTCCTAAATTGGTCTTCCTCACCCAGAAATCTACAGACCACATCATCTCCCTCTTCACCACATCTAGTTTAAACTTCTTGTCTTCACTTTCCACACCCTCCATAGCCAAACTCATCTTTTATCATGGCACCCCGGCTTCTCCGCTCCAGCCTCAATCCCTGTTTGTCCATCTCTCTCACATGCATCTGCCTATCTTCTTTCACAATGCTGCCCATGCCTGGAATGTCTTTCCATTTCTGATCCACCAAACCACTCCCCTCTTCTCACACAAATCAGCATCTCAGATCCATTTTTTGGCAATGCTCACAAGAAGTGAGTCAATAATAATGGCTATTATTCTTTTAATTTACGTATTAACTGAACTATCAAGATGAGCACATTACTGCGTGGCAGAAACACGTGTTCTTACTGCTGTAACTCTAGTTTTCCACACCTCATTCCCACATTATGGTTTCTCACCTCAACTTCTCAAACCTCTTCTAAGATTAAAGTGTAAACGCTCCGGGACCATTTGAACTGTAAAGCACCCAGCACAGCTCTGGGTACTATAAGTGAAAGTGCCATACTTTGAGTAACCAACTGTCATCGATGCAATGCCTAGTAATGGCAGAATGTGATTTTGTTTTTGGGTGAGACTGGCATGGCTCAGTTGGACTAGCAGTCTTTGGAAACCAATGGAAGCCAGGCAACAGATCAAAGCAAACATTTCTGCTGTTTTCTAGTTGATTGCTGCAGTGGCAAGCTGATTCGGGGTATATTTAGCAATATTTAGTATATTTACTGGTAAACCTCATATAAAGAAAATGGTCTAATTTTTATTTTTATTTTAATCTCTCCCCAGTTGCTTCCAAGAACCAGCCTGGGGATGTTCTATGGTATCCAAGTGAGAGGTGCCTTAGAAATACCATTGCTAGACAGCGTAGCTAAGAGTTTAAGAAGCAATTGTCCTTGAGAGACATACTTGAAAATATCTGCTGTCAGAGCCACAATTTCCTTTTCGTGACAAAACAAATCTTCTCTAGATCACTGTGTAGGAAGGAAAGGTTTAAGAGTCTTTCTACAAAGATGACACCTTTTTGCAGCAACTGTTCTCATTTTGTGATCAGCACTGGAGTTCAGTTAATCTAGGTGTGTGCCATTTACAATTCTAGGGCCAGAATCTCAGCACACCGCTACACCCTCAACTTGTGTAAATTACAATGTAATTACAATGAGTTAAACTGACTTACAGCAGCTGAGGATCTGACCTCTAATGTTTACCTCCCTGAAAAATTTACTTTGAAATACTTTAGCATTTGCAGTATTCCTTATAATTAAAGTGGGAGTACGCCAAATACCATGATATTCTCAGCTACTGCTTGTTCTTCCCACTTCTACTTACTGGCTTCTGGATTAACACATTTTTGTCCACTCTTGGATTCATTAGAAACAGCATGATCAATAGGCAGCAGCATCCCTTTCTCCTGTTCTCTCTTGATATTCTCTCCTTGGTGAGGAGAGATTAGGCATTTACATGCCATCTGCTCCCACATTTTTAATTACCACCTTTGTGCCAACGATCCCAAATCTACCTCTCTACTAGAGTGGAATAACTGAGTGTTTTGATTCATTGGCAATTTTGTAAAAGAAAATCATTTGGGGCCGAATGAAACATTTCATCCAATCTGAAATGAAATGTTTCATACATTTAAGGTGCTGGGGGCTGGGGGGTTTTTAAAGAAAATTGTAGGAAATTTCAAAACAAAAAGCGTCAATGAAAAGTTTTGTTTTTAACCATGAACTATTTGGTGAAACCCAAAACAAATTCACAAAACTTTTTGATGTCACCAAGCCTGCATTTTTTGCCTAAAATTGTTTCAGCCCAAAAATGTCACCATGGTCTAGTCTCTACCCTAACCTCTAGCTCTGTCGAGTGTCACAGTCTGACTCTCTGCTATCGTAAACTCTACCTTTCCAAAGCTGAATTGCTTGTCTTTCTTCCTAATCCTTCTCCTCTCCCTTTGATAACTTCACTCTCCTCCCTAGCTCCCAATGTCACATACTCTGTCACTTTTAATTCCTCTCTCCCTATACATAGAAGGTTAGTTTTTAAAAACACCTAAGTTCCATTTTCAAAAGGGACTTAAGACTTAGACTCCTAAGTCTTACTGAAAGCCAGTGGGATTTAGGCATTTACATGCCAAAGCCACTTTTGAAAATGGAACTAGGATCCTAAGTCCCCAATGCATTTTAGAAAATTGTACCTCAGACTCTTTACATCCTGTTACTTCCTGTGCTCTGTAACAAAACCCTATCTCTTCCTCTTTCTCCATATAACTAAAATTCTTATCCATGTGTGATGGGAGGTTGACCCCACACTGGAAAGGAAGGAGTTAAAAGCAGCCTAGGGAGGCTGTTCAGGGAGCAGCCAGTCAGAGAGAGGCTGCACAGAGCAGCCTATCAGGGCCCAGTAGGCTTACATAAAAGGAGTTGTAGGGCCAGAGACAGTCAGTTGCTGCAGGGAGCCCAAGGAGAAGGCACTATGTTCCCAGCAAGCTGCAGGAAGGTAGCACCTTGGATGGAGCAGTTGCTGGCAGGGACTGGGGGAGCAAGAGGAAGCTCCTAGGTGGCAGCTGGGACTTGCTGGCCGGAGGACCTGAGAAGAGGGTGAAGAAGGTGCTAAGGCCGCAGGGATATGGTTCAGGGAATTGAAGCAGCAGTATTGGTGGAGAAGTTACAATGAAGCTGCTATCTATGGGGTCCCTGGGCCAGGATCCGGAGTAGTGGGCAGGTCTGGGTCCCCCCCACTTGCTACTGGGGAAGTGACTGGACTTTAGAACTGGGAGATACTTCCCCTCCCCAACCTGGAAGGGGGAAAACATGGAAGGTGCCATGGCCAGAAGATGCTGTGGTTCCTGGGCTTAGATGGGTCTGCAGGCAGAGAAGGCAGCAGAAGAAACACCATAGGAGAGGGCATGATGGCTGAGATAGCTAATCCCTGAGACGGCCAGCAGGAGGTGCTAGTCTGCTGAGTGAACTCCATCACACCATGACTTAAACATTTTTGGATTTCTTTCTGTAACTTTCTCCTCCCTGATCTCTTCACATCTCACAGTTCTCCAACCCCAGTAGATCCAAAATGCAGCAACTAGTCATCTTCCTCCTCTGGCACTCTGAAACTATTTGAATAGCATCCTCTCTTTTAACACAGCAGGTTCATGCTTTTTGTCCTGACCTTCCAGTGCTCATTAATTTCATCCCCACCTTACACCTCTGCCATCATTTGTTCCCACTCTCCCTCATATTTCCTCTGCTTACTCCTTTCACCTCTTCCCACTAGTCCTGTATCATCTTCTTTGCCCACCTTCAGCTTTATGCCTTATTTCACATTGCAACCTAGAAACAATTAACCTCCTATGTCTTATTTCAAATGCCCTTTCTCTCTTCCTTCAGACCCAGTTCTTCCATTAATTCTTTCTACTCATATCTCCTACCAGCCTCCAGCCTATCTTTTCTGTACCCTGTGGGTTCTGGTGTTTAGTTTTGGTGGTGGTGGTTGTTGTGTGTGTTAGATTATAAGATCTTGGGAAGAGGATGGCCAGAATGGCCCAGTGGATAGCACCATGCACTGTGAAATCCTTGCACACACTGGAGAGCACCTGCTTACATGCATAGACCTATTCACTTCAGAGAGTGTGAGGTTGATACTTTCTCACAGAAACTATTTATAAACCCTTTCATGTTCACCTTTTCCTGTTTACTCATTTATCTTATACTATCTCTTGAACTAGCAGTCCATACTTATTCTGTAGGTGTTGGGAGTCTATACATCACAAACACTCATCAGTCTCCACCAACAAGGGAAAAGACCATTTGGACACATCTGTGACCAAGGGAGGAAGACGATACAGTAGAACAGATACCAAACCAAGCCCTGCCTCCATAATCAAATGTAAAATCCATCTATATTAAATATACTGTCATCTTAATTGTAGTTAACTAACTATAGTTGACAAGGGGAAGACACACCTTGAGAGATACTTATCGCTAGATAATCTAGAAAGCGATGCTTTTTCAACTTGATTGTTAGGCCAACTGACGCGGAGAAGGGAGAAGAGATCCTCCATGGAAAACAGTAAATTTTGGAAGTCATAAACATGAGAAGAGGATATCAGCAGCATAACAATAGCCTAATCTTCAGAGATGCTGAGCACCTCCATCTCCTATTCATTTTAGTAAAATTGTTCTTCAATTATATGGGTGTAAATGAGATCAGAATCAGATGAATTCTATTTATAATTTCACATGGCATTCATTTATTCTACATAAATCTATTGCTTTATAAATACTGAACATAATTTATAATTATGTTAATGATGTTGGAATTATAGCAGAGATTTAGGTTAGATGACATAAATGCATTGGTCTTCTGTCATTCCTTATTATTTCTAACTAAAGATATTTGCATGAAAATAGATCTTTATTTTTTGGAAAGAGATTCTCTGTACATAACATGCTGATTGACTGTTATGGGACTCCACATGAAAGGTTCACACTGCTTTAGCTAACCAGTTTAGTTAAAATGGCATAATTTTTGTGTTTCGACAAGCTTTACACTGATCAGTACCTTATTCCTCAAGTTTCAGAGTAGCAGCCATGTTAGTCTGTATCCACAAAAAGAAAAGGAGTACTTGTGGCACCTTATAGACTAACAAATTTATTTGAGCATAAGCTTTCATGAGCTACAGCTCACTTCATCGGATGCATGCAGTGGAAAATACAGTGGGGAGATTTTGTATACACAGAGAACATGAAACAATAGGCGTTACCATACACACTGTAAGGTGAGAGATCAGGAAAGGTGAGCTATTACCAGCAGGAGAGAAAAGAGGGGGGAAAAAACACAACCCTTTTGTAGTGATAATCAAGGTGGGCCATTTCCAACAGTTGACAAGAACATGTGAGAAACAGTAAGGAGGGGAATAAACATGGGGAAATAGTTTTACTTTGTGTAATGACACATCCACTCCCAGTCTTTATTCAAGCCTAAGTTAATGGTGTCCTGTTTGCAAATTAATTCCAATTCAGCAGTCTCTCGTTGGAGTCTGTTTTTGAAGTTTTTTTGTTGAAGAGTTGCCACTTTTAGGTCTGTAATCGAGTGACCAGAGAGATTAAAGTGTTCTCCGACTAGTTTTTGAATGTTATAATTCTTGACGTCTGATTTGTGTCCATTTATTCTTTTATGTAGAGACTGTCCAGTTTGGCCAATGTACATGGCAGAGGCGCACTGCTGGCACATGATGGCATATATCATATTGGTAGATGTGCAGGTGAACGAGCTTCTGATAGTGTGGCTGATGTGATTAGGCCCTATGATGGTGTCACTTGAATAGATATGTGGACACAGTTGGCAATGGGCTTTGTTTCAAGGATAGGTTCCTGGGTTAGTGTTTTTGCTGTGTGGTTGCTGATGAGTATTTGCTTCAGGTTAGGGGGCTGTCTGTAAGCAAGGACTGGCCTGTCTCCCAAGATCTGTGAGAGTGATGGGTTGTCCTTCAGGATAGGTTGTAGATCCTTGATGATGCGTTGGAGAGGTTTTAGTTGGTGGCTGAAGGTAATGGCTAGTGGCGTTCTGTAATTTTCTTTGTTGGGCTTGTCCTGTAGTAGGTGACTTCTGGGTACTCTTCTGGCTCTGTCAATCTGTTTCTTCACTTCAGCAGGTGGGTATTATAGTTGTAAGAATGCTTCATAGAGATCTTGTAGGTGTTTGTCTCAGTCTGAGGGGTTGGAGCAAATGTGGTTGTATCGTAGAGCTTGGCTGTAGACAATGGATCATGTGATTTGGTCTGGATGAAAGCTGGAGCCATATTGGTAAGTATAGCGGTCAGTAGGTTTCCGGTACAGGGTGGTGTTTATGTGACCATCACTTATTAGCACTGTAGTGTCCAGCAAGTGGATCTCTTGTGAGGACTGGTCCAGGCTGAGGTTGATGGTGGGATGGAAATTGTTGAAATCATGGTGGAATTTCTCAACGGCTTCTTTTCCATGGGTCCAGATGATGAAGATGTTATCAGTGTAGCTCAAGTAGGGTAGGGGCATTAAGGGATGAGAGCTGAGGAAGCACTGTTCTAAGTCAGCCATAAAAATGATGGCATACTGTGGGGCCATGCGGGTACCCATAGCAGTGCCGCTTATTTGAAGGTATATATAGTCCCCAAATGTGAAATAGTTATGGGTGAGGACAAAGTTCAGCCACCAAGTTTGCTGTGACATTATTGGGGATACTGTTCCTGATGGCTTGTAGTCCATCTTTGTGTGGAATGTTGATATAGAGGACTTCAGTGTCCATAGTGGCTAGGCTGGTATTTTCAGGAAGATCACCGATGGATTGTAGTTTCCTCAGGAAGTCAGTGATGTCTTGAAGATAGCTGGGAGTGCTGATAGCATAGGGCCTGAGGAGGGAAGATAGCACAGCCAAGCTCTACGATACAACCGCATTTGCTCCAGCCCCTCAGACAGAGACAAACACCTACAAGATCTCTATCAAGCATTCTTACAACGATAATACCCACCTGCTGAAGTGAAAAAACAGATTGGCAGAGCCAGAAGAGTACCCAGAAGTCACCTACTACAGGACAGGCCCAACAAAGAAAATTATAGAACGCCACTAGCCATCACCTTCAACCCCCAACTAAAACCTCTCCACCGCATCATCAGGGATCTACAACCTATCCTGAAGGATGACCCATCACTCTCACAGATCTTGGGAGACAGGCCAGTCCTTGCTTACAGACAGCCCCCCAACCTGAAGCAAAGACTCATCAGCAACCACACAGCAAAAACACTAACCCAGGAACTATCCTTGCAACAAAGCCCTATGCCAACTCTGTTCATATATCTATTCAAGTGACACCATCATAGGACTTAATCACATCAGCCACACTATCAGAGGCTCGTTCACCTGCACATCTACCAATGTGATATATGCCATCATGTGCCAGCAATGCCCCTCTGCCATGTACATTGGCCAAACTGGACAGTCTCTACATAAAAGAATAAATGGACACAAATCAGACGTCAAGAATTATAACATTCAAAAACTAGTCGGAGAACATTTCAATCTCTCTGGTCACTCAATTACAGACCTAAAAGTGGCAATTCTTCAACAAAAAAACTTCAAAAACAGACTCCAACAAGAGACTGCTGAATTAGAATTAATTTGCAAATTGGATACCATTATATTAGGCTTGAGTAAAGACTGGGAGTGGATATGTCATTACACAAAGTAAAACTATTTTCCCATGTTTATTCCACCCCTCCCCCCTACTGTTCCTCACATGTTCTTGTCAACTGCTGGAAATGGCCCACCTTGATTATCACTACAAAAGGGTTTTTTTTCCCCTATTTTCTCTCCGGCTGGTAATAGCTCACCTTACCTGATCACTCACGTTACAGTGTGTATGGTAACACCCATTGTTTCATGTTCTCTGTGTATATAAAATCTCCCCACTGTATTTTCCACTGCGTGCATCCAATGAAGTGAGCTGTAGCTCACGAAAGCTTATGCTCAAATAAATTTGTTAGTCTCTAAAGTGCCACAAGTACTCCTTTTCTTATTCAACAAGCAGTCACATTGATTTCATTCAGCATTAGTAACAATGGCAAAATGTGGTCTTTTGCAAACCTTCAATACCCATAATCAAGTAATTATCTCTTTTTTGTGCACAGGTCTTAAAGATGACTGTTACAAGCCCTTTCCCAAACACCACAGAATATAACTATGCGTATGATGAAGGTATCTCTCCTTGCAGTGAGGGCAATGGTTTCAGCAGGTTTAAATCACTGTTTCTTCCTATAGTTTACTGCCTGGTGTTTGTCTTCTGCCTAGTGGGAAATGCCTTGGTCATATGTATACTCTTGACTAGGAAGAAAGTCACCACCATGACCGACATGTGTTTGCTCAACCTTGCAAACTCTGACCTGCTCTTTGTTGTCCCCAACCCATTTCAAGCTCACTATGCTTCAGAAGAATGGATTTTCAGAAATGCAGTGTGTAAAATAATGGCTGGCATTTATTACATAGGCTTTTACAGTAACATTTTCTTTATAACCCTCATGAGCATAGACAGGTACATAGCAATCGTTCATGCTGTCTATGCTATGAGAGTTCGGACAGCCACTTGTGGCATAATTATAAGCTTACTCCTGTGGATGATGGCTGGTTTGGCTGCCATACCAAATATGGTGTTTACCCAAGAAGTGGAAATTGAACAATCTTTCAAGTGTGTATTCAAGATATTTAAATATCATAGAATATCAGGGTTGGAAGGGACCTCAGGAGGTCATCTAGTCCAACTCCCTGCTCAAAGCAGGACCAATCCCCAATTTAGGCCCCAGATCCTTAAATGGCCCCCTTAAGGATTGAACTCACAACCCTGGGTTTAGGAGGCCAATGCTCAAACCACTGAGCTATCCCTCCCCAAAAGACCTGGCGATTTTTCACTTAGTTTGAAGTCAACATCTTGGGCCATTTGATCCCGCTCAGCATCCTCATTTACTGCTACTCCCACAACCTGAAAAATCTGCAGAGCTACAAAAACCGGATCAAGAACAAAGCCATCAAGCTGATTTTCATCATCGTGGTCATCTTTTTTCTTTTCTGGGCTCCCTTCAACATTGTGCTTTTTCTAGACTCTCTGCAGAACTTGCACATCATCAACAACTGCGAGACGAGCCACAGGCTAGCGGTGGCCCTGCAGCTGACCGAATCAATCTCCTTCATCCACTGCTGCCTGAACCCAGTGATCTATGCTTTTGCTGGCGAGCTAAAAATTTTTTCACCTTAAAAAAAATATTCCAAACCTGCATCTGTCGCATTTCTAGTAGAAATTCAGCCAATCATTCTCACTCCTGGCCCACTCAAGTGTTAGGCTATTCTGATAGTGACAGAGTTCTATAAAAGCTTTCCCACTCCCTACCCAGGCATACATTCTACCTGCGTTCCTCTAAATACAGTGATTGCCCTAAAAAGCTTACGAGCATTGACTTAGTCCAGGGGTACCTCTGCTGTTTATTTTTTAGGGACAGAGGAAAATTGGTCCTGGATTCTGACTTCCATTCCTTCAAAAATTGCAGCAATTCCTCCAAACCTATGGTGTGAAAAAAATCCATCTACCCACATGCAGACATCCTATCTAGAAACTCACACCTGAGCAGAACATGCCATCACCAACATGATCTGACACCTTTGTGGACAATGGAAATCGGCAGTGAATGAAGAGCACATAGAATTGCTGGACTCTTAATGTCAATGTTTCCATAATACTATGCGTTGCCTATGCTCAGTGTCTCTTCTTCCTCGTAGTATTTTTCTGTTTTAAATGTGTATTTTTCTTGAATAAAGCAAAATGGCATCTTTGTATAACTGGCTTCCTGACAGTTTCCATAGTTTAAAAAGCTGGGGGAAGTTTACGTAAACAAGCATTAAAACACAAACTGGGCTGGAGGGAGGGGACATCTATTGAGTTCTGACTTAATTTTAAATGTGTGTGATGACTTTTAAAAAAGTTTCCTAGCAAAAATTTCTCTCCTGATTGGCTGCTTTCTTTCTTGATGAGAATTATTCAGTGTAGCCATTGTGTAATAATTTTCAGAGACTACAGTTAAGCGAGAGAGAGAGAGACTGCTATATAGCTTAGACATCAAATGAATCATTGCACATTTCACTGGCTGGCTGTGCACACAAATCAGTTACAGTTTTAAAATATATGGCCTGACTCACCCTTCAGTTACTCCAGTTTGACACAGATATAACTCTCATTTTCAATGCCATTATGACTGCGTAACACTAAAGTCAGACAGAAGTGAATCACATTCTTGGATGGAAACCTCTGAGGGCAGAATTTTTTCTTATACGTTAGTTTGTAGCATAACCTTTCTAAAATGTAGAGGGCTCTGCTGCCCTTTACTCTTAGGCCAATCCAACACTCACTGAAGTCAGGGGGAGTCTTCCCCATGACTTTCATGGGTCCTGGATTAGGCTTCTTATGACTTCTGTATGTCTCCCTCCATTCCCAACACAATCCTGTAGATGTAGTCTGGCAATATATGTCATGATAATTCCTGAAGCTACATTGAAGTACAATGCACTGGAATTTTTCATCAAAATAAGACGTCTCAAATTCCCTTCTAGGCAAGTCTTTTCTCAAAACTCCAATAATAATTTATGGAAAGAAAACTACATTTATGTTTATTTAATGTTGCTGTAAGCACATTTTTAAAGAACAATACAATGCCTTAAAAATCTAGAAAATATATAGGTGAGGAATTGTCAAATAATTGACTGTGTCAAGAAATAGTCCAGTCTTTTTCAGCAACTCTACCTTTCATTTTTAAAATATCATTACAATTACTATAATGTTACTAATTAATTACCTGAAATATATTTCTAACTTTAATTCTGACTTCTTGTCATTTCTCATGTCTCTACGAAGAGTAGAAATATACTGTGATTTAATTACAGTACTTCCATTTCTCCAAAGACTTTACGTAGTTAGAAATTGTGAAGCACTCCATTTACATATTGGTATTTTCCACTCTATTCTCCTTGTTTAGTCAGAGTTAAGGTTGGAAATGTATACGCTCCTCAGATGGACTACATCTCTCATGATACACTGCAATCATATGATTCCCATGATGTATGGCCTCCTTCACCAAGAAGAGAGACCGTGGTATTTCATAAAAGATGTGGTCCAAATCGGGATTCCAGGCTAAAAATGAAAATCAGGCAACTGAACTACAACACTTATGAGGCACCATAGCAGCATTTCAGAATCAGACATTTTAGGTTTTGAACAAAATATTATGATTTCAAATTTTTCTTTAAAAACTTGAGATTTTCCATGGAAAGTTGTGATAAAAATGAATTTTTCTTCATTTTTGTCAAAGTTTTCTTATGGGTGAAAAAACATCAATACATTTTCTAACCAGCTGTTCTGGAGACACTTCCCCGCAGGGTTACACAAGTATTTATTATTCAGCTGTATAGTGCTGGTGATCCAATATCCGGGTTTCTCTCTCTGGCTCTGGCAGAAGTATGGCTCCTGTCTCCTTTCAAGTTGCAAATAACTCAGTACCTTTTTCTAGTAGAACACCTCATGTGATGTATTTACAGTGTTCCTTTCCACCACTTTTATAGACTGCAAAGCTCCTGAGGCACTCTCACAAGCAAGAGACAACTCCCACTCTTTTCCTCCCCTTTTGTACTTTCTTCCTGTAGAGCAGTTTTTAAACTAAGGACCAGGGCCGTCCCTAGACGGGTGCGGGGCCCTGGACATAGGTGAGGAGCCCCCCCTCCAGCTCCACCTAGGCCCTGCCCCCACCCCACCCCACCCCTTCCCCAAGGCCCCACCCCACCTCTCCCCCCGCTCCACCCCCCCCCACACTCAGTTCTGCTCACTCCCCCAAGCGCGCTGTGCCCTCGGTCCTCTTCCCTCCCCCCCAATGCCTCCAGACGTTGAGAAACAGCTGATCGGTGGTAGGCGCTGGGAAGGAGGAGGAAGCACTGATTGACTGGTCCCACAGGTGAGCAGGAGGAACTGAGGGGAGGGGGGCTGGTAGTGGGGCTCCTCCTCCCCCTCCACTCACCCACCCGTCTCCCATCTCACCTCCCCGCCCATCTCCTCACAAAGTGTGGGGCTGGCCCAAGCCGTCACCCCAATTTCCTGAACCCTAGGGCTGAAGAAAAGCCTAGGGACAGCTCTGCCAAGGGCTGGGGGAAAGCCGACAGGTGCGGAGGAGCATGTGGTTCAAACAGATACATCCCTTGGGGAGAATCTATTAATGGAGATTCTCTATGGCCTAGTAAGGAGGAGAGGATGGAAGCTGATAAAATACGGGTAGGTCTGATGAGAAACAGTCAAATGAAAAAACATCCCATTCAATTACATCACATAATGGCAGACAGCTAAAAAGTGATAATTTTTAAGTGTTTATATACAAATGCTAGAAGTCTAAATAAGATGGGTGAACTAGATTGCCTCATATTAAATGAGGATATTGATATAATAGGCATCACAGAAAGCTGGTGGAATGAGGATAATCAATGGTACACAGTAATACAGAGTACAAAATATATCAGAAGGACAGAAAAGGTCAAATTAGTGGGGGAGTGGCACTATATGTGAAAGAAAGCATAGAATCAAATAAAGTAAAAAATCTTACATGAACCAAACTGTACCATAGAATCTCTGTGGAGAGTAATTCCATGCTTCCATAATAAGAATATAGCAGTAGGAATATACCACTGGCCACCTGACCAGGATGGTGATAATGACTGTGAAATGCTCAGGGAGATTAGAGAGGCTATAAAAATAAAAAACTCAGTAATAATGTGGAATTTCAACCATCCCCATATTGACTGGATACACGTCACCTCAGGATGGATTGCAGAGATAAAGTTTCTTGACACTTTAAATGACTGTTTCTTGGAGCAGCTAGTTCTGGATCCTACAAGAGGAGAGGCAATTCTTGATTTAGTCCTAAGTGAAGCACATGATCTGATCCAAGAGGTGAATATAGCTGAACTGCTTGGTAATAGTGACTATAATGTAATTAAATTTAACATCTCTGTGGTGGAGAAAACATCACAGCAGCCCACCATGGTATCATTTAATTTCAGAAAGGAGAACTACACAAAAATGACAGGTTTCAGAGTAGCAGCCGTGTTAGTCTGTATTCGCAAAAAGAAAAGGAGTACTTGTGGCACCTTAGAGACTAACAAATTTATTAGATCATAAGCTTTCGTGAGCTACAGCTCACTTCATCGGATGCATTTGGTGGAAAAAACAGAGGAGAGATTTATATACACACACAGAGAACATGAAACAATGGGTTTATCATACATACTGTAAGGAGAGTGATCACTTAAGATAAGCCATCACCAGCAGCGGGGGGGGAGGGGGGAAAGGAGGAAAACCTTTCATGGTGACAAGCAAAGTAGGCTAATTCCAGCAGTTAACAAAAATATCAGAGGAACAGTGGGGGGTGGGGTGGGAGGGAGAAATACCATGGGGAAATAGTTTTACTTTGTGTAATGACTCATCCATTCCCAGTCTCTATTCAAGCCTAAGTTAATTGTATCCAGTTTGCAAATTAATTCCAATTCAGCAGTCTCTCGTTGGAATCTGTTTTTGAAGCTTTTTTGTTGAAGGATAGCCACTCTTAGGTCTGTAATCGAGTGACCAGAGAGATTGAAGTGTTCTCCAACTGGTTTTTGAATGTTATAATTCTTGACGTCTGATTTGTGTCCATTCATTCTTTTGCGTAGACACTGTCCAATTTGGCCAATGTACATGGCAGAGGGGCATTGCTGGCACATGATGGCATATATCACATTGGTAGATGCGCAGGTGAACGAGCCTCTGATAGTGTGGCTGATGTGATTAGGCCCTATGATGGTATCCCCTGAATAGATATGTGGACAGAGTTGGCAACGGGCTTTGTTGCAAGGATAGGTTCCTGGGTTAGTGGTTCTGTTGTGTGGTGTGTGGTTGCTGGTGAGTATTTGCTTCAGATTGGGGGGCTGTCTGTAAGCAAGGACTGGCCTGTCTCCCAAGATCTGTGAGAACGATGGGTCGTCCTTCAGGATAGGTTGTAGATCCTTGATGATGCGTTGGAGAGCTTTTAGTTGGGGGCTGAAGGTGATGGCTAGTGGCGTTCTGTTATTTTCTTTGTTGGGCCTGTCCTGTAGTAGGTGACTTCTAGGTACTCTTCTGGCTCTGTCAATCTGTTTCTTCACTTCAGCAGGTGGGTATTGTAGTTTTAGGAATGCATGATAGAGATCTTGTAGGTGTTTGTCTCTGTCTGAGGGGTTGGAGCAAATGCGGTTATATCATAGAGCTTGGCTGTAGACAATGGATCGAGTGGTATGATCTGGATGAAAGCTAGAGGCATGTAGGTAGGAATAGCGGTCAGTAGGTTTCCGATATAGGGTGGTGTTTATGTGACCATCGCTTATTAGCACCGTAGTGTCCAGGAAGTGGATCTCTTGTGTGGACTGGTCCAGGCTGTCAAATCAGCGGCACTGCGATGGGTACCCGCATGGCCCCACAGTATGCCACAGTATGCCAACATTTTTATGGCTGACTTAGAACAACGCTTCCTCAGCTCTCGTCCCCTAATGCCCCTACTCTACTTGCGCTACATTGATGACATCTTCATCATCTGGACCCATGGAAAAGAAGCTCTTGAGGAATTCCACCATGATTTCAACAATTTCCATCCCACCATCAACCTCAGCCTGGACCAGTCCACACAAGAGATCCACTTCCTGGACTAACTTAGGCTTGAATAGAGACTGGGAATGGATGAGTCATTACACAAAGTAAATCTATTTCCCCATGGTATTTCTCCCCCCCACTGTTCCTCTGATATTCTTGTTAATTGCTGGAATTAGCCTACCTTGCTTGTCACCATGAAAGGTTTTCCTCCTTTCCCCCCCCCCCCCCGCTGCTGGTGATGGCTTATCTTAAGTGATCACTCTCCTTACAGTATGTATGATAAACCCATTGTTTCATGTTCTCTGTGTGTGTATATAAATCTCTCCTCTGTTTTTTCCACCAAATGCATCCGATGAAGTGAACTGTAGCTCACGAAAGCTTATGCTCTAATAAATTTGTTAGTCTCTAAGGTGCCACAAGTACTCCTTTTCTTTTTACACAAAAATGAGGAAGTTAAACAGAAATTAAAAGGTACAGTGCCAAAAGTGAAATCCCTGCAAGCTGCATGGAAACTTTTTAAAGACACCATAATAGAGGCCCAACTTAAATGTATACCCCAAATTAAAACACATAGTAAGAGAACCAAAAAGTGCCATCGTGATGAAATAACAAAGTAAAAGAAGCAGTGAGAGGCAAAAAGGCATTCTTTAAAAAGTGGAAGTTAAATCCTACTGACAAAAATAAAGAAGGAGCATAAACTCTGCAGGTGAAGTGTAAAAATATAATTAGGAAGGCCAAAAAAAAACATTTGAAGAACAGCTAGCCAAAGACTTGAAAAATAATAGCAAAAAAAATTGTAAGTACATCAGAAGCAGGAAGCCTTCTAAACAACCAGTTGGGCTACTGGCCTATCAAAATGCTAAAGGAGCACTCAAGGATGATAAGGCCATTGTGGAGACAATAAATAATTTCTTTGCATCAGTCTTCATGGCTGAGGATGTCAGGGAGCTAAGTTCCCGCTAAGCTATGTGGCCATGCAGCAGGGTATCAAGGGCCATGTAGATGGGTGGAGGAACTGCCGTGGCTGGGGATAGGTGCCTCTCCCCCAGTCCTAGTCCTGGAGCTGCCCCAGCAGCTCCTCTACCCACCTACATGGCCCCATGACAGCCGTGGGGCAGCCTGAACCCCAAACCCCTCATCCGTGGCCCCACCCCCAGCCAGAGCCCTCACCCCGCCACACACCCAACTCTCTGCCCCAGCCCTGAGCCCCTTCCCACACTCCGAACCTCTCAGCCCCATACCCGCCTCACATCACCTCCATATTGGTGCACATAACAAAATTCATTCCGCACATGAACGTAAAAAATTAGAGGGAACTTTGTGAGGGAAATTCCCAAACCTAAGCAATTCTTTTTGAGTGACAAATCTCAGGAACTGTCCCAGATCGAGGATTCATTAGAGGAGGTATTGGAACAAATTGATAAATTAAACAGTAGCATTAAACACAGCATAACGGCAATAAGTACCAAATAACCTGTCTCTTTACAAAATGTTATAGGGACCATTATTTTCAGGATTTGACATATTCTTGCAACGAACACTCTGTCCACGACTGCTCGCTCTTTTTTCCCTTCTTTCTCATTCTTCTGCAATGTAAGTCACCAGGACCAGATGGAATTCGCTCAAGAGTTCTGAAGGAACTCAAATGTGAAACTACTAGCTGTTTTGTAACCTATCATTTAAATCAGCTTTTGTATCAAATGACTGGAGGATAGCTAATGTGACGCCAATTTTTAAAAATGGCTCCAGAGGTGATCCTGGCAATTACAGACCAGTAAGCCTGATGTCAGTACCAGGCAAACTGGTTGAACTGGAGGAAAGAACAGAACTGTCAGACACGTAATTTGTTGGGGAAGAGTCAACATGGTTTTTACAAGGGAAATCATGCCTCACCAATGTACTCGAATTCTTTGAGGGGGCCAACAAGCATGTGGACAAGGGGGATCCAGTGGATATAGTGTACTTAGATTTTCAGAAAGCCTTTGACAGGATCCCTCACCAAAGGCTCTTAAGCAAAATAAGCTGTCATGGGATAAGAAGGAAGGTCCTCTCACGGATCAGTAACTGGTTAAAAGAGAGGAAACAAAGGTTAGGAATAAATGGTCAGTTTTAAGAATGGAGAGAGGTAAATAGTGGTGTCCCCCCCCAGGGGTCTGTACTGAGACTAATTCTTTTCAACATATTCATAAATGATCTGAAAAGAGGTAAATTGTGAGGTGGCAACATTTGCAGATGATACAAAACCATTCAAGATAGTTAAGTCCAAAGCAGACTCTGAGATCCCTTCGTACCTCTTCACAAAACTAGGTGATCGGGCAACAAAATGGCAGATGAAATTCAGTGTTGATAAATGCAAAGTAATGCACATTGGAAAACATACTCCCAACTATATATATAAAATGATGGGGTCTAAATTAGCTGTTACCACTTAGGAAAGATCTTGGAGTCATTTGGATAGTTCTCTGAAAACATCCACTCAATGTGCAGTGGCAGTCAAAAAAAAAGTGAACAGAATGTTGGGAATCATTAAGAAAGGGATAGATAATCAGACAGAAAATATCATATTGCCTCTATATAAAACCATGGTACGCCCACAGCTTGAATACTGCACACAGATGTGAACACCCTATCTCATAAAAGATATAATGGCATTGGAAAAGGTTCAGAAAAGGGAGGGATATGATAGAGGTCTATAAAGTCACTGGTGTGAAGAAAGTAAATAAGGAAGTGCTATTTACTCCTTCTCATAACACAAGAACTAGGGGTCACCAAATGAAATTAATAGGCAGCAGGTTTAGAACAAACAAAAGGAAGTATTTCTTCACACAACGCAGAATCAACCTATGGAACTCTTTGCCAGAGGATGTTGTGAAGGCCAAGATTATAAAAGGGTTTAAAAAAGAACTAGGTAAATTCATGAAGGATAGGTCCATCAATGGCTATTAGCCAGGATGGACAGGGATGGTGTCCTTAGCCATTGTTTGCCAGAAGCTGGGAATGGGTGACAGGGGATGGATCATGTGATGATTGCCTGTTCTGTTCATTCCCTTTGGGGCACATGACATTGGCTACTGTTGGAAGACAGGGTACTGGGCTAGATGGACCTTTGATCTGACCCAGTATGGCTGTTCTTATGCCTTTTGTACCCTCTGGGCTAATGAGTTAATTAGCCTTTTAACTTCTCTCCAGCCCATCCCAGTCTATCAACTGGGCACAATTCCCATATTCAGGTGTGCTCCAGGGCAGCTAACTGGAATTGCAGTGGTCAGAGTACTGTGTTGCGCAGCACTGTGTCACAAATGGGTTTGGGTGCCTCTGTTTTGTCATGTCCAAAAGCAAGGGGCTGAATTTTCAGAAAGAGGGTGCACAGCACTGTCTGAATTCATGCCCCTTTACAGATGTCTCAGATTGGCATTTCTCCTCCGCCCCCCCCCCCCCATTAGTCATGTTTGAAAATCTTGGCTTAGAGAAATAGGGCCAGAGCCTCCAGTGACAAATCAGCCTCAGAGCCACAGGATTCCCCCTGCGTAGGGTGACCCTCAAGTGGGGTGGTTGTGAACTGCTGTAGTAACTCCCATGCCAACCCCTTCCCAGCTGCTTGTGCAGGGGATTGCATGCAGAATATAGTTCCACACAGGCCCTGAGACTCTAATTCACTCCAGGAACCAGCCAGGCAGCCCCAGGACTGGGGAGCTGAGGAGGGGTTGAGGCAATCCTTTGCATCCCCCACCTCCTGCTTACCTATACCTTAGTATCTGGCTGGGATCTCCAACGGATTAACACACACACACTTAGTTCTTTGTTCCTTTCATAAGTATGTGTCTGTCCCTTGTCTGGCTGCAAAAAGGGAGAATACAAGCAGTCTTTCCCCCTCACGTGCACTGACCACCAGAATGGACAGGACACGCAATGGAAAATATGCTGCACCCTCCCAGACGTGCACATTCAGCAGAGCTGTCAGCAGCACTGTGCCTCCTCATGAAAGGCACAACTTGAGTCTTCATGTTATAGGCAGGTAGGATTTTTTTTATTGTTTTTTGTTTGTTTGTTTAATGCTATTGCTGATTGTGGCTGACAAATGCAGGAGCTAGGAAGATCCTAACAGAGCTGAAAAGATGTTGCCCCTTTCTGCACTCAGATATCTAGAATTGCCAATAGCCTTCCAGTGTTTTCCACAAGCATAAAATTCACCTGAGAACAAAACAAGAGGTGTCTCAAAGGCCAATTCATGATTTTGTAATGCCCATGACACAAGAAAGCCTGTCAAAGAATTTTGCAATACACCTTATCATTAGATTTGATGTTATTACAGAATTGCTGGTATCAATTCAATTTCACTGGCTGAGATGTTGTCATTTCTCCTAACACATCATTTTCTGCCAGCTCTATTTTGTAGGCAGTTGAGGATGCTGGACTAAAATTAAAGAGAAATGTAGGTTAAAAGAAACCCAACTATATTTCTAAGAGCATGTGACTGATGTGACTGGTGAGAGCAGATCCAGCAATACTCAATCCCTACAGTAGTATCAGAAAATGCAATTCTTCAATATGATGGAGTTTTGGAACAAATTCATACCCAACTTATCCTCATAAAGTCAAACTCTTTATGAACATTTTCAAACTAGTTTGTGGGAGGCTAAGAAACCATAAGATTGTGCTTTTTGAGGATCTAAAGAAGGTATTCATCACATCACCAGTACTGGTGTTTTATGCTTCCAAGTCAAAAGCAGTGCCAACAGCTATGATCACAGTGGGGTGCTACTCATTGTCCCAGACAGCTTTCAGAGATTAAAAGCAAGTATGCCCAAGTAGTTAGAATGTGGAAAATGTATAGATGTACATGAGGCCCACAAGGTCTGAAGAAGGACTCTGTATAAGCTTGAAAGCTCTCTTTCGCCAACTGAAGTTGGTCCAATAAAAGATATGACCTTTTCCATCTTGCTCTCTAATAAGGCCACAAGACATTTGCAGGTTCCTGATGATGTCAAGGACAGACTACAAGTCACTCATACCATTTAGAGAATCAAGATCCCGGTGCCAGAGATTTCTCATGATTGAGACATAAAGCCATTAAAGCATAGCAACAGAAAAATCCTTAGTGGTGGTCTCTGAAGAGTCCCTCAGATTCTCTAGACGCTCAGGATCATACGGAAGCACAGCTAGCTGCCTGACAGGGTATATTGCCTGTCCAGGGCCTGGGCCAACAAGCCTAGGGTTTGGGGCTGGAAGAAAAGGGTTAATGGGCAGGGACCAGAACTAGAGTCCATTAGCCTCCCAGAAAACCAGCCAGGAACATGTGAAATAGGAGGAAGAGGAGATCAGTTGTTGACTCTCCAACCACTTCTAGCAGCCAAAAAGCCACACAGTGGAATCCAGCTGCCTGTAGAGGATCCTCCTGAACCAATGAGACTTTCTGTTTAACTCAAAGGTTTAAAATCCACTTGCCTCATCTCAGTAGGGGGAGAGTTTTGGGACTGAGTCAGGGGAAACTCTGAAGAGGATTTTTTCCTCCCTGATTTGTGAGGGTTTCTCCTGTTTTGAAGGACTGCTTGCCCACAGTACCATTTTGAGAGGTTTGCCAGCCTCATCACAAAAGTGAAAACTGATTAAAATAGCCACTAGTGTGGATCCACAACTGCTAACTGTACCTGAATGTATAAGATAGGATTAGCCCAGTTTTCCTGTAGCTCCACAGCCCTTTACAGTGTGACATAGAGAAAAGGGTGCATGGTGTTGGACAGAGGCCGAGAGTGAGCCTGAATGGCAGTGTGGTGAACCAGCACAGGGCAGAACCTAGAACACAAAGTGGAACCATGAGTCTCTAGATGTGAAGAGAAGGGACGCGTCTCTCTGGTAGTCGCTGACTAGTTTTAAACTTGTAGAAATTTTACTTTTCCCTAAACTCACAAATCAACAAGTTACAGAACAGTTAAATGTGTTCTCTCATATAGGCATTCAGGAGAAATAGTCAACTGGTCACAATTTGTCAGGTCTACATTATAAGCTTTTGAGAATCTGGACGATTTCTGACATATTGTTCCCAGGCCCCACCACCCACAAAGGCATGGTTTGGTGGAGATAACGAATGGTTAACAAAGATCCCAAGATAGCTCTGCTGAACAACAAGGTGCTCCCACACCAGCCATTGGTATAAGTCTATTTGTTTATAGCTGGCTGTTTCTGTCCATCTCTTTTTTCTGTGAAGTTACCACATTTCCCTGTTGCTTACTCACCAGTGTCATTAAGTAATTTGCTCAGAATTGAATCTGGATGTACATTTTAGTGATCTGAGAAATGTTTCTGAAGAAATCCTCCAACCTATTTGTTTTCTTGAAACCATAACAGAAAACACAGTATCAAACCTACAATCACACAGGCCCTGGTCCTCAAAGGGATTAATCCATCTAAGTATCTTTGAGGATCTGGGCCACAGTATTTGGGATCCCTTCCTCCCACAAAGCACAGACTCTAGTGTGAGGACCTCCAACTGCCTGAATTCAGTTGAGTACCAATCTGCTCCAGGGGTTGTCAATGCTGAACTGGCGCAGCAATCTCAAGGTCAGTTTTCCTGCACTTAACTCTCTAAGGCCTCATGGTAGCTCTGGATTTCCTTCCTCCTTAGCAACTGCTGGTCCTCCTTTTCCCCAGTCAGAAGTCAAAGCCCCTACAAGTATTGCAAGCTGGGATCCCACTTTGCATTCTATGCATTGGCCAAGGTCCTCCATTGCTGCCATTATACCCTGTTCTTCAAATTTAAGAATACAGCTATAGGCACTGGTTCCGTGTTCTAGAGCCAGATCCTTGAAGGAATTTAGGCTTTTAACTCCTATTCAAATCAATGGGAGTTTGGCACCTAAGTACCTTTGAGGATCTAAGGGCTAAGATGGGCTAAGATGCCTATGCTACAAATTAAAATGTCCCATAGCACAATACAAGACTGATGATGAATATGACCATCTCAGCCTGTTCTCTCCTCAGTCTGAGAAAAAAAAGGAATTATGACTTAGGCTACGTGTAGACTAGAGGGTATTTCCAGTAAGTCTATGTCAGCATAACCATGCCAGCATAGCTTCCTAGTGTAGACGCAGTGTACACCTACCAAAAGAATTTCTGTTGCTGTCGGAGCACAACCTCGCAGAACCACATAGCTATGTCAACAGAACCATTCTTCCACTGCTGTAGTAAATCCACCTCTCCAATAGGTGGTTGCTAACAAGATGGAAGAATTCTTCTGTCAGCTAGTGGTGTCCACATCGTGCTTAGGTTGACTTAATTACACTTCACAGGGCATAACATTTTTCACAGCCCATAGTGATGTAGTTAAGCCAATATAACTTTATAGTGTAGACCAGTCTTATGCCTACACTGCATTGCAGTGCTGCCTACAGGGATGTGAATTGCAAAGTGTAGCAGCGTGTTACAGTGTAGCTGCCCTCTGTGGATGCTGCTGGCTCAGATGAAAAGACTCGTAGTTCATGTTAACGTAACTCTGAACCTTTTCATTCTTGCCAGCAGCGTCCACATGGGGCAGTTACAGTTCAACACTTTAAGAAACTAGTGAGCTCAAGCTGCTCACAGGTTCTGTCAATTAATCCTTGCCTTCTCCAGACTGGGGCCTCATTGCTTTCTCATTTGGCCAAACGCCTCAGTGTTATGGGCCCCAACAGGTAATACCCATATGTGACATGCCAGGGTCTAGTCCTGTGGTGGGCTCTGTCACTCCTGCCCTGCAGCCTTGGGTGCCTTACAATTCCTTGCCAAAGCAGCTCCCTCCGGGCCACACAGAAATTGTCTTCCAGCATGTAAGCCAACCCTTGAGTGTCTCTGTGTAACTGCAGCCTTCCAGTACACTTGAGTTACACTCTGACTCTTACCAGCCTTAGTTATAGTGCAGGGTGACCGCAACACACCTCCAGTCCCAGATTTCCTCCAGAAATGTATGTTCTTTACTGCCCAGCCCTCTCGTAGGAAGTCCAAATATTTGAAGTCTGTTGTTCCTTTAAGAGAATAATATGCCATCTTATTGTCTCGAATATCTATTCAAACACTTCAATTTAAACACACTGGATAAGATAAAAAGTATAACAAGTTTATTAACTACGAAGAGAGAGATTTTAAGTGAGTACAAGTAATGAGGCATAAGTCAGAAATGGTTAGAAGAAAAGAGAAGATAGAATGCTTACTAATGCCTAACAACAAATTACATCTTCAAGCAAAGTTTCTCACCACATGCTTTCAGCAGTCTTATTGCCCAAACTATGGGACAAGACCAATTCTTCAGAGTACAACGAATGCCTCCTTTTCTCTTCAGGAGCAGTGATTGTGATGGGCAGGGAGAGAGAGACTGGTCCATTGTGGTGTTTGTCCCTCCTTTATAGTTTCAGTCCCCTTCTTAAAAAATATTTCCAGGTGGGCAAAGTCTATATGGAAGAATGTTCCCTGCTATTTTTTTCAGCTGTTTGAACTTCCTTTGTCTTCCCATCCTGCTTGATGACTCTGTTTACCTCTTAAATGCATATTAAGCAGAGCACACATTCTTTTGTTTAGGACAGACTGGTTTGACAACTTGTGTTTGGGAAGGGCTGTGGAATTTGGAACGTGTTAGTATCATACAGAAAAATCTTATAACTTTACATACTATGTTGCTACACATATTTTACCAGGACAATACTGACCAACAAATTATGAGTTTTTAAATGATACCTTACAAGACATGCATTGTATAAAATTACTACAATAGCATGGAGGGTGTGCACATGGGTATATTCTGTCACACCATATCATCATAGAGTTCAACACTTTGTTAATTACCCTCTCTATGTTTTTACATTGATATAAAATATTTCAAAATAAATCACTTTATCAGTTAGCAAGTTTCCTGGTTGACTCTGCATGCTATGCCTGTCCACATCAGAGAGTTGTAGGCCCAGATCCCCAAAGATATTTAGGCACTCAATGAGAGAGTTAGGAGCTTAAGTAACTTTAAGGCCTGGGGGTATGTCTACACTGCAATAAAAGACCTGTGGCATGGCCAGTGCTGGCCCGGCCCAGCTGACTCAGGCTCATGGGGATCAGGCTGCGGTTCTATAAAATTGCAATGTAGATGCTCAGGCTAGAGCCTGGGCTCTGAGACCCTTCCCTCTCATCCAGGCTCCAGTCTGAGCCTGAATGTCTACACTGCAATTTTTAGCCCTGGAGCCCGAGTTAGCTGACCTGGGTTCTGAGATTCAGTGCTACAGGGTTTTTTTAATCGCAATGCAGTCATACCCTTAGTGTCTAACAACACTTTATAATAATAAAGTAACTCTAGCCTCAATCCCTAGTTGTACCCAGTTTCATGAGGCACATTTGGAGACCAGAAACTGTCTGTAACTCTTCAGTCCTAGGGCTGAATGGATCCAGCAGTCTCAGGGCTGTTCAGAACTCTGACTGCTGGCCCTGGTCCTTAACAAAATGTCTACATTGCAGCTGGGAACAAGCTTCCCAGCCCAGGTAGATGGACTCATGCTAGTGGGGCTGGAGTTACTGTACTAAAAACAGCAATGTGGACATGGCAGCTCAGGCTTTGAAGTCTAGAGAGCTGGGCAGGCTTGAGTACCAGAGCTTCCGCCCAAGGCAGAGTGCTCATAGTGTTATTTTTAGCCCACTAGTTTCAGGCCTATTAGTGCAAGTTTGTCTACCCACCCTGAGAGACTCACTCCCAGCTGCAACGTAGACATACCCTGAGGGACTTCAAGTATACTTTAAGGATAAACTTGTTACACTAGAAAACTTTAAAACTTTGTTTACAATAAACCTCTTTAAAACAAAGCATTTTCACCTCAGAAATACTGTTTAACCTTAAAATGGTGCAGTTCTCTAAAGCAGACCATTGTTTCTTCATCCAAATGTCTCTCATTTTCTCTCTCTTTCCTGCACATAAGCCATAAGGGCCTGCTGGGCTTCTACACAAGGCTAAATTTCACCAAAGAACACAGAAGCTGACAGAAGAGGAGCCAGCATCCATGAGGAGAGGTTAAGCCTGCTCACTAAGCAGTTTCAAAAGGGATCCCAACCAGCATGGTAGTCATTTACACCTGATTCTGCCACACTGAAGTCAATGGGATTTCTACCAGTGATTTCAAAAGGAGCAGAACAGTGTACTCAATAATCAGGCCTCATATCATCATCATCATGTTCCTATTATGCCTCTGGCATTTAGGGCAATGACTAAGCTCCTCCACTCCTGTCTGTTTCTGGCAAGTCTTTCAGCAGTTCCCCAACTGTGCTCCCGGTTTTTCAGATCGGCTTCCACAGCTCTTCGCCCTGTTGTTTTCAGGGAGCCTCATTTTCACTTGCCTTCAGGTGTCCATCTTATTGCTACTCTGGTGATGGACCAGCCTATGGTGCATTCTGTGGACATATGGAATTCCTTTCCGTATAATCAAAGTTATCAAAAGCTTCTATTTCAACTTTACATGTAGTGTTGATCACAGTGAGCTCAGTTCTGAAGTCAAAACAGGAGTACGTCAGGAGTGTGTCATGTCTGCAATCCTCTTCAACATTGCCATCAACTGGGTAATGCGGCGTACAAGAGAAGACATGTAAAGAGGCATTAAATGGACAATCTTCTCATCCCTTGAAGACCTGGACTTCGCAGATGATGTCACTCTCCTATCACATACCCAACACCATATACAAGAAAAAACAACTCAACTCAAAGCACTCAGACAGGCCTCATATACTTATTGATTATTTTGGCTCTATTCTCACACAGAGTAAAAAGGATCAAAATTGGATCCATGTATGTTCCTCAATTCTTGTTTAAAAGAAAGATATATTCAGTGAGTTTGGCCAGCCAGCCTATGGAACCAGCATATCAATTGTGGCTGTAGACTGGAATTGCCTTTGGCTACAATAATATTTCACCTTACAAGTTCTTCTTTCTGATGCCCTGTATGGGCAGTGATCTCAGAACCAGAAACAAGCTATCATAGGGAGTAAAACTAATTAATATGAAGCTGTCACCACATTGAACAATTGGAATAAAATGGCCTCTCTGCTCTGGACCTAATTAGCTCTACTGCTTGCAGACCTGAGATACAAAACTTTGTGGCTTTCATATTCCTGTTGAAGTGAGCCCATAATTACCACTCAATTCTTAAATTTGCCTGGTTATAGCTTTCATTAGGAACCTGAAAATCACTGAGGTTTGCTGAACCCCTGGTGAATCTTAGATGACTTTCAGGTCTGGAATCCCTTC
This sequence comes from Dermochelys coriacea, assembly GCF_009764565.3. Lineage (NCBI taxonomy): Eukaryota > Metazoa > Chordata > Testudines > Dermochelyidae > Dermochelys > Dermochelys coriacea. Next base: position 190,604,951 of record NC_050069.1, on the reverse strand, counting down.
CATAAGCAGGTCATAGTTTCACCTTCCTTCTTTCCAGTTCTCTTCAGGGGTAATGGCTTAGTGGCTCTATCCCCCACTCCAATGTCTTTAACAAGCAACTGGTTGGCCCACTCCCCCTACTAGATTCTCAGTGGTGGTCAGCAGATATTCTCCTGAACCTTAGAATAGGTAGTAATCATTTTTCCCACCACCACATCCATCTGCTGCTGCCTTGCCAGGACATGGTTGACCTCCACTTGACTAGCCCTTTACATACATCTAAGAAATGCAAGACTGTACTTAAGTGTTAGAGACTTCCTCATCTCACAGTGAGAAAGTGCTAGAGAATGGATTTGTAGGGAGCAGACTTACATGGCAGCTCCCTCAATGAATTGGGTTGAGGGAGCAGCCAGCTGGCTCTCAGATACCACCTTGATGAGCGCTGTGTAGGTACTTAATCGCACACCTGAAAAGCTAGGAAAATGGGCCCCCTAAAAACAGTTGAACGAAGAGGAGTTTATTTAAGCACCTGACAAACCATGCCAATATTTGCTTTGCTTTTCAGATTTCGTGTGAACCCAAGTGTATCTCAAGGGATGCAAACTAAACTTGTTGGTAAGCTTTTCCATAAGGTCTGGGGTCGAGTTAAAGATAGAGCTGCTGTGTTTCCTTTGCATTCTTTGGCATGGGTGGCTTTTAAATACTCTTTTGGGTCTTGATTTCTTTGTAGACCTCTACATGGTCATTGCAAAGAAAAATTGGGAGCACACTGGGTTTGCCTGCTATACTTTACATGATTTCCCTGCTAAATTAGACTGTCTAATCCAGGAGTAAAAATACTGGACATATTTGAACAAAACAGTTGTAACAGAAACAACTTGTCCACATCTGATTAGCTACAACATAGTTGTAGGACTGCAACTCTTGTGGGTCCTGTGGTAACACAGATGCATTCCCTTACATACATGATCACTTCCCAGGAGTCATGCAGTTCCTTGTTGATAATAACTTGTTTGTCAGGCAGATTTCCTGAAGCAGAGGCAATGGGTATTAAACTTAGTATACCCTGGTGACAAGCTGCACTGAGAAAGTTATGGGATTTGAGAATGGGAGGTGGGTCCTGGTGGGTTAGTACCATAGAACAGGGCATCTCACTTGCCATTTTGGGATTCAGGGAGGTATGTGATAATGAAATCCAATTGTGTAGGTCCCACCAAAGCTGCTGTTGGATTAAGTTCTTTGCTCTATGTAGATATTCCAGATTTTTATGGTCAGTGACTACCTGGACCAGGTGATGAATTCCTTCCAGGTAGTGACATCATTCTGCAAAGGCAGTTTTTATTGCCAGGAGTTCCTTGTCAAGTATTTCGCATTTTAACTCTGTGGGGGTGAACTTCCTTGAGTAATGAGTTTTAGCCCATGGAATTACTTGGGACCAAGTCACTGGGAGACAACAGCCCCGATCACTGCACTGGAAAATCAGCTTCTACAGTAAAGGCTGGTATGACATTGGACTGAGCCAATATTGTGCTGTAGTAAAGGCAAGGTTTAGCTGTTTGAATGCATGCTGGGCCTTGAGAGACCAATGGAATTGGGCATTTTTCTGGAGGAGAGCTGTGAGGAGTTCGATCTGTTTTGAAAAAAATCAGGATAAACCATCAATAGACATTGGCAAACCCCAGTAAGTGTTGCAGGTTACATACCATATAGGGAATCAGCCAGTCTTGGACAGCTTGAACCTTGCATGGGTCCATCTGGATCCCTTCTGGAGATAAGATGAAGGCCCAGAACTCCATGGAGGCCTGATCAAAGGCACATTTCTCAAGCTTGGCATAAAGGTCATGATGCTATAGGCATTCCAGCTATAGGAATGGAGGCAAGGAGGGCCAGTAGGATGGGAATTTGCTGGGGTGTGTCAGGTATGTGCAATTGGATTGGCAGCTGCAACTGGGGAGCCCTCTGGCAGGGCTCCGGGCATGTTCCAGTCAAGACCAAAGTACGGAGGAGGCTCTTACAACAATGTTTCTTGCTCCTGCAATAGCTGGTTTTCCAAGGTCAGATGAATGACGTGGGCCTACAGGGCTTGGTTATCTGCCTGAAGGTGAGCAGTCCCCTCAAATATGTCTGGTGCTCCCCCAGAAAGAAAGTTAATACTGGAGGAACTGCACAGAACTCACCCTGTTAACTCTCTAGATTCTTTGCTAGTGTCATCTGCAGTATTTTTCACATCTTGATATCAGCAGTTGTTCTACTGTTTACAGCAAAACGTATTCTAAGCTGAAACTCAACATACACAGTACATTTTAATGTCTTTCACAACCATATGATTTCACAGAATAGTGTGTATGTCCTGTACTTCACACTGATAACATACAGTATCCTGTAAAGAACCATCCATTTCTTCATCCTCAGGCGAGTGAAAGATCAACAGTTTTTCAGTGAAGAAGAGATGGAGATACTGACAACAACACAGAACTACAGTCATAATCATGCAACACCATGTACAAATGCTGCCAAACAGTTTGCATCCCTGTTTCTGCCACCTATTTACTCCTTGTTGCTGATATTTGGCCTGGTGGGCAATGTGCTAGTTGTGCTGATCCTGATAAAACACAAGAGGCTGAGAAGCATGACTGACATCTATCTGCTGAATCTGGCAAATTCCAGTTTACTCTTTATTCTTTCCGTGCCATTTTGAGCTTACTATGCAGCACATGAGTGGGATCTTGGAAATTCTTTCAGGGGTCTATTATGCTGGCTTCTGCAGTGGAAACTTTTCCATAATACTTTTGACAATAGACAGATATCTGGCAATTGTCCATGCAGCGTTTACTATAAAAGCTAGGACAGTTACCTATGGCATCCTCACAAGTGTTGTCATTTGGGGTGTTGCAATATTAGCCTCTCTTCCAGGTTTAATATTTCACACTGTTCAAAAGGAAAGTGTTTATTGGACCTACAGCTCTCATAATCCATCAGGCCATGAAACAAAATGGAGGCAATTCCTGATTTTAAAGATGAACCTCCTGGGACTTTTCATTCCACGGGTCATTATGATCATCTGCTATGTACAGATTATAAAGACATTACTGAGATGCAGTAAGGAGAAAAAATATAAGTCAGTCAGGCTTATTTTTATCATAATGAAGTGTTATAGTGAAACGTCTATTTCAGTTAAACTGAGTTCTCCATTTCCATTTTTATTGTGCTGTGAATTCTTCTACTATGGTTATTCTGCTTCTTTATCTTTACCTGTTCCTAAAAGTTGTTTATAAAATCATTGTTTGAAAAGCTACATATATTGTATATTTCTTATTGTCTTTGAGGAAAAGGGGCTTCAGCTCTGATCTCTGGGAAAGGGCAGGGATTGCTTCTTACACGGACACCAAGGGAATGCACAAAGCCACAAAGGGAGTGGAGAGGAAGTGGAGTCATGGACCAGAATCCTCCCCCACACCAGCCCACAGAGAAATGAAACCTACTGGGTGTGGAACTGCTGGGCTATGCTAAAAGACATTGCAGCTGGTGCAGACCCTGTGCACCAAGAAGCTTGAGGAGGGATTTGGCACTTTTGACCTTTGAAAACACTTTTTTTCATATTTTGAGAAGCAAATATCAGTTTGGGTGGTTTTTAAAAATCAGGTGGGGTGCAAGTTAGTGTGGAAATATTGTCTAGCACTGGGGAACAGGCTGGATTCTCCCACAAGCCAGCTTTGGCCACCGTACGATCTCTTGGTGCTGCTTAGGAGGTATAAAGTGACTTTAGCCAACCAGAGAATCTGGCCCTTAAAGTTTTATATCTAGAAAGTACTAAGCATTTACAATTTAACATGGAGACGTGTCTGTTGTCCTACATCCCTCTCCATGCTCCACTCCTTGCCTCCACCATTGCCCTGTCTGCCCTCGATGCCTCCTTAGGCCTTGTCTGCAGGACACAATTTTGTCAGCAAAAGCTAACAAAACAGTGGAAGTGCACACACTACAAAGCTATTTTTGGCCGCTTTGCCGACAAAATAAAACCACCTTGATGAGAGGCAAAGAGCTTTTTGCCAAAAAGTTAAAGTGACAAAGCGCCAGTGTAGATGCTGCCGTTCATTATGTCGACATAACTGGCCTCCCCCAGTAACCTACAATGCCTGCTGTGACCACTCTGCTCACTGTTTTGAACTCGACTGCCCTGCACCTAGCTGCAGACATGTGCCCTTCCTCTTTCAAAGCTCCAGGAAGTTCTGACAGCTGAGCCTGCTCCTCAGCTTCAGCAGCAAAGAGCAAATCATTAGGGTGCAAACCTTCTCTTCTCCCCTGCACTAGGAACACAGCCGCAGGCAGACTGCTGCTGCGAGGAGCGGAGGGGGGACTGCTGTGCTCTGCCCTGGGGACTGCTGTCCTGCTTTTGCTTTGACATTCCTCAGCAGGGAGAGCTCACAGAGCTGTTGAGGTTACATATCATATAGGGAATCAGCCAGTCCTGGACAGCTTGGACCTTGCATGGGTCCATCTGGATCCCTTCTGGAGATAAGATGAAGGCCCAGAACTCCATGGAGGCCTGATCAAAAGCACATTTCTCGAGCTTGGCATAAAGGTCATGATGCTATAGGCATTCCAGCTATAGGAATGGAGGCAAGGAGGGCCGGTAGGATGGGAATTTGCTGGGGTGTGCCAGGTATGTGCAATTGGATTGGCAGCTGCAACTGGGGAGCCCTCTGGCAGGGCTCCAGGCATGTTCCAGTCAAGACCAAAGTACGGGGGAGGCTCTTACAACAATGTTTCTTGCTCCTGCAATAGCTGGTTTTCCAAGGTCAGATGAATGACGTGGGCCTACAGGGCTTGGTTATCTGCCTGAAGGTGAGCAGTCCCCTCAAATATGTCTGGTGCTCCCCCGGCAAGAAAGTTAATACTGGAGGAACTGCACAGAACTCACCCTGTTAACTCTCTAGATTCTTTGCTAGTGTCATCTGCGGTATTTTTCACATCTTGATATCAGCAGTTGTTCTACTGTTTACAGCAAAACGTATTCTAAGCTGAAACTCAACATACACAGTACATTTTAATGTCTTTCACAACCATATGATTTCACAGAATAGTGTGTATATCCTGTACTTCACACTGATAACATACAGTATCCTGTAAAGAACCATCCATTTCTTCATCCTCAGGCGAGTGAAAGATCAACAGTTTTTCAGTAAAGAAGAGATGGAGATACTGACAACAACACAGAACTACAGTCATAATCATGCAACACCATGTACAAATGCTGCCAAACAGTTTGCATCCCTGTTTCTGCCACCTATTTACTCCTTGTTGCTGATATTTGGCCTGGTGGGCAATGTGCTAGTTGTGCTGATCCTGATAAAACACAAGAGGCTGAGAAGCATGACTGTCATCTATCTGCTGAATCTGGCAAATTCCAGTTTACTCTTTATTCTTTCCGTGCCATTTTGAGCTTACTATGCAGCACATGAGTGGGATCTTGGAAATTCTTTCAGGGGTCTATTATGCTGGCTTCTGCAGTGGAAACTTTTCCATAATACTTTTGACAATAGACAGATATCTGGCAATTGTCCATGCAGCGTTTACTATAAAAGCTAGGACAGTTACCTATGGCATCCTCACAAGTGTTGTCATTTGGGGTGTTGCAATATTAGCCTCTCTTCCAGGTTTAATATTTCACACTGTTCAAAAGGAAAGTGTTTATTGGACCTACAGCTCTCATAATCCATCAGGCCATGAAACAAAATGGAGGCAATTCCTGATTTTAAAGATGAACCTCCTGGGACTTTTCATTCCACGGGTCATTATGATCATCTGCTATGTACAGATTATAAAGATATTACTGAGATGCAGTAAGGAGAAAAAATATAAGTCAGTCAGGCTTATTTTTATCATAATGAAGTGTTATAGTGAAATGTCTATTTCAGTTAAACTGAGTTCTCCATTTTCATTTTTATTGTGCTGTGAATTCTTCTACTATGGTTATTCTGCTTCTTTATCTTTACCTGTTCCTAAAAGTTGTTTATAAAATCATTGTTTGAAAAGCTACATATATTGTATATTTCTTATTGTCTTTGAGGAAAAGGGGCTTCAGCTCTGATCTCTGGGAAAGGGCAGGGATTGCTTCTTACACGGACGCCAAGGGAATGCACAAAGCCACAAAGGGAGTGGAGAGGAAGTGGAGTCATGGACCAGAATCCTCCCCCACACCAGCCCACAGAGAAATGAAACCTACTGGGTGTGGAGCTGCTGGGCTATGCTAAAAGACATTGCAGCTGGTGCAAACCCTGTGCACCAAGAAGCTTGAGGAGGGATTTGGCACTTTTGACCTTTGAAAACACTTTTTTTTCATATTTTGAGAAGCAAATATCAGTTTGGGTGGTTTTTAAAAATCAGGTGGGGTGCAAGTTAGTGTGGAAATATTGTCTAACACTGGGGAACAGGCTGGATTCTCCCACAAGCCAGCTTTGGCCACCGTACGATCTCTTGGTGCTGCTTAGGAGGTATAAAGTGACTTTAGCCAACCAGAGAATCTGGCCCTTAAAGTTTTATATCTAGAAAGTACTAAGCATTTACAATTTAACATGGAGACGTGTCTATTGTCCTACATCCCTCTCCATGCTCCACTCCTTGCCTCCACCATTGCCCTGTCTGCCCTCGATGCCTCCTTAGGCCTTGTCTGCAGGACACAATTTTGTCAGCAAAAGCTGACAAAACAGTGGAGGTGCACACACTACAAAGCTATTTTTGGCCGCTTTGCTGACAAAATAAAACCACCTTGATGAGAGGCAAAGAGCTTTTTGCCAAAAAGTTAAAGTGACAAAGCGCCAGTGTAGATGCTGCCGTTCATTATGTCGACATAACTGGCCTCCCCCAGTAACCTACAATGCCTGCTGTGACCACTCTGCTCACTGTTTTGAACTCGACTGCCCTGCACCTAGCTGCAGACATGTGCCCTTCCTCTTTCAAAGCTCCAGGAAGTTCTGACAGCTGAGCCTGCTCCTCAGCTTCAGCAGCAAAGAGCAAATCATTAGGGTGCAAACCTTCTCTTCTCCCCTACACTAGGAACACAGCCGCAAGCAGACTGCTGCTGCGAGGAGCGGAGGGGGGACTGCTGTGCTCTGCCCTGGGGACTGCTGTCCTGCTTTTGCTTTGACATTCCTCAGCAGGGAGAGCTCACAGAGCTGTTGAGGATGCCGCTCCCGACAGACAGCCGTGGTGGCTGTGGGAGAACTCTGAGGGAATCACAGAACCATGTCCTATTGGGTTCCAGGGAGGTGGGCAGGTGCAAGCCCACCCACAGCTAAAGGACCCTCCCCCAGTCTATGGGGAGGATCCACAGAGCACGGAAACTCAAGTAATTATGGGGAACAATGGAAAAAATAGCAGAGGTTATTAAATAAAGGGTCAAAAATAGGGAACGTGAAGGGGACACCAAGCAGAGAACCCCAGACATCGTCCACTGCTCCTCAAAGGTATCTAGGGAGCCAGCGGATGCTGCCCAGAGGAACTCTGCTTGGATACGTGAACAGAGGGAGGATCGGAAATAGGCCCCACAGTCTCACAGAAACCCCCTCAGCCAACATCCTCTCCCTGATGTTATAGACGGCCATCTTGGCCATGGCTAGGAGGAAGCTGACGAGGAGGTCCCGATCACAGAACCATAGGCAGGCAAGCAGAGGGGACTGCTGCTGTGTGTGGGGTGGGTGGGGAGTGGACTGCTGTGTCGAGCAGAGCCAGGGTTGATGTGTGGGGTTGTGTCCCTCTCCCCCTGCTTCAGGATAGGTTGGTCAGGCTGCTGTCTGAACTTAAAGAGACAGCATGCTAACACACTCACACTATCCCAACCCACACACTCTGTTCCTGTCTCTCCCCTCCCCACACACACTTCAGTTGAAAAGTGGCTGACATGCTATTAGGATGCCCATGAAACCATGGGATTGGGAAGCCTGCTTATGTGATGCTGTACCTGCCCCAGGAGGTATTGAAACCCCTTCCCAAAGCAACCTGTGGCCAGTTGCGCAGTGGGATAGCCATACACACTGCTCTCTGTGTCAATGCAAGAGCTGCTAATGTGGATGCACTCCACTTACACAATGAGCATAATGTGTACATGCAACAACGGTTTTAATTAAAATGGTTTAATTAAAGCGGCATAACTTTTGTCGACAAAACTCTGCAATGTAGACAAGACCTTAGTCTACTGCAACCTGCTTCCACGCATCCCAGTCCTCTGTACACTCCCCCCACTTTGATTCAATGACTCTCAGCACCCCCACTATAAAAATTGTTCCAGCACCCCTGTATATCTGTCCTCCCTGACAGCCTCCAAGACCAGATAACATGGCTCTCTGACATCCACTCCCTGCCCCAGTCTCAAACTTTCTGTTATCATGCCTCACTTTTATTGAAGCAAATGAGCTTAGTCCCCACCTTCATGTGAGTTAGAGAGAACGTTCACATATAGCAATAATTAACGCAATGCTAGAAGGGCAAAGGATAGAAACTCACACTAGCATTTACTTTGCAACATTTCAGAGAGATGAATGAGCCTGAAGAGAAACTGGGGACTTGGGGGAGGGGTGAGAAATGGACCTAAAAGAAGTACAAGCTGGGGATAAAGGGACTCAAAGGGAACAGGTTCGGGGTGCAGACTGTGTTGGGGGAAAGAGACTCCCTCTCCTCTTTACCAGCTAAACCCTGCGATAGCTGCTGGCAACTGCACTACAGTACTTACTTCTTCCCCTCCCTGTTCTCTCTCCACAAGCAACTCCATGTTGGCTGAGCAAGAGCAGGGAGGACTGACAGGAGGGAGAACTGTGCTCAGTCCCTACTGTCCTCCAGGATGCAGGAGAGAGAAACTGTGGTTGGAAATGGAACAAGCACACAGGAAATCTAACAGAAAATCCCATGTGGCAATTTGCATTTTTTTGTTTTCAAGATAGCCAAAAAGACAGACAAGAGTTTCAGGCCCCTCCCAGAACCCTAGTTTCTAGTGCACAGCCCTCCTCACTAGGCCCCTTCCTGGACTCCTGTCATTTGACATTCACTGTCTCAAATGATAAACTGCATTAGTGATAATTAGAGAGATCTATACTGACAGATCAACGATCATATTGATAGATCTATAGAACTATGATCTACATTGATAGATCTCTTATCACATATTGTATCATACATGGTAGATGCACAGGAAATCTAACAGAAAATCCCATGCAGTAATTTGCATTTTTTCAAGATAGTCAAAAATAGGATATGAGTTTCAGGCCCCACCCAGACTTCACCATGGGGCTGGCTCTATGTTTTTGGAAAGCCTGCTCTAACCACAGTTCAAATCCTTTCCAGTGCACAACCCTCCTTACTATGTCCCTTCCTGGACTCCTGTCATTAGACATTTACTATCTCATTGGCGATAACTAGATGGATCTATCTTGATGGATGGATGATCTACATTGATAGGTCTCTGATCACATATTGTTTCATATATAACATTAACTGGTGTGATTATTGGGAAAAACACAGGTCTGTATGTTTATTTCACTGTGATACTCAGATTACAAAGCTTAATAATTAAAACAGCAAAAAACAACATTTTTGGAAGGGATATAAACTCTTAGCTGCAGGACATAAGCCAAGCTCTAATTATTGGGGTTTAGAAAGAAATTTTACCCGTGGGCAGGTTTCTCCTCAATTGCCCACTACAAGGCTTTCTTGCAGCTTCCTCTGAAGCGGCAGGTGCTGGCCACTGCTGGAGACAGGATACTTCACTAGACAGACCATGGGTCTGATCCAGGCTGGCAATTCCTATGTTTCTAGAAAGAGACAAGCCCCTTTTCTTTCATCTTTCCTACTTTTTCATCTTGAAAAACAAAGTCCGTCCCTTTCTTAGGAAAAACTCATTGACACCTGACAGATTTGGAATTGCCTGCGATTGTTTGTGAATGTGTTTTCTATATAGAATCATAGAAATATAGAATTGGAAGGGACTTTGAGAAGTCATCAAGTCCAGCCCCCTGCACTGAGGCAAGACCAAGAAAACCTAGACCATCCCTGACAAGTGTTTGTCTAACCTGGTCTGAAAAACCTCCAAGAAAAGGGATGCCAAAACCTCACTTGGAAGCGTATTCCAGAACTTTACTACCCTTATAGTTAAATGTTTTGTCTATCTAATATCTAAAGTAAATCTTCCTTGCTGCAGATTAAGCCCATTGCTTCTTGTCCCACCTTCAGTGGACATGGAGAACAATTGATCACCATCCTCTTTGTAAAAGCCCTTAACATATTTGAAGACTGGTATAAGGTTCCCTTTCAGTCTTCTTTTTCCAAGGCCAAACATGTCCAGTCCTCTTAGTCTTTCTTCATAGGTCATATTTTCTAAACCTTTTTATCATTTGTGTTTCTCTTCTCTAGACTGTCTCCGATTTGTCCACATCTTTCTTAAAGGGGGGCACCAAAAACTGAACACAGTACTCCAGCTGAGGCTTCACTAGTGCCAAGTAAAGCAGAATAATTACTACCTTTGTTTTACATACAACACTCCTGATAATACACCCCAGAATGATGTTAGCCTTTTTTGCAACTGCATCATATTGTTGGCTCCTTTTAATTTTGATCTAATATACCCCTCAATCCTTTTTTGCAGTGCTACTGCATAGCCACTTACTAGAGAGACAAGGCAGGTGGTAATATCTTTTATCGGACTAATTTCTGCTGGTGAGAGAGACAAGCCATTTATTCCCCATTTTGTAGTTGTGCATTTGATTTTTCCTTCCTCAGTGTAGTACTTTGCACTTGTCTTTACTGAATTGCAGCTTGTTGATTTCAGATCAAATCTCCAATTTATCACCATCCTTTTAAATTCTAATCCTGTCCTCCAAAGTACTGGAAACACCTCCTAGCTTGCTGTCATCCACAAATTTTATAAGCATACTCTCCACTCCATTATCCAAGTCATTGATGAAAAAATTGAATAGTAGTGTGTAGGCCTTGCTGGAGCCCTAGGCATAGTTAACAGCGAGAACCAAAGGCTGTGAACCAGATTAGGTGTGGCTTTGGCAAAACCATACCACAGTAGGCATTAGCTAACATCAGGTAAGGCCATTCCTGACTGGATGGGATGATACAAAACCACACAGCTCTCTCAAGTAACTACATGAACACATTCCTAAGAGATGGTGCAGGAACACACTGGCCCCTCATAGATAAGGTTGGTATGACAGGATAATGACTAAGGATGTTTTGTTCACACTTAATATAAATGTATTTAGTGGAAAGGTATAGTAAATTATTAAGAATTAGCAATAATGATGGTGTAATTAAGCAAAGGATGCAGCCTTTCAGAACCATTCGAGCAGGAAACCAGGAAGGAAACAGGACAGGAATTGAGCTAGTTGGGAATGCAGTGGTATGAGATGCTGCCCAAAGCCATAAGGACAAACAGGAGCAGTCTTGTTGAAAATTTCTGACAAACATTATATTAAAAACAATTCTGGATTTTAGTTCCAAAACTGCTTCATGAAAATATTAGTTTGTAAACAGCTTCATATAAGAACACCAGCATGTTAAACATAAAATGCTTCATATCTAATCCAGGGGGTATCAGATTTGTTGCATGCCATGGGCTGAGCTCACATCTATTATTGTTAATGAGGATTTATATGAGTGAGTCCGCTTGCACTGGGTAGAGACTGTATTATTTAACATCTTATCTCCCCGCATAAAGAGGCTCTCTTCTGTTTAGAAAGAATTAAAAGCTGTGGCAGGAGTGGTCCAGAAAAACTGCACCGGCTCTTGCAATATGAACACTTGGTAGAAGCCCTGCTTTCAAATAATGTGCAATTCCATCAGAATTGAGCAGTAGTACTTGGATAGAACAGTGATTCTCAACCTCTTCCGTACTCAGGCCCCTTTCCCCCATTTAGCAATATGGGAAGGACAGGGTGGTCATAAGCCTCTGACACTTGGCAGTGACCCCGAGGTTGAGAATCTCTGGTATAGAGTATTACCCTGCATGTTTATATTTAACTCCACCCCTGCAAGGGTTGTGAATGCAGGAGCTGTTAAAGTCTGTGGTTTGTTTGAATTGATCTGACCTGATTTTCTTTGAAGCAGTCATATGGTAGGAAGTAGAATCTAGTTATGAAAGCCCAGGACTGGACACTGCAGCACCAAGTCCTATTACTACCTTTGTCACAGACTTGCTTGTAATCTTGAGGAATTCACTTCATCTCTTTCTCACAGTGCTATTGTGAAACTTAATTAATGTTTGTACAGCACTTTCATAGCCTCCTCTGGAAATTGCTATAGAAACGCTAAGTATCCAGTATAGGATTTTGCTAAATATATTGAGAACATAGGACATTTTGACTCAAACGATGAATTTTTGAAAAGTCAATTACAGACAATCTCAGTTATATGTGGAATTCATATTGTGGGGTCTTGCTATACTGATAGTTTGTGTTCCTTTTTTTGAACGAAGAACTATGATTAAAGGGAGAACATGATCTATTTTATTTTAAATTGATTATATGTGTTTAACAACAAAAAAGGCTCAGGAACTTGCAGTTTTTGCAAGAGTGTCTGTTTGCTTTTGAATCTGATTATTAAGTATCTGGGTCTGGGAACTATTGTTCTCAACAGCATTTCTCTGTATCTGTCACAAATAACTTTTGAAGCCTCATCTGATCAATTCCAAAATTTCAGGGAACGTTCTAGGCATCAATGGACAGAAACCTATTGATCTGTGGGAGGGGGAAATCAGAAAATTGAAAGGTGAAAAATGGAGGACACATGGAACCACTGTAATCTGGTCAGCAGAGCCATAGCTTCAAGCATCTCTACTGGTTGATTGGAATCCATTAATACTTTTCAGAAGAATGCCACATCTCATCTCTGTTCATCCTCCCAATAGAGTTTAATATGTTGACACCTTGATTGACTTCTCCCAGACAGCAAGACGACATAAGAACATGAGAACACAACCTTTCCACAACCTATTCCTGGGTCATGTCCTTACCAACTTCAATTTTCCCATCTTACTGTCTCAACTTATCCTTTACTTATGCTAACAAATTCTATTTCCTATACTCCTCTATTCTTAGCTTAATTTAAACAAAACCTAATTTCTACTTATTTCTTAACCTAACATGCTCTGTAGGGCACACCTACCAGACCTCATCCAAATCACCAGCCATGTGACCAATACAGCTTAAATCAAAGAACCCTGACACCTGTTAAAGTGGGGCCTTCAATTGTTTTACCTGCTGATACATTGGAAAGGGGAAGCCTTGTGTTTGGACTCTGGAAAGGAAAACTTTAGGGTTCATTTTTGTTCTGTGAGCTGTTCTTGCTACTGATGAAGGAAACTCCACCCTCTGATACATCACTGTTGACTTGTAGTTTTGCAACATTTATTCTGACTGCTGTGAGGTGGTTTTGACTAAATCCCCTTTTGGGATCATTTCAAACACAGCGTGCTCATTGAGCAATGATCTGTAATGGCATAACTGAATGAGTCAGGGCTGCAATTCTGAGTCCCTCTTGCTTGAAGGGTCCCTAAATGCACAATTTAGGAAATAGCAGCTAGACATACCAGCACCCAGACACTTAAATGGCTAAAAAATGTCACCTCCAGTCCCCTCATAGCTGAAAGCTGATATTCAAGAGGCTCAAAGGCTTGTCTCAAAGCAGCCCAAACATCCAGCTCCAGAAATCTAAAAAGATATTTTCAAAGCTATATGTTCAGGCCTATGAACATACTGCAGTAAGCATGGCTTAGCTATGTACACTACTGTCTGCTTTGATCAGGAGTGTGTGTGCTCCAACTTGGTCTGGGTCAGTGGGAGTGATGAAGAATTCAAATGCCTCTCTCTTTTAAGTGGCAGCCCAGTATTTTCTGAGCATGCTCAGCCAGAGCTCCCCACCCCTTCACTGAAATCAGAAATGAACAGTCTGAAATTTTAGTTTTCCCCTATAGCATACACTTATTTTGGCCAGAAATGACTCTGAAGAGCAAAGGCTTTGCCAACCCCTCATGTGTCTTGTAGGCTGTGACGGGGTGCGCTCACCACTCTGGTGCCTCCTGCTGGCTGTCTTGGGAATTAGCTCTGCATGCCACTGTCATTCCTGCTCTAGGACCCACGTCTCTCCAAGGACTGTGATGGCCTCATCAGTGACACCGTCCTCCGGCCGTGCTACACATGGTGCACCCCCCCCTTCCGGGGGATCTGCTCTTCAGCCACTTCCCTTAGTGGCTACTGCAGCAAATTGTCTGGCCACTTCCTCACTGTTATGTAAAGCCTACGCTCAAATGTGACTGTAAGATCTGTAACTTGTATCATTAAGTTCTGCAACCTTGTTGCAGACTTTGTAACTTCAGTTACTGTTAGCGTAGCCTTTTAAGTTTTGTAACCTTTGCAAGCTCTGTAACCTTTTCAAGTTACCACTTGTATGAACTGCCAAGCTTTGTAATATCCTATAACGCAATCAGAGAGAGTGTGAACAAGGGAGTGTGTGTGTGTTGAAGACAAGGGGGTGTGAACGAGGGAGTGTATGGGGGACTGGGCAGAGAGAAACTGCAAGGAGAAAAGAGACAGGAGACAGGTGTGTCTGATATAATCTACCCTGAGAAGGCAATCATGGAGTGCTGTAAAGAAAAGATGCATGAAAGGAACAGGGCCTGGGAATGCTTCTCGGTGATGGACACAGAAAAAAACCTCAGTGTACATGACAGGAGCACCCAGTTCCAAAATAAAAGGCAGCAGCCACACACACAAGCTGCTGCTGCTCCTTGACCTGCTCACAGCCCGGATCCGTGACCGCAGGCGGACACACCAGATCTACCACGCTTCAGCTTCTTGGCTTCCCATGCTGTCTCCGGTAACTCTCCGCCTGTGTAAGTGTGTGGGTACATGGCGGTATGAATGCAGTGAATGTGAATATGAATGTGGCGTATAAATAAGCTCCTTCCCTTTTCTGTCTGACCTAACAGCGGCATTGTAATAAAACTAATACAAGTGTGACCCTTGGTTGGTTTTTTTAGGGGAACAGAAGTAACATGAGTGGTGGAGAATGCAGGCACCCACTGAGAGGGTACACTAGTAAAAAGGGGCAACATGGAGTAGAGAGTGTGTGCGGCGCCTGCTCCCCCTTCTGGGTACATTAGAGGAAAGGGGTGACATGGAGTAGAGAGCGCATATGGATAGCCTAGGAATCCCAGTGTGCCTGCTCCCCCTTCCTGATTTTGGGCATGATGCTGCTGTTTAGAAAGGGAAAGAGCCCCCTCCCCCGCCCGAATCCACAATGGAGGGGAAGGTGGCAAAATTTCTCCTCCTCCTTATGGGTCCGAGGGGCAGTTTCATCAGGGGTCGCCATGACAGATGTAGAAGGCATGTACCAGAAATATTGTGAGCTTTACCATCCAAACTCAAAGACTAAGGATCGGGCAGCAGCATGGCTGTTGCGGCAAACTTGTTGTGCTTGGCAAACTGCTAAAACTGATTATAATTCTGAGACTATGCAAGTGAAGCAGGAGTTGGAGCAGTAAAGGCGGAAAGGGATATGTGGAAGGCACAAGCACAAGCAGCAGGGGCAAGTTGTCAGCAGCGAGCAATCTCCGTTGTCAAGGCGATGAAGAGAGCTGAACAGGCCGAGGAAGAGAGGGAACAATCTAAGGAGTTGGAGGTCCAGGTGGAGTGTTTGCGGGGATTGGTGTTAGAGGAGGGGTCGCATCCAGGCGGGAGAGCAGCAGGACCCTTGGGATCGGGAACAAAGGCGCCACTCCGATGTGACCCTGGAGACTGGGACAGGGACATATGGTATGACCCTGACCCAGGATGGCTGCCAGATGGGCCGGGAGCTCACCCAGCCCTGGTGGCAGATGTGCAAAGGTTAACTGTCCAGTATGGCCCCCCAGCCCAGTAACGAGGGTAACCATGCAGGAAATAGCCTTGACCCCTGCGGAGATAACATCTCTGGCTCAGGGGTTAGGGCCAGGCAAGGCGAGCTCATTTTCAGAATGGGCATATCAGTTTCTGATGGCAATAGAGGATCAGGGGTTAAACCCATTGGTTAGGAAGGTTAGGAAGCTGTTGAGGAAGGCATCCACTATACTGGGATGTGATATGGGAATTGCACTGCGAACACAGGCAGCCAGATGGTGGCAGTCCCTGTTCACCTTGGTTCGTAATTTGGCTCAAGGGGAGGCACTGCAGAAGGTTAGCTGCCAATATGCAGCAGGCTCCCCTGCTCCAAGGGAAGCCCCTGATGTTTTTGTGGAAAGAATAGTATTAGCGGGATTGTTAACTAGGCGGTATCTGGCCCATGCCTGGGGGGGGTGATCCCCAGGACCCCGTCCGAGATTGTGGTCCCAACGGCTGAATTAAGGTTTATTGCAGCAATGTTGCCCAAAGATGTTCAGATGGCTATGGGAGTGTGGAGGCAGGGAGAGACCCCTAGACATATCACACCTTAGGGAAGCGGCATGCCAGGCCACTAGAATGGTTGGTCAGCCTGGAACTGGGGCTCCTGCTCCTGTCACTGTGGCTGCAGCCCCAGCATCTTGATACAGGTGCCCCCCGATCAGACACCAATCGGCTCCGCATACAATTGTGGATGGCCTTGAAGGACCGGGGGAACCCATGGGCCAATGGGACAGGATGTCCATGGAGTCCCTAGCATTCCACTGTATTCAGCTGAGGTTGAAGATCCCAGAGCTGGGGGGTATTACTGGGACCAGAAAAGCAACCTCAGATTAGGGGGGCCCCGACTCCCCAAGTCCACTGGGAGAGGGAAGCACCCAGGAATGGTGTGCCTTCGGGTGTGGGGGGGGACATCTGATCTAGATTTTGTGGAGCCCTAAGACATCTGAACTAGATTTTGTGGCACTGGTGGACACCGACACGTGTCTCACTGCTTCCCTGCCTCATGCCGGGAGCGCCAATCCAGGGAACCATTGAGATCCAGGGATTTGATGGTACCTTGGTGCAGGGACAAGTGTTGGGACGACTGGTCACCCGGGTGGGGAATCTTACCCGAAGATGGCCCTGGATTTACAGACCCATGACTACAGAACCAATTTTGGGCATAGTTTGCTTGTGGGAGGGAGGAATAGTGGTTGATAGTGCTAACAAAGGTTTATGGAGGACTCCAAAGAAAGATTGGACTCCTGAAGTAAGGCAGGAAGATACCAGATTGCTGACACGTTGTATGCTGGGGGTGGCAGTAGTGACCAGGGATAGCAGGGAGGAGTGGAGGAAGCGCTTTCCCCAGGCATGGGTGGCCCACAAGCTGGACTGTGGAAAAAGGACTGGGGAACCAGTGTAAATAGATGGACCAGCGGTCCCCCCACAGAAACAATGTCCTATCCCCACTGCGGCACACCGGGCTGTAGCGGAGATAGTCGGGGAGCTGAAAGGACAGAGAGTAGTGAAAAGAATGACCTCCCGCTTTAACTCCCCAATATGGCCTGCGAGGAAAGCTGATGGTGTCTCATGGAGACTGACTGTCGACTATCGGAGAGTCAATGCGATGACCCCCCAGTGGGCGCCAATAGTTGCAGACATGACCCAGGTGTTACATGACATACCAAGGGAAGCTAAAAGATTTTCTGTACTGGACTTGTCTAACTGTTTCTTTGCTATCTCACTCGAGGAAGGATCGCAGGATCGATTTGTGTTCCACGTGGATGGGGTACAGTATTGCTTTACCTGTGTACCCCAGGGATTTCATAGTGCTCCTGTTATTGCACATAAGGTAGTGACCCAAATGTTAGAGCATCTCCCTCCAGGGGATAACAGGTGGGTGGTCTCATATGTGGATGATATCCTGATAATGGGAATAGATGACGTGGATGCCCGAGGGAGGACTGAACGAGTACTGGAGCTGATTCAACAGTATGGCATGAAGTCGTCCCTGGAAAAGGCACAATTAATACAACTACAGGTGGAGTACCTGGGGGTTACCCTATCAGAAACAGGAAGGTCTATTAGTGAACAATGATTGTCAGCATTGCAGAATCTACCAGCCCCCCAAGATTTGAGAGGCCTACAGGCCATATTAGGGGCTTTTAATTTTGTAAGAGCCTACATATGGGACTATGTGCATATCACCAAACCCCTTTATAGCCTATTGAGGAAGGAGGCACAGTTCCAATGGGGCCCAGAACAGGAAGCAGCTTTCAGCAAGCTGAAGCAGTCTTTATTGCGAGCAGCAACACTGCGACCCATATGGGTTGGAAAGTCCATATATGTGAAGGTCGCCACCAGTCCTGAGGCGTTGGCTGTGGTGTTGTTACAAGCAGACCCATTGCACAAAACAGTCCTGATGGTATTGTATTCATGCCTTTTAACACCAGTGGAGCAAAAGTTTAGCCCATGTGAAAAGGAATGTCTGGCAGTAATATGGGCACCGGAAGTAGGGGCGGTGGTGGTAGTAGATCATCAAGTTATTATTCACAGCACCCACACGCCCTTAAAATATATATTGTAAGGAAAACCCACCCAAGCAGGAGTAAGTAATCCAAGGATGGCTCAGTGGACCCTGGCCTTGGTAAATCGAGGGGTCCAATACCAAAATACCCCTTCCACCACCCACCCCCTCTGCCGCAGGTGCTGATGATCTGTGCCAAAAATAACCAATTAATAATGATATCTATGGATGAAAAGAGCTAGGTCTCAAAGTTCTGGATCAACCTTTAAGAAACAAAGAACTGGTTTTCAAAATTGTGTTAGTAATGTAGGACAAGAAAATGCAAACATTTTACAAATTAATGATCCCTACATCAGACCACAGCAGCACATCACCACCTGGGTCCACAGCTTCCGAGGATGGTCTCTCCATCATCTTCCACCCCTCCAGCATGACTGCCACCTTCCTTGCTCCATCTCAAGCATCTTCACCTTTGCCTGTCCTGGTTTCAATCTGCCTTCACCTGGAGTAACATCTGTCATAGGTTTGCAAGGGATATCTTCCTCCAGCTCCCTCTATCCTCTCTATCTGACGTCTTCCCACATGGTGAGACCAATCACCATCAGGACGTACCAGGGATGCCTCCTCCCTGGATAGCTCACTATCTGGGCCTGTCCCATCCCAAGCTGTAGAAGAGCTTGCCTCTTTCACCTGATCCGAGCCCAGCTTATGAGAAGGCTCTGCACCAATAACAGAGTGGGAAACTAGCAGGTATCAGAAGGGTCATGCTGCAGATGCAGGGGTGCTTGGACCTACTGGTCTATGATCACTCACGAGTAATGCAAATCAAGGTGGGGTGCAAGAGACCATTGCAGATATAAATTTTAAGCTGGACAGCCAGACTGCAGTGGTTAAGCACTCAGCTGATGTACTTCAACTTCTGGATGACCATTAGTGTTACCAGGTTGCTAGCATTCTCCCCTGGGGGCAACCCACACCAGCAGAATTTCCACACCCTCTACTTGGCTCTGCCAGAGACCAGTCCCTGACACTGCCCCCTCCTTCCAGCCCCAGCCCCAGACCCCCATGGAACCTGGCCAGCTGGATCTTTGCCCTGCCATCACCCCCCGCCTCCCATCCTGTCCCTTCTCCTGATACCCTTGGGTCTGATGGCCCTCTCTCTTTTGCTCCTAACCCCCTCGTCAGTGAGTCTCCATCTCGTCTCCCACTGTCTGTCACCCCTCCTCACCAGAGAGAGGCTGCATCTCCCTCGACTTCCCCCTAGATGTCCCATCAACCCCTCTGGACCTTCCCATCACCGTTGGTCTGTCTGTAGGCCCTTGGGTACAGGTATTCCACATTGGTTTCCCTGTGGCCCCTATGTGGCACTTATGCAAGGCTGTGGGGCCCTGCACCTATTGGTGCCCTGCATTATGCCCCCTGTGCTGGGGAAGGATGTCAAGCACGGTTTGAGCACACCTACTGAATCAGGCCCCGCAGACAACATGGACATGTGGACGCCTATCCCTAGGTGCTTTATGTATTGTTCTGGGGCTTAGGTGGGAGATAAGTGCTTGGAGTGAGACAGCAGTGTGCGTGCCCACAGACAGACACTAAGCTACGTAGGGACCTTTTACAGCACAAACTTAGGTGCCTAGTGAGTTTAGACACCTACAGAGTTAGGTGAAGGGTTTTATGCATTGCAGTGGTGCAAAAACTGGGACTTGAACACCTGAAACAGGAATTCAGAAGCCTAAATCCTTTTGTGAATCCAGGCCTAGTTGTCTAGGATATTCTGCAAACCTGACTTCTCTAAGGTGTCTCAGGATGAAGGATCCAAAAATTGAGGCACCCCAAAAAAATCACTAATCTCTTTTGAAAATCTTGACCCTAATATTGTTAAGTGGTATGAAATGAAATTCTTCAGACTATGCAGAGAGAAACCCTAAACATTGGGTTTGATTTTCTAAAGTGAAAAATTGAAATAAAACAAAGAACTCTGCTGCTCAGCTCGAGTAAAATTGTTACTTAGAGCTAGAATGCCAGGGGATAGTTTAGACAATCAGAAGACTGACTTCTGTAAAACAGCATATCTTATCAGCATGGGCGGCCAGTCGCATAGGCAGAGGAAGGCTGTGCCTCCCCAAACAGCCTGGTGTGGGCCCCCCCTCAGGTTCCCTCCTGCCCCCAGCTCCCTTCCCGCTCTTCTGTGGCCTAGAGGCTGGGGTGGGCAGGCTGCAGCCGGTGCACACAAGACCCAGGGCTGGGGGCGTTGGGACTGCGCCATGTGCTTGGAGCTCTGGGGCTGGGGGCGCTCTGGCTGCACTGCCCACCGGCACTCTGGGGCTGCGAGCCCTTTGGCCACATCACCCACCTAGTGGGGGGTGTGTGCTCTGGGCTCCAGGGGGAACAGGGGGCAGAAAGTGAGGGGCGGGGAAAAGAGGAGGAGCTGGGGATAGCCTCCCCCAATGGCGCATTCACCTGCTGCCCATACTTATCAGTATTTTAATACATAGAGAGAGCCAGATTCTGCTATGCTTAGCCCTGGCCTGCACACAATGTTTATACCAGTATAACTATGTCAGTTAGGGTTGTGATTTTTTTTTAAACTAACACAGTTATATCGATATAACCCTCTAGTGTGGTTTCAGAGTAGCAGCCGTGTTAGTCTGTATTCGCAAAAAGAAAAGGAGTACCCGTGGCACCTTAGAGACTAACAAATTTATTAGAGCATAAGCTTTCGTGAGCTACAGCTCACTTCATCGGATGCATTTGGTGGAAAAAGCAGAGGAGAGATTTATATACACACACACAGAGAACATGAAACAATGGGTTTATCATACACACTGTAAGGAGAGTGATCACTTAAGATAAGCCATCACCAGCAGCGGGGGGGGGGGGGGGGGAAGGAGGAAAACCTTTCATGGTGACAAGCAAGGTAGGCTAATTCCAGCAGTTAACAAGAATATCAGAGGAACAGTGGGGGGGGTGGGGGGGGAGAAATACCATGGGGAAATAGTTTTACTTTGTGTAATGACTCATCCATTCCCAGTCTCTATTCAAGCCTAAGTTAATTGTATCCAGTTTGCAAATTAATTCCAATTCAGCAGTCTCTCGTTGGAGTCTGTTTTTGAAGCTTTTTTGTTGAAGTATAGCCACTCTTAGGTCTGTGATCGAGTGACCAGAGAGATTGAAGTGTTCTCCAACTGGTTTTTGAATGTTATAATTCTTGACGTCTGATTTGTGTCCATTCATTCTTTTACGTAGAGACTGTCCAGTTTGGCCATTGTACATGGCAGAGGGACATTGCTGGCACATGATGGCATATATCACATTGGTAGATGCGCAGGTGAACGAGCCTCTGATAGTGTGGCTGATGTGATTAGGCCTTATGATGGTATCCCCTGAATAGATATGTGGACAGAGTTGGCAACGGGCTTTGTTGCAAGGATAGGTTCCTGGGTTAGTGGTTCTGTTGTGTGGTGTGTGGTTGCTGGTGAGTATTTGCTTCAGATTGGGGGGCTGTCTGTAAGCAAGGACTGGTCTGTCTCCCAAGATCTGTGAGAGTGATGGGTCGTCCTTCAGGATAGGTTGTAGATCCTTGATGATGCGTTGGAGAGGTTTTAGTTGGGGGCTGAAGGTGATGGCTAGTGGCATTCTGTTGTTTTCTTTGTTGGGCCTGTCCTGTAGTAGGTGACTTCTGGGTACTCTTCTGGCTCTGTCAATCTGTTTCTTCACTTCAGCAGGTGGGTATTGTAGTTGTAGGAATGCATGATAGAGATCTTGTAGGTGTTTGTCTCTGTCTGAGGGGTTGGAGCAAATGCGGTTATATCGTAGCGCTTGGCTGTAGACAATGGATCGAGTGGTATGATCTGGATGAAAGCTAGAGGCATGTAGGTAGGAATAGCGGTCAGTAGGTTTCCGATATAGGGTGGTGTTTATGTGACCATCGCTTATTAGCACCGTAGTGTCCAGGAAGTGGATCTCTTGTGTGGACTGCTCCAGGCTGAGGTTGATGGTGGGATGGAAATTGTTGAAATCATGGTGGAATTCCTCAAGAGCTTCTTTTCCATGGGTCCAGATGATGAAGATGTCATCAATGTAGCGCAAATAGAGTAGGGGCATTAGGGGACGAGAGCTGAGGAAGCGTTGTTCTAAGTCAGCCATAAAAATGTTGGCATACTGTGGGGCCATGCGGGTACCCATCGCAGTGCCGCTGATTTGAAGGTATACATTGTCACCAAATGTGAAATAGTTATGGGTCAGGACAAAGTCACAAAGTTCAGCCACCAGGTTAGCCGTGACAGTATCGGGGATACTGTTCCTGACGGCTTGTAGTCCATCTTTGTGTGGAATGTTGGTGTAGAGGGCTTCTACATCCATAGTGGCTAGGATGGTGTTTTTAGGAAGATCACCAATGGACTGTAGTTTCCTCAGGAAGTCAGTGGTGTCTCGAAGATAGCTGGGAGTGCTGGTAACGAAGGGCCTGAGGAGGGAGTCTACATAGCCAGACAATCCTGCTGTCAGGGTGCCAATGCCTGAGATGATGGGGCGTCCAGGATTTCCAGGTTTATGGATCTTGGGTAGCAGATAGAATACCCCAGGTCGGGGCTCCAGGGGTGTGTCTGTGCGGATTTGTTCTTGTGTTTTTTCAGGGAGTTTCTTGAGCAAATGCTGTAGTTTCTTTTGGTAACTCTCAGTGGGATCAGAGGGTAATGGCTTGTAGAAAGTGGTGTTGGAGAGCTGCCTAGTAGCCTCTTGTTCATATTCCGACCTATTCATGATGACGACAGCACCTCCTTTGTCAGCCTTTTTGATTATGATGTCAGAGTTGTTTCTGAGGCTGTGGATGGCACTGTGTTCTGCATGGCTGAGGTTATGGGGTAAGCGATGCTGCTTTTCCACAATTTCAGCTCGTGCACGTCGGCGGAAGCAGTCTATGTAGTAATCCAGGCTGCTGTTTCGACCTTCAGGAGGAGTCCACCCAGAATCCTTCTTTTTGTAGTGTTGGCAGGAAGGTCTCTGTGGGTTAATATGTTGGTCAGAGGTGTGTTGGAAATATTCCTTGAGTCAGAGATGTCGAAAATAGGATTCTAGGTCACCACAGAACTGTATCATGTTTGTGGGGGTGGAGGGCAAAAGGAGAGGCCCCGAGATAGGACAGATTCTTCTGCTGGGCTAAGAGTATAGTTGGATAGATTAACAATATTGCTGGGTGGGTTACGGGAACCATTGTTGTGGCCCCTTGTGGCATATAGTAGTTTAGATAGCCCGTTGCCAACTCTGTCCACATATCTATTCAGGGGATACCATCATAGGGCCTAATCACATCAGCCACACTATCAGAGGCTCGTTCACCTGCGCATCTACCAATGTGATATATGCCATCATGTGCCAGCAATGCCCCTCTGCCATGTACATTGGCCAAACTGGACAGTCTCTACGTAAAAGAATGAATGGACACAAATCAGACGTCAAGAATTATAACATTCAAAAACCAGTTGGAGAACACTTCAATCTCTCTGGTCACTCGATCACAGACCTAAGAGTGGCTATACTTCAACAAAAAAGCTTCAAAAACAGACTCCAACGAGAGACTGCTGAATTGGAATTAATTTGCAAACTGGATACAATTAACTTAGGCTTGAATAGAGACTGGGAATGGATGAGTCATTACACAAAGTAAAACTATTTCCCCATGGTATTTCTCCCCCCCACCCCCCCCACTGTTCCTCTGATATTCTTGTTAACTGCTGGAATTAGCCTACCTTGCTTGTCACCATGAAAGGTTTTCCTCCTTTCCCCTCCCTGCTGCTGGTGATGGCTTATCTTAAGTGATCACTCTCCTTACAGTGTGTATGATAAACCCATTGTTTCATGTTCTCTGTGTGTGTGTATATAAATCTCTCCTCTGCTTTTTCCACCAAATGCATCCGATGAAGTGAGCTGTAGCTCACGAAAGCTTATGCTCTAATAAATTTGTTAGTCTCTAAGGTGCCACGGGTACTCCTTTTCTTTCTAGTGTGGTTGTTGCAGTGATACCAGTATAAAAGGTGCATTATACAGATATAACTTATTGTTTCATATGGAAGTAAACTATACCAATATAACTACATCCAAAGTCGGGACATTGTATTGCTTTAACTATACGAGTATAGTTAAAATGGTATAATATTCAAGCCTTTACATTGATCAGTACCTTATTCTTCTCTGACCTGCTATTTGTTTTCCTTCTTCCATTTCAAGCTCACTATGTTTCACAGCAATGGATTTTCAGAAATGCAGCGTGTAAAATAATGGCTGGCATTTATTTCATAGGTTTTTACATTAGCACTTTTTATACTGTCATGAGCACAGACAGGTACATAGCAATGTTTATGCTATTGGAATTCAGACAGCTGCTTTTAGCATAATTGTAAGCTTAATTCTGTGGCTGATGGCTGGTTTGGGTTCCACACCAAATATGGTGTTTAATCAAGAAGTGGAAATTGTGACTTCCACGACCTCCATGACAGACATGGAGCACTAGTTATCAGTGGTTCACAGTCAAGCTGGAAGGGCATATTCCTACAGGGCTCCACTGGATAAGTTCTAGGTCTGGTTCTGTTCAATATCTTCAATTATTTAGATAATGGCAAGAGAGCACAGTTATAAAATTTGTGGATGATACTAAAAGCTGGGAGGGGTTGCAAGTGCTTTGGAGGATGGGATTAAAATTCAAAATGAGCTGGACAAACTGGAGAAATGGTCTGAAGTAAATAGGAGGAAATTCAGAAAGGACAAATGGAAAGTACTCCGCTTAGGAAGGAACAATCAGTTGCACACATACAAAATGGGAAATGACTGCCTAGAAAGGAGTACTGCAGAAAGGGATCTGGGGGTCATAGTAGATCACAAGCTAAATATGAGTCAACAGTGTAACGTTGTTGCAAAACAAGCAAACAGCATTTTGGGATGTTTTAGCAGGGGTGTTGCAAGCAAGACACAAGAAGTGATTCTCCTGCTCTACTCTGCACTGATTAGGCCTCCACTGGAGTATTGTGTCCAGTTCTGGGCACCACATTTCAGGAAAAATGTGGACAAATTGGAAAGAGTCCAGAGAAGAGCAACAAAAATGATTAAAGGTCTAGAAAACATGACCTATGAGGGAAGATTAAGAAAAAAAATGGGTTTGTTTAGTCTGGAGAAGAGAAAATTGAGGGGGACATAACAGTTTTCAAGTTCATAAAAGGTTGTTAAAAGGAGGAGGGAGGTAAATTGTTCTCATTTATCTCTGAGGATAGGACAAGGAACAATGGGCTTAAATTGCAGCAAGAGAGGTTCAGGTTGGACATTAGGAAAAATTTCCTAACTGTCAGGGTAGTTAAGCACTGGAATAAATTGCCTAGGGCAGGAGTGGTGAATTGTATGGGCCCGTGGTGCCCAGGCTCCAGCAAATTCAGGGCCCAGGGGACCCAGCTCCATCAATGTTCAGGGCTAGGTCTCTCCCCTGGCCCCCGCCCCCAGGCACCTCCCCTGAGAGTCCCTGCCTCTCTGGCCCCCAGCCCCAGGGCAGCCTGCCTTGCTGCATCCCAAACTCCCCATGCCCACACCCCATCCCTCTGTCCCAGCCTGCATCCAGCACCCAAACCCCCTCCCAGAGTCTGCACCCAACACCCAAACCCCTTCCCACACCCAGCATCCCAACCCCCCTCCTGCACCTCTTCCCCCTGACCCAGCCCAGAGCCCTCACCCAGCACCCAAGCTCTCTCCCAGAGCCCACACCCCTCTCACACCCAAGCTCCCTCCCAGAGCCTGCACACCACACCCCCTCCTGCACCCCAAACCCCTGCCCCAGCCCAGAACCTGTACCCAGCACCCAAACTCTGTCCCAGAGCTTTAGGTGGTGGCGGGGGAGGAGGACTTGGACCCATTCTGGGCACCACCAAAAATTATACTAACCTGCTGCCCTGGCCTAGGGAGGTTGTGGAATCTCCATCATTGGAGATTTTTAAGAGCTGGTTAGAAAAAAACCTGTTAGGTATGGTCTAGATCGGGGTAGGCAAACTATGGCCCATGAGCCGCATCCAGCTCACCAGACATTTTAAGACGGCCCTCGAGCTCCCATTGGGGAGCAGGGTTGGGGGCCGCTCCACGTGGCTCCCGGAAGCTGCAGCATGGCATGCCTCCAGCTCCTACACACTCCAATGGCCCCCTCCAGTGCTCCAATGGGAGCTACAGGAGTGGTGCCTGTGGATGGGACAGCATGCAGAGCAGCCTGGCCGTGCCTCCATGTAGGAGCCAGAGAAGCAGTATGCCGCTGCTTCCGGGAGCTGCTTGAGATAAGTGCTGCCACTCCCCCACCCCAGCCCGGAGCTCCATCCTGCACCCTAAATGCCTCATTTCTGGCCCCACCCCAGAGCCCGCACCCCCAACCAGAGCCTCCTCCTCACACCCTCCTGCACCCCAACCCCATTTATGTGAGGATTCATGGCCCACCATACAATTTCTATTCCCAGATGTGGCCCTCGAGCCAAAAAGTTTGCCCACCCCTGGTCTAGATAATACTTAGTTCTGCCATGAGTGCAAGGGACTGGACTAGATGACCGCTTGTGGTCCCGTCCAGTTCTACTATTTTATGCTTCTAACCAAGAATGGATTTATCTACCACTTCCTTCCTGTGCCAGTCTGGACTGTCACAGCTATCTGAGCACAAGTAACAGGGGGTCAGGGGTCACTTGTACTGTAAATTAATCATCCAGTGCCCTATTGTCACTGGTTATTCTTTAGACACAGAGGAAAGTTGTCCTAGATTTTGATTCCAACTCCTTCAAAAATTGCAGCAATTTCTCCAACTGCATGGTCTGGTAAGATCCATCTACCCATAGACAGAGATCATACCTAGAAACTCACATATGAGCAGAACATTCCATCACCAACATGATCTACTGGCTTCCATTATCTACAAAGGTGTCAGTGAATGAGGAGGACATAGAATTGCAGGACTCTATATATGTATATATATGTATATATTTTCAAAATACTATGTATTGTATATGCTCAGTGCCTCTTCTTCATCGTAATATTTTTCTGTTTTAAGCATGTATTTTTCTTGAATAAAGCAAAATAGCATCTTGCTATAGTCTGGCTTCCTGACAGTTTCTATAGTTTAAAAATCAGGGGGCGGATTAGGTGTACAAGCGTTAAAACACAGACTGGGCTGGAAGGGGGGGACATCTGTTGAGTTCTGCCTTAATTTAAAATATGTGTGATAGCTTTTTAAAAAAGTTTCCTAGTAAACTTTTAAAGTTTCCTTAGAACTGATTAAAATAGCCATTAGTGCTGATTCACAACTACCAACTGGATCCAAATGTATAAGGCATGATTAGCCCAGTTTTCCTGTAGCTCCACAGCCCCTTACAGGGTGACACATAGAGGGTGGAGCAGACAGGAATGCCAGGGTTGAGCCTGAATGGCTGTGTGGTGGCCCAGCACAGGGCAGAACCTAGAACACAAAGTGGAACCATGAGTCTTTAGATGTGAAAAGAAGGGATACATCCCTTTGGTAGCCACAGGCTAGTTTTAGATTTTTCCCTAAACTCACAAGTCAAAAAGTTAAATATCTGCTCTCATATAGGCATTTCAGGACAAATAGTCAACACAATTTGACAGATCTAAATTGTAAGCTTTTGAGATACAGTATGATTTCTGACATTGTTCCCAGGCACCTCCTAGCCACAAAGGAATAGAGAGACTAAGAATTTAATAAAGACTTCAAGTTAGCTAAGCTGAACAACAAGGCAACTCCTATGCTAGCCTCTGGCTATTGCTGTTCACCTCATTTCTCTGAGAAATTACACCATTTCCATTTTGTTTACTCACAAGTGCAGTTAAATAATTTGTTCAGCATTGAATCTGAGTGTACATTTTAGTAATCTGTGCATCTGAGTAACATTTGTGAAGAAATACTCCAAACCTATTTGTTTCCTCAGAACCACAGCAAAAAACAGTATCAAACCATAAGTATCATAAGAACATAGGAACAGCTATATTGGGTCAGACCAATGGTGCATCTAGTCCAGTGTCCTGTTTGCTGACAGTGGCTAGTGCCAAATGCTTCAAAGGGAATGAACAGAACAGGGCAATTTCAAGTTAAATTGTCGTCCAGTCCCAGTTTCTGGCAGTTGGAGATTTAGGGTCACCCGGAGCATGGGGTTGTGTCCCTGTCCATCTTGTCTAATACCTATTGATGAACCTATCCTCTGTGAATTTATCTAATTCTCTTTTGAACCCAGTTATACTTTTGGCCTTATCATCCCATGGCAATGAGTTCCACAGGTTGACTGTGCCTTGTGTGAAGAAGTACTTCCTTTTGTTGTATTAAATTTGATGCCTATTAGTTTCATCAGGTGACCACTGGTTCTTGTGTGATGTGAAGGGGTAAATAACACTTCCTTATTCACTTTCTCCATACCAGTCATGATTTAGAGAACTCAAACATCTCCCCTCTTAGTCGCCTCTTTTCTAAGCTGAAAAGTCCCAGTCTTTTTAATCTCTCCTCGTAGGGAAGCTGTTCCATACCCCTCATCATTTTTATTGCCCTACTCTGGATCTTTTCCGATCCTAATATACCTTTTTTTGAGATGGGGTGACCACAACTGCATGAGTGTACCATGGATTTATATACTGGTTTTACGATTCCTAACGTTGTTAGCTTTTTTTTTTTTTAATGTCAGCTGTACGTTGAGCAGATATTTTCAGAGAACTATCCAAGATCTTTATTGAGTAGTAACAGCTAATTTAGATGCCATCATTTTGTGTGTATAGTTAGGATTATTTTTTCCAGTGTGCATTTCTTTTCACTTATCAACATTGAGTTAAATTTGCCTTTCTGTTGCCCAGTCACCCAGTTTTGTGAGATCCCTTTGTAACTCTTTGCAGTCAGCTTTGGACTTAACTATCTTGAGTAATTTTGTATCATCTGCAAATTTTACCACCTTATTGTTTCTCCTCTTTTCCAGATCATTTGTGACGATGTTGAACACCACAGGTCCCAGTGCAGATCGTTGGGGGAACTTCATTATTTATCTCTCTCTGCTGTGAAAACTGACCATTTTTTCCTATGCTGTGTTTCTTGTCTTTTAATGATTTACTCGTCTATGATTAGACCTTTCCTCTTATCCTTATCTGCAGTTTGCTTAAAAGCCTTTGGCTAGGGACCTTGTCAAATGCTTTCTGAAAGTCCACCTACACTATATTGACTGGATCATCTTTGTGCATGTGCTTGTTGTCCCCCCTCAAAGAATTCTAATAGATTGGTGAAGCATGATTTCTCTTTACAAAAGCCATGTTGATTCTTCCCCAACATATCATGTTTATCCAGTGTCTGATAATTCTGTTCTTTACTATAGTTTCAACCAAGTTTCCTGGAACTAAAGTTAGGCTGACCAGCCTGTAATTGCCTTCTTAAAAAAAAAGAAATCAGCATTACAGATACTACCTGTCACGGGGCACAGACTAACCTGGCAGCACCTCCTGCTGTTCATCTCGGGAAATTAGCATCCAGAGCACCCCCTTCAGGCCAGTGTCTCACCACTCCTGGCCCTCCGTGTCCCTCCTGGATCCCAGTGCCCTTGTCTTGGGTGCTGCCCCCTGGCAGTACCCCCACAGTTCTGGGTCTCCCCCTCCCAGGGGAACCCCTACCCACTATTCCCACCTCACCTCAGTCTTAGGCTACTGCCAGTCACCAACTAGCCCCCGCACTGGGGTAGACTGCAGTATGAGCCACTCATCACAGGCAAGGTTGGGTTTGGACCTGCTGCCTCTGTCTAACCTTTGGCTGCCCCCTACAACCTCAGTACCTGTTGGGCCTAATGGTAGGCTGCAGCCTGGGGCTTTCCTAGCTGGAGCTTCCCAACCCTGCTCCAATCTAGGTACTCTGCTTAGGTACCTGCAACCAGGTCCCTCCCTCTCAGAAGCTAGAGAGAGTGTCTCTTCTGTGCCTGGCTTCCCTGGCTTTTATAAGGCCCACTGGGTCTGTTTGGGACGTGGCCCACAGCTGCGGCTGCTCTGCCAATCAGCCCAGCTCTTCCCCTGCCCCAGCCCTCTCCCAGGGCTATTTTAAACCCCTCTGGGCCCGAGCGGGTGTCCATCTTGCTACACAACCTTCCAGTTATCTGGTACAGGGGCTGAGATAAACAATAGGTTACATACACAGTTAGTAGTTCTACAGTTTTCATGTTTATGTCACACAGAGCCAGATCCAAAAACGAATGTAAGTGGCTAAATACCTTTGAGTATCTGGGCCACACTCTTTGGGATCCCTTCTCTCCTCAAAGCACAGCTTCTTAACATGAAGTCCCCCACTGCTTGCATTCTGTAGAGTACCCATCTGCTTCTTTGGGTTAACTTTGCAGAACTGGCACAGAAATCTGGAGGTCAGTTTTCCTATATTTAACTCTCTCAAGCCTCATAGCAGCTTTAGGTTTCTTTCAGGTGATCCAACAGCAACTGCTGCTTCTCCTCCTTTTCCCCAGTCAGATGTCAAAGCCCCGTATGAGTGTTGCAAGCTGTGCTCCCACCTTGTCTCTGCATTCTATGCACTGCTCCAAGTCTTCTATTGCTGCCATTATAACACTGTTCTTCAAGTTGATTAAAATATAGCTATAGGCACCCATTCTATGCTCCAGGTGCCTATCATATAAATTAAACCACAATATAATATAACACAGAAAAATACCCGTGAATATGATCACCTCAGCTCATTCCCTCCTCAGACTGAGGGAAAAAATAGAAATATGTTTTGCTCTTAGCTCCAGGATCTGTTTCTCCAGCTCTTGCTTTTCCTGATCAGAACTCTGAATTTGTGTGTTACAGTATTACTGACCCCGAGCTTTCACTTTCAACTACTCCCTTTTTTCCTTCTCTTGTGGTGTTTCCCCTGTGAAGGCTAGAACTTCCTTGGTCACACAGGACTGTTTCCTATTCCCAGAAGCCCCTAGGATCTGACTTCTCTTCTTTTATAAATACTACAGGTTTCTAAGGGTAGGTCTACACTGCATTGTAAATGCCAGTTCTGTTCTCAGTTCACTTGAGCATCCATATGGCATTGTAAATCCGGGTTTGAAATTGTTGGACCAAGTCACACAGCCATGTAAAAATGTCTGTACTGCACCATACATACCTTCTGACTTGAGTCTGTGGCTTGAGTTGTGTCCATTTTACACAATGGCAGGGCTTTGACCGGAGGTCTCAGAGGCACTTGGGCTCAGACCCAACCTCCTAGCAAGCTCCCAGGACCTGGGTTCTGAGTGCTTGCTGATCAAGTCAGACAGATTAATGTGTGAACAGTAGGGTTTGGGTTCAAACCTGAGTCTGAGGTGTCAATTAGACACCTGTGGCTGTACTGTGACAGATGACTTGGGCTCATGGGGTTGGAGCTGTGGGGTTGTTTAATTCCAGTGTAGATGTTCGGGTTCAGTGTGCAGGCCATGGGTTTTTAATTGCAGTCGAGACTTACCCTTAGAAGCTAAAGAGTTCCAGATGCTCCAAGGCTCTGTCAATTAACCTTGCCTTCCCCAGGCTGGGGCCTCATTGCTTTCTCACTTGGTCACACTCCTCAGTGTCCTAGGCCTTTTGTGTTAATTTAGATGAGATATATGGGCCAAAGGTGTTAACATAACCCAGTCACCGTTCAACATTAAGCAAGGTCCAAGTTTTGGTACACAGAAATTTTAGCCTGCTTAGTAGCATGGCAAACACACTAAAAAATTCTTGCCAAAGACTAGAAATTTAATTATTGAAACACACAAAAGGAAAAGAATCAAAACAAGGTAAAGAGTATTGAAACTGAAACTGATTTACTTAAACTTAACCAAAATGTATCAAAGTCCCTTTTTGGAGACAGTAAATATTGATTAAAGTCTCTTATTCAATCACACAGACTTTTAGGGGCAGCAGGGAGGTTAGTTCTGTTGTTCAATTCTGAGTTGAGAATGATAGTCAATTTCCTGCTTTAAGAAAACAGACATAAAAGAGAGATAAGAAATAGGATAGTAAAGATAGTGGGAATTCAGCTTTTGTTGATGACCTCAGGTTACAGGGTGACTGGTCAGTCATGAATAGATGCTTTGGGCTGAAGAGTCAGCCCTAACAGCTGCTGCTCTGGACCCCAGCTCACTACCCTTGTCAGAGATATCATCTGGTAAGATCCTTCTCAGGTTGGGCAGAGTTAGATGGACCATCTCATCTCACTGTGCTGGTGCCAAGCAGTACAGTCGATTTCAGGATAAGGTGAAAAGCTGAGTGGGAAAGATAGGAGAGGAGGAAGATGGGGGACAGAAAGGAGCACCGATGGAGAGGAAGACAGAGCAGGATCTCATATGTATCATTGGTGCAGTGATGATGGTCAAGGGTCCCCACTGAAGTAAAAAGGTCTAGTGTCATGGCAACAATCTTTCTGCTCCTGCTCTGGTGATGGCATGGCCGTCACCTCTCTTGAGTGGAGACCCATGTCTCTTTCCCTCCCGACCATGATATTTCCAGATTGCTTACACCGTGAATTCCTCAGCAAGGCAGACTGCCTAAGTAGGCCTGCTTGATCTTCCTTTCTCAGAGGCTATAAAAAGTGCAATTGCCCATAGTTAAATTACCTACTTCTCTTCCTATGCAAGCACATTTATTCTTAAGGTGAAAGCACTGCAAGGAAAACATATTAAAACAATAAAAGAACCTACATGTATGCTAATAAGTTTACCAGCCATCACCCGAATTCCAGCAAGGGTTTTCGCAGGTAAGGAGTCCTTCAAACCCCTCCAAGGGGTGTTTCTGTGATTACAAACTCATCAATGCCACGGCTCAGAACAAGCACACCTGTGAATCTAAGAGTCACTTCTTTATACCGTTTCGGTCTTTGATGTGTCTTCATGTAACAGGTAAACAGCAGACAAAAGGTCGTCTCCTCAAAAGGCTGAGTTCCTGCATAACTGGAGGGTTTATATTTGCATACACCTCACCCTAGAGATTTCCTGAGAAATCCACTTAACTTTTAAAGTTCACATTGTTTCAACTAGTCCTTAAAACTCATAACACTTCCCAGGATTTACATTAGCCATGTCTCCTTCCTAGGGACGTTACATACAATCCTAGAATAGTAGATACACGTTTGCTTTTTGAATACAATGAACTCCTAAAATAAGTAAACTCAATTCAAAGGTGTAACTTAATTCAATAAGGTTTGTCCATGGTATTGCAGGAAATTGTTGTATCTGTCAGAAATAGACCCTTTAAATTTAAATTAATTCAGTCTGTCTCCTCACATCTTTTCTTAAACAGTTTTATGTAACAAGTCATTGTGATAATTCATGAACCTTTAGCCTAAATGGTGAAAGATGGGTAATAATTAAAGAAGGTGTGTTAGGCCTCAATTATTACAACAGGCTCCTACAGGTAATACCATTATTGTCAGAGGGTACAACATTTTGTTAATTACCCTATATATGTTTTCAAAATGATATAAAATATTTCAAATTACTCACTTTACAAGTTAGCAAGTTTCCTGACTAATTGTGCCTTCTACACCAGAGTTTTTTAGACTCCGATCCCCAAAGATATTTAGGCATCTAACTCTTATTGATATTAATGGGAGTTAGATACCTAAATACTTTTGAGAATTGGGGCCTTAGTGTTTAATCACATTTTATTATAATCAAGCAACTCTTGACTTGTTCCCTGATTGTACCCAGTATTATGAGGCATAGTTGAGAGCAGGCAGGTGTCTATAGATCTTCCATTCTGGGACTGAATGAGGCAGCAATCTTAGGGATATGGCCCCTAAAGGACTATCCAACAGAGGACTTTTAACATAAAGTTCTCTTTTTAAAACAAATTAAAGTAAGAACTTGTTACAATGCAAATCTTTAAAACTTTGTTTTACAATAAAGCTCCTTCAGACAAACCAGTCTTCACCACAGAAATAATGTTTAACCTTAAAATGGTGCAGTGCTGTAATGCAGACCTTCCCATTGTTTCTTCATCCAGTTATGTCTCTTATTTTGTGTCTAATACACACCACCTTACACAAATGGAATAAAATGGCCTGTGAAGCCTGGACCTAATAAGCTCTATTGCTTGCAGAACTGAGATAAAAAACTTTCTATGGTTTTCAATTTTCTAACATGTCTAAATTCTTAATGTTG
Source organism: Dermochelys coriacea (assembly GCF_009764565.3). Lineage (NCBI taxonomy): Eukaryota > Metazoa > Chordata > Testudines > Dermochelyidae > Dermochelys > Dermochelys coriacea. The sequence goes on along the minus strand of NC_050069.1, from coordinate 190,570,401 downwards.
CCTGGTTATAGCTTTCATTAGGATCCTGAAAATCTCTGAGGTTTTCTGAATCTTGGTGAATCTCAGATGCCTTTCAGATCTGGAGTCCCTTCCACCAGTAGGTCATAGACTCCCTTCCTTCCTTTTAGTTGTCTTCTAGGGGTGATGGCCCTAGATGACATAGTAGCCTTCTGTCCCCATCTCTAGTGTCTTTAGTGGGTAACTGGTTGGCCCACTCTCCTTCCTAGATTCTCTGTGGTGGTCAGCTGGCCTGCTCCTTCATCCTGAACCTTAGAATAGGTAGTAATTACAGTTCCCTCTACCCCATCCATCTGCTGTTGCCTTTCCAGGACATGAAAAGAAAAGGAGTACTTGTGGCACCTTAGAGACTAACAAATTTATTTGAGCATAAGCTTTCGTGAGATAGAGCTCACTTCATAGGATGCATTTGGTGGGAAATACAGTGGGGAGATTTATATACACACACAGAAAACATAAAACAATGGGTTTTATCATACACACCTTCAGGAGGAGTCCATGGAGTGGAAATCTATCAACTTCATGAAAAAACTCGTACAGATACAAACAGACATCATCTTCCTCTCCAAATGCAAACAGATGGACATCATACCAAAAGGACTGAAGGTAAAAAATCCATTACAATCTACATACCACACAGACTATGCTGACAGCTTGTGCCACACACTCTCAAAGAAACTGCGGAACCACCTGATCAACATCCTCTACAGCAAACAGGGAAAGATTAAGAATGAGCTCTCAAAACTGGATACTCTCATAAAGAAGAAAAGGAGTACTTGTGGCACCTTAGAGACTAACAAATTTATTAGAGCATAAGCTTTCATGAGCTACAGCTCACTTCATCGGCATCCGATGAAGTGAGCTGTAGCTCACGAAAGCTTATGCTCTAATAAATTTGTTAGTCTCTAAGGGCCACAAGTACTCCTTTTCTTTTTGCGAATACAGACTAACACGGCTGCTACTCTGAAACCTCTCATAAAGAAACAACCTTCCACACAAACTTCCTCATGGCTGGACTTTACAAAAACTAGACAAGCCATCTACAACACACACTTTGCTTCTCTACAAAAGAAAAAGGACACTAAGCTATCTAAACTACTACATGCCACAAGGGGCCACAACAGTGGTTCCCTTAACCCACCCAGCAATATTGTTAATCTATCCAACTATACTCTTAGCCCAGCAGAAGAATCTGTCCTATCTCGGGGCCTCTCCTTTTGCCCTCCACCCCCACAAACATGATACAGTTCTGTGGTGACCTAGAATCCTATTTTCGACATCTCTGACTCAAGGAATATTTCCAACACACCTCTGACCAACATATTAACCCACAGAGACCTTCCTACCAACACTACAAAAAGAAGGATTCTGGATGGACTCCTCCTGAAGGTTGAAACAACAGACTGGACTTCTACATAGAGTGCTTCCGCCGATGTGCACAGGCTGAAATTGTGGAAAAGCAGCATCACTTGCCCCATAATCTCAGCCGTGCAGAACACAATGCCATCCACAGCCTCAGAAACAACTCTAACATCATAATCAAAAAGGCTGACAAAGGAGGTGCTGTTGTCATCATGAATAGGTCGGAATATGAACAAGAGGCTACTAGACAGCTCTCCAACACCACTTTCTACAAGCCATTACCCTCTGATCCCACTGAGGGTTACCAAAAGAAACTACACCATTTGCTCAAGAAACTCCCCGAAAAAGCACAAGAACAAATCCGCACAGACACAACCCTGGAACCCCGACCTGGGGTATTCTATCTGCTACCCAAGATCCATAAACCTGGAAATCCTGTACACCCCATCATCTCAGGCATTGGCACCCTGACAGCAGGATTGTCTGGCTATGTAGACTCCCTCCTCAGGCCCTACGCTATCAGCACTCCCAGCTACCTTACGTTCACCACTGACTTCCTGAGGAAACTACAATCCATCGGTGATCTTCCTAAAAACACCATCCTAGCCACTATGGATGTAGAAGCCCTCTACACCAACATTCCACACAAAGATGGACTACAGGCCGTCAGAAACAGTATCCCCGATAATGTCACAGCTAATCTGGTGGCTGAACTTTGTGACTTTGTCCTCACCCATAACTATTTTACATTTGGGGACAATGTATACCTTCAAATCAGCAGCACTGCGATGGGTACCCGCATGGTCCCACAGTATGCCAACATTTTTATGGCTGACTTAGAACAACGCTTCCTCAGCTCTCGTCCCCTAATGCCCCTACTCTACTTGCGCTACATTGATGACATCTTCATCATCTGGACCCATGGAAAAGAAGCCCTTGAGGAATTTCACCATGATTTCAACAATTTCCATCCCACCATCAACCTCAGCCTGGAGCAGTCCACACAAGAGATCCACTTCCTGGACACTACGGTGCTAATAAGCGATGGTCACATAAACACCACCCTATATCGGAAACCTACTGACCGCTATTCCTACCTACATGCCTCTAGCTTTCATCCAGATCACACCACATGATCCATTGTCTACAGCCAAGCTCTACGATATAACCACATTTGCTCCAACCCCTCAGACAGAGACAAACACCTACAAGATCTCTATCATGCATTCCTACAACTACAATACCCACCTGCTGAAGTGAAGAAACAGATTGACAGAGCCAGAAGAGTACCCAGAAGTCACCTACTACAGGACAGGCCCAACAAAGAAAATTACGGACCGCCACTAGCCATCACCTTCAGCCTCCAACTAAAACCTCTCCAACGCATCATTAAGGATCTACAACCTATCCTGAAGGATGACCCATCACTCTCACAGATCTTGGGAGACAGACCAGTCCTTGCTTACGAACAGCCCCCCAACCTGAAGCAAATACTCACCAGCAACCACACACCACACAACAGAACCACTAACCCAGGAACCTATCCTTGCAACAAAGCCCGTTGCCAACTCTGTCCACATATCTATTCAGGGGACACCATCATAGGGCCTAATCACATCAGCCACACTATCAGAGGCTTGTTCACCTGCACATCTACCAATGTGATATATGCCATCATGTGCCAGCAATGCCCCTCTGCCATGTACATTGGTCAAACTGGACAATCTCTAAGTAAAAGAATAAATGGATACAAATCAGACGTCAAGAATTATAACATTCAAAAACCAGTCGGAGAACACTTCAATCTCTCCGGTCACTCGATTACAGACCTGAGAGTGGCTATCCTTCAACAAAAAACCTTCAAAAACAGACTCCAACGAGAGACTGCTGAATTGGAATTAATTTGCAAACTGGATACAATTAACTTAGGCTTGAATAGAGACTGGGAGTGGATGGGTCGTTACACAAAGTAAAACTATTTCCCCATGTTATTTCTCCCCCCCCCATCCTACCTCCCACTTTTCCTCAGACATTCTTGTTAACTGCTGGAAATGGCCCACGTTGATTATCACCACAAAAGATTTTCCTCCTTCTCCCCCCCTTCCTGCTGGTAACAGCTCATCTTAAGTGATCACTCTCCTTACAGTGTGTATGATAAAACCCATTGTTTCATGTTCTCTGTGTGTGTATATAAATCTCCTCACTGTATTTTCCACCGAATACATCCGATGAAGTGAACTGTAGCTCACGAAAGCTTATGCTCAAATAAATTTGTTAGTCTCCAAGGTGCCACAAGTACTCCTTTTCTTTTTGCGAATACAGACTAACACGGCTGCTACTCTGAAGCCTTTCCAGGACATGGTTGACCTCCACTTGACTAGCCCTTTATCTAGGACTGAGAAATGCTAGAATGTACCTAAGTATTTGAGACTCCCTCATCTCATTGTGAGAAAGTGCCAAATAACAGATTGTGAGTAGCTGGGGACAGACTTACTTGGCAGCTCCCTCAATGAATTGGGTTGAGCGAGTGGCTAGCTGGCATTCAGATACCACAGTGAGAGCACAATGTGGGTATTTAACAGAACACCTAAAAAGCTAGGAAATGGGCCCCCTAAAACAATGGAAAGAAGAAGAGTTAAAGGGCAGCAGGTCTCTTCACCCAGAAGACAACTGAAGGTCAGGATACGGAAGAGGAAGAATATATCTGTTGGGACAAACTTGTGGGCAAAAATGGTCAAGGTGAGATAAGTTTGTTGGTTGGTTTGTTTGATAATATACCTGACAAACCATGCCAATGTTTACTTTGGCTTTAAGGTTTCAGGTGAACCCAAGTGCATCTCAACCAAATTCGTTGTGAGGTTTCTGTAAGTTCTGGTAGCTAGTTAAAGATAGAGCTGCTGCATTTTCTTTGGTTTAGGTGGCTCTTCATTTGAAGCCCTTTCATCACTCATTTTTGGTTTTTATTTGCAGAACTCTAGATAATCACTTCAAAGAAAAACTGCAAACATGACTAGTTTGCACTGTATACTTTACATTATTTTTTCCACTAAATTAGACTGTTCAATCCATGAGTAAAAATACTGGACATACTTGAACAAAACAATTGTAATAGCAATAGCTTATCCATATCTGATCAACTACCTCATTCATTTAGGGTAAAATGACTTGCTCTTGGACAAAGCACCCTGAATTAGACAGATGTCTCACAACCCAAGTACAGAACAAAGTCACACTTGAAAACATTACCATGCAGCAATATTTACTAAACCATAGTACTTGAGATTCATAGATTCCAAGGCCAGAAGGGACTATTGTGATCATTTAGTCTGACCTCCTGTGTAAAACAGGTCTTAGAACATCACCTAAATAATTCCTAAAGCAGATCTTTTAGAAAAACATCCCATTTTGATTTAAAAATGGTCAGTGATTGAGAATCCACCATGACCCTTGGTAAGTTGTTTCAATGGTTAATTACTCTCATTGTTAAAAATCTATGCCTTCTTTCCAGTCTGAATTTGTCTAGCTTCAACTTCTAGCCATTGGATTGTGTTATGCCTTTATCTGCTCGATCAAAGAGTCAAATATATAATATTTGTTCCTCATGTAGGTACTTATAAACTGTAATCAAGTCACTCATTAACCTTCTCTTTGTTAAGCTAAATAGATTGAGTTCCTTGAGTCTGTCACGCTAAGGCAGGGTTTCTAATTCTTTAATCATTCTCATGGCTCTTTTCTGAACCCCCTCCAATTTATCAACATCCTTCTTGAATTGTGGGCTCCAGAACAGGACACAGTATTTCAGCAACAGTCACACTAGAGCCAAATACAGAGATAAAATAACCTCTCTACTCCTTCTCGAGATTCCCCTGTTTATGCACCCCAGGATCATATTAGCAATTTGGGCGACAGCACAGATTGGGAGCTCAGGTTCAGCTGATTATCCACCACAATCCTCAGATCTATTTCAGAGTCATTGCTTCCCATTCTGTAAGCATGGCCTGCATTCTTTGTTCCTAGATGTATACATTCACATTTTGCTGTATTGCAATGGATATTGTTTCCTTGTGTCCAGTTTACAAAGAAATCCAAATCTCTCTGAATCAGTGGCCTGTCCTCTTCATACTTACCACTCCCCCAACTCATGTCATCTGCAGACTTTATCAGTAATAATTTTATGTCTTCTTCCAGGTCACTGATAAAAATGTTAAATAATACAGGGCCAAGAACTAAGCCCTGTGGGACCCCACTGGAAACATACCAGCTTGACGATTTCCCATTTACAGGTCTCAAAATGTAACTATCAGTTAGCCAATTTTTATTCCATTTAATGTGTGTATGTTAATTTTATATCATTCTAATTTTTTAAATCAAAATATCATGCAGTACTAAGTCAAATGCCTTACAGAAGTCTAAGTATATTATGTCAAGAGTATTACCTTTGTCAACCAAACTTGTAATCTCATCAAAAAAAGATATTAAGTTAGCTTGACAGGATATATTTTTCATAAACCCATTTTCATTTGCATTAATTATATTAATCTCCTTTAATTCTTTATTAATCCTGTTCCCCTAAGCCACTCTATTATCTTGCCCAGGATCGAAGTCAGGCTCACAGGCCTATAATTACTTGGTTCATCCCATTTACTCTTTTTAAAAATTGGCACATCATTAGCTTTTCTTCCAGACTTCTGGAACTTCTCCAGTGACCTAAGGCTTATTGAAAATCTACATTAATAGTCCAGCAAGCTCCTCAGTCAGCTTTCTTAAAACTCTTGGATGCAAGTTATCTGGACTTGCTGATTTTAAAATGTCTAACTTCATTATGTTCTGTTTAACATTCTCCAGGGATACTAGTGGAAGGAAAAGAATATCATCACTATATGATGAGAGTATAGCATCTGTTTTTTTCCACAGATACAGAACAGAAATTTTTGAACACTTTTCTGCATTATTATTGATAATTCTATCATGTCCATCTAGTAATGGGCCAATACCACTGTCAGGATTCTCTTTGTTCCTAATATAATTTAAAAATTCCTTCTTATTATCATTAACTCTGCTTATCACAGAGTCACTTTGTTTCTCTTAAGAACTGTACAAGTTAATAACTTCTGATTTATCTTCATTACTATCAACTTCCCCTTTCTTCCATTTGTGGTATATTATTTTTTTATTTTTATAGCTGCTTTCACGTCCCCTCTAAACCAGTTTGATTTTTTTTAAACCAGCACAGCCTTCTTCCTTGACTGTGGGATTATGGCTTTTGGGGGAATATAGTAATGTGTCCTTAAATGATTCCCCCTCATCATTCAAATTTTTGTTATTAAATTCTTCCTCCCAGCTGATTTGCGTCTTGCTTCAGACCCTGAGAGTGAGAGATTCAAGACTCCGGCTTCTGACCCTGCCTGCCTCCTGACACCTGATGCTTTGTTTATCCTCTGGCCTGTCTTGGACTCTGACTGTCTGGTACCTGATTTGGCCTGACTCCCGACTCCCACTCTTATCACTAGGTCTGGCTGCCCATTACCCGGTTGTGACAGTTTGCTCAGACCACCTTTTGACACACACACCCCCACCAAATCCATCCAACTCCTTCACAGATGATGGAAGGGGTGGGCCACCTTCCAACCAGCTGCCCCTGGAGGGACCAGGCCCTACAGGATCAAGTCATCTGTCTACAGGCAGAGACCCTTGCATTACATACCTAGGCTACGCAGTGTGTGCTGGAAGCACAGTACCTGTGCAAGCAAGTAGTCCAGTTGCAGGATCAGGTGTTACAGCTCACTACTGAAGCAGCGAGCAATTTGCACACTCACAGGGAGAAGGAGCAATGCTATGTGCCCAAATGGACCATGAATCATTGGAACCAGCCCCCCATGGTACCACTATCTGAGTGATTGTGGAAAATTGTGGAATTTTTGTGGGGGTTATGGAAAATTCCCAGGCTTCCTGAATCAATGCAGGCTACTCTTCTGTTCTGCCCTTGCACATACCCCACAGACAAGATTAAGGTGGGGCTAGTAGTCATCTTGCTCTATGGTGAAGCGCTCAATTGCACCTCCCCCACATTGGTGCAGAACAGTACAGTGCTTTTGGACTAGGATGCCTTCCTACAAGCCTTCGTGACCATCTTTGATGGTCTGCATCTCCTCTGTAGATGGGGCAAGGGCCCATCCACCTCCTATGCCATCCACTTCCGATGGCTTGTAGCTGATGCTGAGCGTAATGAGGCAGCCCAATTTTACCAGTTCCACTGGGGGCTCAGTGATGAGGTAAACGACAAGCTAGCTCATGTTGAAAACCCTACCTGTCTAGGTGCCTTCATTGACCTTGCCCTGTGCATTGCCTCTTGGTTGCTTGAATGAAAGAAGGAAGGGAAGGGTGGTCCGACGTCCCTGCACTAGCCTTCTATGCTAAGGTCTTGTGACAGACTGTACCCCTATGTCCATCCTTTGCAAATTTTTATAGGAGATTCATCACCAACTTCTCTCAATTACTAACCCCCCTGAATTCCCTCCTGCACAAAGCCATCTGATTTGCTTGGTCATACAAAGACCAGCTTGTTTTTGACCAGCTAAAGGCCACCTTCACCACAGCACTGATCCTGGCACATCCGGACCCAAATCATCCATTTATAGTGGAAGCAGATGTGCCCAGTGTGGTCCTAGGAGCAGTACTCTCACAGCGACTCAGACCCCAGTCAGTTCTGCACCCATGTGCATTTTATTCCTGGAAGCTTACCCCCATGGAGATAAACTATGAAATACTGGACAAGGAGCTGCTTGCCATAAAAACTGCATTTGAAGAATGGCATCATCGCCTTGAAGGGGCTCGATACCCAGTATTGGTCTTCACCGATCATAAGAACCTCGGGTATTTCTGCAAGGCCTGAGCATTGAACTAGAGGTAGCTAAGGTACCTTTTTCTTTTCTTTTTCTTTTCTTGGTTCGAATTCATGATTACCTACAACTCAGGAAGGCAAAATGGGAAAGCCGATTCTCTCTTGTGGAAGGGGAAATACCACCAGGGAATTGAAGAACCAGCTTCTGAGACCCCTACCTCCTCAAGCCTGGTAACTTTGCCAGTGCCACAATCCGGCGAGTCCTGCTCTCCCTATCCCAGTCTGCCTCAAAGGAAGAACCACTTGCCATAGGGATACAGCCCCTTTGTTTCATGCGGGATGGTGTACTTTGAGCACATATATGTGCCCCTAGAGCACCCCGATTGGAGATCCTATGGCTGTATTATGGTGCTCCATTGGCAGGGCACTTTGTCTGCCAGAAGACCCCCTGCATGGTTGCCAGTTATTTCTGGTAGCCCTGCATGTGGGCTGAGGTCCAAGCATACGTGGATTCCTGTGAGTGATGTGTCCATACTGACACCCTGAACCAGACCCCTTGGCATCTTAGTATTCCTGGAGACTTTGACTAGGCTTTGGTCTGCTATCAGCCTAGAATTTATTGTGGAGCTCCCACCGTCTTATGGCTACACCCTAGTCTTGCCAGTTGTGGACTGCCTGACCAAAATGGCCTGCTTCATCCCTTGAAACCAGCTCCCTTCTGCCCAATTCCTACTGCACAACATGATCCAGCTCCAGGGACACCCGGACCACATAGTTTCCAAGTGAAGCCCACAATTCTTCTCTCACTTCTGGTGTGAAGCATTCACATGGACATCTGGATATTCACCTCCACTGCATACCACCCCCAAACATATGGACAAACAGAATGAGTGAACCAAGTATTGGAACAGTACTTGAGATGCTTTATAAATTATCATCAAGATAACTGGTCCATGCTTCTGCTACACTCAGTTTTCCTACAATAACTCCAACTATGCCTCTACAGATAGGAACCCCTTCTTTGCTAATTACAACTTCCACCTCTGTTTTCAACCAGCATCACCAGTGGCCTCCCTAGACCACACCATCACTGATTGGCTCTGGTTCAATAAGAACTCAAGAACCACTTAGAGGCTCAGAAAGCCTACAAGAGGCATGTGAACTGTTGATGAAAAGAAGCTCCAGTATTTACAGTAGGTATGGTTCTCTGCCAAACACCTACAGACCAAGAAACCTTGCTGCAAATCGGACCACCAGTTCCTGGGATTCTTCCCGATATGCTGGCAGAATAACTCGATTACATTGAAACTCAAGCTTCCCCCATCTCTCAAAATACAGAGTTATCCGTGTTTCCCTTTTGAAGCCTTACACAGAGAAACCTTCCCTGACTGAACCACATGACCACCTCCACCAGTTGAAATCCAGGGCCATTAAAAGGAATATAAAGTGCATGTCACTCTCAAATCCTGATGCGTACATGGCCACCTGTATTATCTGATGGATTGGGAAGTTTATAGCCCTGAAAAGCATGCATGGGAGCCTGCCTTACATATCCACACCCCTGACCTGGTGGAGGAATTTCACAAGGCTCACCCAGACATGCCTGGACTTGCACCACCCCAAAGAGGGACCTGAAGGAGAAGTTGATATAAGATCCTACAGGACTAGAACTGGGGACCATGGGCACTGACACCTCAACATCACCACAAAAGACTTAAACTAGGCTCCCATGGGAGGACCCTGTGAAGCTGGGGCCAGCAGGAAGTAACGCTCAGCTGGACCTGAGTGGCAGCTCCTTGCAGCTCACTGATTGGCTGGCACTGGTTCATAAGCCAGGAAGCCATGATAGAGAGTTGTCTAAGCAACAATGCAGACTGCCTTGCTTCAGACCCTCTGTATGAAAGATCCCAGACTCTGGCTTCTGACCCTGCCTGCCTCCTGATACCTGACTCTTGGTTTGTCTTCTGGCCCATCTTGGTCTCTGATCCTCTGGTACCCAACTTGGCCTGACTCATGCTCTGTCTACTAAGTCTGACTGTCGACAATCCAGTCATGACACAGTATCTGGGCTAGTGTATCTGCAAGATGCACTCTCAAAATTCAGCACTGTAAGGTCTCCATTTGGTTCTAGATGGAACTGGTTGTTGAAGGTCCATTTTTAGAAAAGAAGAACTGCTCCTTCACTTATTGTAATAATGCTTACAAAACATCTGAGATGCAGCAGAGTTCTCTTGAAACAGGAAGCTCCATGTTTCCTAGTTTCTGAAGAAGTAGACAGGGTTAATCACCCTACTGGTCACAAAAACGGAGACACAGTTATCTTCCATAAGAAGCTTGGTAAATCAGTGATTATCTTCTCTCTCTCTCTCTCTCATGTATTAAGTGAAAAGGTATAGTAAATGATTAAGAATTAACACTAATGATGGTGTAATGAAGCAAGGGACGCAGCCTTTCAGAACCATTTGAGCAGGAAACCGGGTAGGAAACAAGATAGGGATTGAGCTAGTTGGGAATGCAATGGAATGAGATGCTGACCAAAGCTATCAGGACAAACAGGAGCAGTCTTGTTGAAAAATCTCTGACAAACATTATATTAAAAACAACTCCGGATTTTGGTTTTGAAACCATTTCTGGAAAACTTTGATTTGAAGATGGCTTCATCTAAGAACACAAGCACATTAAACATAAAACCCTTTATATCTGATCTAGAGGGTGTCAGTTTTATTGCATATCATGAGCTCAGCTTGCAACTCCTATTGCACTATGCTGAAGCTATACCATTTAACATCTTATCACCACATGTAAAGAGGCTCTCTACTGCTTAGAGAGAATTAAAATCTGTGGCAGGAGTGGTCCAGAAAAACTGCACTGGAACTTGCAGTACAAACACTTAGTGTAAGCCCTGCTTTTATATCATGTGCAATTCCATTGTAAATTATCAGTTGTAGTTATATAGGATAGAGCAGTGGTTCTCCTTCTTTTTGGTACTGAGACCCATCTTCCCCATTTAGCAAAATAGGAAGGGCAGGGTGGTCATGACCCTCTGACATCTGGCTGTGAACCCCAGGATAGCGAATCTCTGGTATAGACGACCATTATCCCACTTTTTATATATATATTATCCCACTCTGAAAAGGTTGTGACTGCAGGAGCTGTTAAATTCTCTAGCCTGTTTGAATTGCTCAATCTGATTTTTTTTTTAATCAGTCATATGGGAGGAAGTAGAGCCTAGTAATTAAAGCACAGGACTGGCCTCTGGAGTGCTGAGTCCTATTACCACCTCTGTCACAGACTTGCTTGGTGACCTTGAGGAATTCACTTCATCTCTTTGTGCCCTGGTTTCTCTTACTCACTGTGCTACAGTAGAACCTCAGAGTTACGAACACCAGAGTTACGAGCTGACCGGTCAACCACACACCTCATTTGGAACGGGAAGAGACAAAAAAGCAGCAAATACAGTACAGTTCTGTGTTAAACATAAACTACTAAAAAAGGGAAAGTTTAAAATAAAGATTTGACAAGGTAAGGAAACTGTTTCTGTGCTTGTTTCATTTAAATTAAGATGGTTAAAAGCAGCATTTTTCTTCTGCACAGTAAAGTTTCAAAGCTGTATTAAGTCGATGTTCAGATGTAAATTTTTGAAAGAACAACCGTAATGTTTTGTTCAGAGTTATGAACAACCTCCATTCCCGACATGTTCGTAACTCTGAGGTTCTACTGTATGGTGAAGCTTAATTCATCAATGTTTGTACAATGCTTTCATGGGCACCTCTGCTATAGGATAAAAAGTATTATACATGTGTTTTTCTGAATATGTTGAGAATATAGGACACGTTGATGCCAATGCATTTTTGGAAGGTCGGTTACAGCTGGCATCTTGGTTATGTGTGGAATTAATATTGTGTGGTCTTGCTATACTGATAGTTAATGTTCCACTTTTTTAAATGGGAAGCTACAATTAAGGAAAAAGATGATCTTTTGATTGTGATCCTTTAAATCAACTATTTGTATTTAACAGAAAAAAAGGCTCAGGAACTTGCAATTTTTGCAAGAATGTCATTTTGCTTTTAGTGAGGAATATAAAGCATCTGGGTCTTGGAAGTCTCCAGAGACCAAAGCCAGGTTTCATCCAGGTAGGGCCAAACCTATCATTTTCCTGCCAGATCTTCAGGGATAGGGAACCATACTGGCAAGAGGTAAGTGATTTGAGAGCAGATGCAGCTGGGTCTCAGTTTTCAGGGCTCAGCTGTCATGTATAGGAAGGAAGAGGCCAGTATTATCCAAAGGAAGATTGACCTCTAGAAAAGACTGTGTTGTGCTGATTAAATTTTAGGAAGGGGAAGACTTGCCTTTGGGCTTGGCTTATACCTTAGAAAATGGAGTAGTAATTTCACCCTGCTCTAAACAGAATGTAGCTCACACTTACTCCATTTCCTTGGGTTTTATTGGCATTATACTCAACTCAAAAGTATTTCTGTCTGTAACACTATAACTTTTGAGCTCCACATTTGATCATTTGCAAAATTTCAGGGAATGTTCTAGGCATCAACAGTCAGAGCTCTGTTGGTTTTTGGGAAAATCAGAAAACTGAAAGAGTGGGGGGGGGAATGAGGGACACATGGAACCCCTGCTGTTTAGCAGATCCCTGGCTTCAAGCACTTCTGCAACTGGCTGTAGACCAAACAACTGGTTGGCTGATACCCATTAACACTTTCTGAATAATACAATATCTCATCTCTACTTGTCCTCTTACAGACAGAAAGAAGACAAATAATGGAGTGGAGGGAGAGGGAAATAGGGGAGTGCACATAGTCCCTGGTATGGAAGGGGAAGGAGTCTCATAATCCCCTAGCACTGGATTTAAGGACGAAAATGGGGGGCAGACAGAACCTGTAGCATGGGAGTGAAGGACCTTGTCTGGGGGAAGGTGGCATGGCACACAGAACCCCTGGTGGGTGGGCAGGTGTGAAAGAGAGGGAAGGGAGAAGGGAGGCACACAGAACCCTTGGCAGAGGAAAATTTGGGGAGCTGTAGGGAGTCCTGGAAATAGAGGGGGATGGGCAGGGCCAGCTTTAGGGGTGGATGGTCAAGGCAGTCACCCTGGGCACCAACATAAACAAGATTTGTATGACTGCATGTGTGCCTTGTGTAGAGGTGCTGAAAACATTTATCTCCCTGAGCAACAAAACACTTACGGTCACTCCTGGGGATGGGAGGGTGGCACACGAGGAATTTCAGGGTGGTGAATGGAGTGATGTGAGGAGCCCTTAGTGGGTGAACATGCTTGGCCTACATAAGATATAAAGTGTGTGACTTAACTCAAAGACAGCAATAGAAGGGCAAACCCTTGCTTTCTCCCCAAGGTTGGCTGGTCCTAGAGGTTTCCCTGTGGAGATTCTCAGTGTTCCTTCTGCCCAGGGAGTTACTCCGTTAAATCCAGGGCAGAGATATTGAGCCATGCCTGCTGGGAGGAACCAATCAGCAATTCCCTTCCAATGCCCGTGAAGAGGGTGGCTCAGTATTTGATTTAATTTAGATTTGGGGCATACACAAACTCCACCTGAAATTGCATCTGTGCAAAGCTCTAGCTACCCTTGACAGACTTAACCACAATAACGATTAAGAGTTGCTAAAGGTAAATTCTTCCCCCACCATCAGACCTCATCCAAATCACCAGTCATGTGAACATTGCAGCTTAAATCAAAGAACACCATAGCCTGTTATGGGGGGGCCTCCACTTGTTTAACCTGTTTATCCATTGGCAAGTGAAAGCCTTGTATTTGGATCCTGAAAAGGGAAGGAAAACTTGGTGTGTGTTTTTGTTCTGTGAGCTAGCACTGCTGATGAGGGAAACTCCACCCTCTGATATGGCTCTGTTCTCTTGTAGTTTTGCAACATTCATTCTCACTGACTGCTGTGAGGAGGTTTTGATCAAACCACCTTTGGAGATTTAAATCAACTTAATTTCAAACGTAGCATGCTCCTTGAGCAATGAGCTGTGATGACATAACTGAGTCAGTCAGGGCTGCAATTCTGAGCCCCTCTTGCTTCAAGTGTCCCCAAATGAACAACTTGGGAAATATCTGCTAGTCATACAGCACCATACCATACTATACCAAACAGATGGCACGAGTGTTAATTTTTTTATATTTAACAGTGTTTTACAAAAATAGAAAGAGAAAATCCATGATCTTCTTGCTGCCCATTGTTTAGCTCTTCACACACAACAGCACAAGATGTGCAGTAACCAAACTCAACACTGATGTGCAAAACCTAGTTTTAAAAGTTTACAGCCATTTTAGCATTCACTCACTAAGAATTCATCAGCTTAAAGACTTTTGTGAATTTGCTGGGGTAGAACACAGTAAAATTCTATGTCATGTAGTCACACGTTGGCTGTCACTTGTACCTGCTATTAACTCAGTAGCAATGTGTTGGAAAGAGCTTACAAGTCACTTTCTATCTTTGGAGACAGATGAATGTCCTAGAGTAATATGGGATAGTTTTGGAATGAAACTGCTGAATTGTACTGTTTCTTCTTGAGCCGTGCTCTAAAAATATTCACAGACACTACTAAAGCTCTGGAGTCAAACTCATTCACAGTAACTTCATTGTTCAAATTGATATGTAGTGTAAACAAGAAACTAGAATGCAGAATAAATGAAAACATTTGTGTTATGTTGTGACTTTCAAACTAAAGAATCTCAGTGAAAGTGAAGGAAGGAAGTGTGAAACAGGGGTTCTGCTTTTTTTTATCGGTAAGCTCAAAATTATTTACAAAACAGATATAACCTCAGTGAAAACAATGTGCACAAAAAAATGTCTTATTGGCAAAAGTGTTCCTTTGAAGAATTTACTGAAGCTGAAGCATGCAAAACTGATAAAGTTACTGACATGGATGAGTTATGTGAAGAATTTTGTACAATCTAAAGTCATTTTGTCTCCTGAGTTTCTAGACTGCACAAGTACTGAAGAGAAATACTTTGATTTTCAAGATGACAAACGCAACTGGAAGCAGAAACTTCAAGAATTTGAGAAAAAAACCCTAGGTTCTTACATACTTTCTATTTCATGTAGCGAAGAAGATGCTGAAAGAGTATTTTTGTTAATGAATTTCACATGACAAGATGACAAATCAGTTGGAAGTGGACACAGTGAAAGCCAAACTACAGTGTTGCTGAACTTCTGAAAATGCTGAGTGCAAGGACGTTTCCAGACTTTGAAGGGGTAAGAGCTGGTGACAGCTCCCCTTCTCTAAGGGTATGTCTACACTTGAAATTAGGTCAAATTTATAGAAGTTGATTTGTTTAGGAAGCGATTTTATGCAGTCGATTGTGTTTGTCCCCACTAAGTGCATTAGGTCGGCAGAGTGCATCCACAGTACTGTGGCTAGCGTCGACTTTCGGAGCGTTGCACTGTGGGTAGTGATCCCACAGTTCCCAAAGTCTCCGCCGCCCATTGGAGTTCTGTATTAAGCTCCCAATGCCTGATGGGGCAAAAACATTGTTGCAGGTGTTTTTGTGTATATGTCGTCAGTCGCCCCTCCCTCCGTGAAAGCAATGGCAGACAATCATTTTGCGCCTTTTTTCTATGCGGCCGCCATACTGCTTTCAGCAGACGGTGCAGTAGGACTGCTAACCATCGTCATCGAACCACTGCTTCCGCTCTGCTCTCCTGCTCGTCTCGATAACGAATTTCTCCATGTTGGCTGTCATGGGCTCCAGCTTCCGCTGAAACTTTGCTCTTCTGCTCTCATGAATCCACCTCTCAGGTCCTCTCATCATTCTCTATAAATATCTATTCTCATGGCATCCATCGTCAGCCACCGCTTCCGCTGCAACTCTGCTCTCCTGCTCTCTTGCAGATGCCATACTACTGCAAGCATGGAGCCCACTTAGATCACCATGGCAGTTATGAGCATTGTAAACACCTTGAGCATTATCCTGCAGTACTTGCAGAACCAGACCCTGCAAAAGCAGGTGAGGAAGCAACAGCAGTGTAATGACGAGAATGATAGGACGTGACAGACTCCTCTCAAACTACAGGCCCCGGCAACTTGGACATCCTGGTGGCAATGGGGCAGGTTCATGCCATGGAACGCCGATTCTGGGCCCGGCAAACAAGCACAGACTGGTGGGACCGCATTGTACTGCAGTCTGTGACAATTCCCAGTGGCTGCAAAACTTTCGCATGCTTAAGGACACTTTCATGAAACTTTGTGACTTGCTTTCCCCTGCTCTGAAGTGCAGGAATACCAAGATGAGAGCAGCCCTCACAGTTCACAAGCGAGTGGCGATAGCTCTGTGGAAGCTTGCAATACCTGACTGCTACCAGTCAGTCAGGAATCAATTTGGACTGGGCAAGTCTACTGTGGGGACTGCTGTGATCCAAGTAGCCAATGCAATCACTGAGTTGCTGCTATCAAGGGTAGTGACTCTGGGAAATGTGCAGGTCATAGTGGATGGCTTTGCTGCAACGGGGTTCCCTAACCGTGGTGGGCCAATAGACGGAACGCACATCCCTATCTTGGGACCGGACCACCTTGGCAGCCAGTACATACACCGCAAGGGGTACTTTTCAATGGTGCTGCAAGCACTGGTGGATCACAAGGGACGTTTCACCAACATCAATGTGGGATGGCCGGGGAAGGTACATGATGCTCGCATCTTCAGGAACTCTGGTCTGTATGAAAAGGTACAGGAAGGTACTTACTTTCCAGACCAGAAAATAGCCATTGGGGATGTTGAAATGCCTATAGTTATCCTTGGGGACCCAGCCTACCCCTTAATGCCATGGCTTATGAAGCCATACACAAGTACCATGGACAGTAGTCAGGAGCAGTTCAACTTTAGGCTGAGCGAGTGCAAAATGTTGGTAGAATGTGCATTTGGATGTTTAAAAGCACGCTGGCACAGTTTACTGACTCGGTTAGACCTCAGCGAAACCACTATTCCCATTGTTATTACTGCTTGCTGTATGCTCCACAATATCTATGAGAGTAAGGGGGAGACATTTATGGCGGGGTGGGAGGTTGAGGCAAATCACCTGGCTGCTGATTATGTGCAGCCAGACACCAGGGCAGTTAGAAGAGCACAGGAGGGTGCGGTGCGCATCAGAGAAGCTTTGAAAACCAGTTTCATGACTGGCCAGGCTACGGTGTGACAGTTCTGTTTGTTTCTCCTTGATGAAAACCTGCCCCCTTGGTTCACTCTACTTCCTTGTAAGCCAACCGCCTTCCCCTCCCGCCTTTGATCACCGCTTGCAGAGGCAATAAAGTCATTGTTGTTTCAAATTCATACATTCTTTATTAATTTGTCACACAAATAGGGGGATAACTGCCAAGGTAGCCCAGGAGGGGTAGGGGAGGAGGGAAGCACCGGATGGGGTGATAGAGGAGGGGAGGAGGGAAGGAGGGAAGGACAAGGACACACTGCACTTCAAAACTTCTTGAATGCCTGGGTGTGGAGTGGTTGGGTGTCCGGAGGGGGCCCCCCTCCCGCATTCTTGGATGTCTGGGTGAGGAGGTTATGGAACTTGGGGAGGAGGGCAATTGGTTACACAGGGGCTGCAGTGGCGGTCTGTGCTCCTGCTGCCTTTCCTGCAGCTCAACCATATGCCGGAGCATATCAGTTTGATCCTCCAGTAGCTTCAGCATTGCATCCTGCCTCCTCTCATCATGCTGCCACCACCTCTCCTGTTGCTCCCATCACCTCTCCTCTCACACGTCCCTCCTGTCCTTGCGTTCATTTTGTGTTTTCCTGAACTCTGACATTGCATGCCTCCACATATTCTGCTCAACTCTCAGTGTGGGAGGACTGCATGAGCTCAGAGAACATTTAATCACAAGTGCATTTTTTTCGCTTTCTTATCTGTGCTAGCCTCTGGGATGGAGATAATGGGGGAGCATTGAAACATTTGAAGCTGTGGGAGGAAAAAAGGGAGAGTAGTATTTAAAAAGACACATTTTAGAGAACAATGGGTAGACTCTTTCACAGTGAACCAAGCTGTTAACATTACATAGCACATGTGCTTTCAGAACAAGGTCCCTCCCACCCCAGTTCTCTGGGATGATCGCTTCACCCCTCCCCCCACTGCATGGCTAACAGCAGGCATGATTTCTTTTCAGCCACAGGCAAACAGCCCAGCAGGAATGGCCACCTCTGAATGTCCCCTTAATAAAATTCCCCTATTTCAATCAGGTGACCATGAACGATATCACTCTCCTGAGGATAACACAGAGAGATAAAGAATGGATGTTGCTTGAATGCCAGCAAACACTGGGACCATACACTGCCATGCTTTGTTATGCAGTGATTCCAACTACATGCTACTGGCCTGGTGTAGTAAAGTGTCCTACCATGGAGGATAGAATAAGGCTGTCTTCCCCAGAAACCTTTTGCAAAGGCTTTGGGAGTACATCCAGGAGAGCTTCATTGAGATGTCCCTGGAGGATTTCCGCTCCATCCCCAGACATGTTAACAGACTTTTCCAGTAGCTGTATTGGCTGCAAATGTATCCCAAGTCTTCAGGGCAAATTAATAATTAAACTTGATTGCTTTTAAACCATGTATTATATTTACAAAGGTACACTCACCAGAGGTACCGACTCTGCCTTCAAGGACTGGGAGCCCGTCTTGGGAGGGTTGGGAGGGTATTGGCTCCAGGGTGATAAACAGTTCCTGGCTTTCGGGAAGAATGGTTTCATCCTCTTCCTCATCATCATCTTCCTCTTCTCCAAAATCCTCATCCCCATTGTGTGAGACTCCCCGCTTGCAGGAGTCCACGTACGGGGTGGGGTAGTGGTAGGGGCACCAACTAGAATGGCATGCAGCTCATCATAGAAGCGGGGGTCTGGGGGTCTGACCCGGAGCAGCTGTTTGCCTCTTTGGATTTTTGGTAAGCTTGCGTGAGCTCCTTAAGTTTCACATGGCACTGCTGCGGGTCCCTGTTATAGCCTCTGTCCTTCATGCCCTTGGAGATTTTTTCAAATATTTTGGCATTTCATCTTTTGGAACAGAGTTCTGATAGCACGGATTCGTCTCCCCATACAGCGATCAGATCCAGTACCTCCTGTTTGGTCCATGCTGGAGCTCTGGGACTGCATGGTCACCTGCGCTGATGAGCTCTGCATGATCACCTCTGCTGATTACCTCGCCACGCTGGCCAAACAGGAAATGAAATTCAAAAGTTCTCGGTGCTTTTCCTGTGTACCTGGCTAGTGCATCTGAGTTGAAAGTGCTGTCCAGAGTGGTCACAATGGAGCTCTGGGATAGTTCCCCAAGGCCAATACTGTCGAATTGCATCCACACTACCCCAAATTCAACCTGGCAATGTCGATTTCAGCGCTAATCCCCTCATCGGGGAAGAATACAGAAATCGATTTTAAGAGCCTTTTAAGTTGACAAAAATGGCATCACCATGTGGACGGGTGCAGGGTTAAATTGATCTAACGCTGCTAAATTCAACCTAAACTCATAGTGTAGACCAGGGCTAAGGTCTGAAGCTTTAATTAAATTGAAGTCTAAACCATCTAGTCACTCACCATGTGCACAGACAGGTCAGAAACTGCAACAATACCCAGCAAAACTGGCCTGTATGTGTGGAAGGTGTGTGGGAAGATGAACAACAACAACATAATCCACACTTTACCCCCACAGCAAAAAGTACCCTACAGGCTTCCCCAGTTTCAGCAGGTGGGTGGAGAGCAGGAGGGGAAGAAGCCAGGAAGATAGCTGTCCTCTGTAGAACCATCCCCCAAAAAGCCTGTGGGAACTTACTGTGCGAAATGTGGGTTTCTTTGGGGATGATTCTGTAGGCAGCATTTCCTAAAGATGCCCAAAATATCCCTGGGTTACTGTTAAGTGAGAAGCAGACAGACCTCTTTTCAAGAGCTGAACACTCCTCTTCTCTGAATATACACAAGCAGAAATAATTATTAGACTCAATTTCTTAAAAAATACATGCAAATAGTGATTTCCTTTGCAAATTGTATGGAAGATCCTACTCCTTGGAATCTTTCTTAACTAGGAATCTCTGTGTGGATGAGAGCAATGAATTTCTGGCTGGTATTTTAGAGAATACATATCTAGTTTTGTACTAATTGCAAAAAGTTGATACTTTATCGCAGAGGTTTTCGACCTTTTTTCATTTGCGGACCCCTAAAAATTTCAAATGGAGGAAAATCTTAGACATAGTCTGCACATAGGTTGAAAACCACTGCTTTATTGCAGGTGTTTGTCTACTCACCCACACTTGATTTGCCCATAAGATAGAAGCAGTTGTGGTTTAGCCTTGGAGATAGTGTTTGAGAGAAAAGGGAAACAAAAATGATTAGGGGTATGGAACGGCTTGCGTATGAGGAGAGATTAATAAGACTGGGACTTTTCATCTTGGAAAAGAGATGACTAAGAGGGGATATGATTGAGGTCTATAAAGTCATAAGCGGTGTGGAAAAATTAATTAAGGAAGTGTTATTTACTCCTTTTCATAACACAAGAACCGGGGTCACCAAATGAAATTAATAGGCAGCAGTTTTAAAACAAACAAAAGGAAGTATTTCTTCACACAATGCATAGTCAACCTGGGGAACTCTTTGCCAGAGGATGTTGTGAAGGCCAAGACTATAACAGGGTTCAAAAAAGAACTAGATAAATTCATGAAGGATAGCTCCATCAATGGCTATTAGCCGGAATGGGCAGGGATGGTGTCCCTAGGGTCTGTTTTCCAGAAGCTGGGAATGAGCAACAGGGAATGGATCACTTGACGATTACCAGTTCTGTTCATTCCCCCTGGGGCACCTGGCATTGGCCACTGTCAGAAGACAGGATACTGGGCTTGATGGACCTTTGGTCTGACCCAGTATGGCCATTTTTATGTTCTTATGAGAAGGATCTTGATACTAGAGCTCTGCTTTTGTCAAAATTTCCTCAGAAAACTTACCCTCTGAATCTCCACCATATGAAGGTTACATGATCCAGAGAAGGGAAACTGTCACCCACGCGTTCTCACAGCAGAGCTATCTCTAAACACAAAACATCACTCAGAGATGGACATTATCATCCCTACTAAACAGAGTCTTCACATAGTGAAATTTTCCACTCAGATTTTAAGATTGGTGTTGGGAGATAGAACTTTCTCCCAAGTACTTGATTTTTCCCCCTTCTCTTTCACTTCTCAATGGTTTATCTCTTTTCATGGCAGGCAGGCTCTGGTTATCCTGCATGCCTCAGTACAGTCTCTTCTGTAGACAACCCTGACAGACTTTAAAGTGAGAGCGACTGTACACAAAGTATAATAAAATGCTGAAGCAGACCAAAATTGGATTCTGAATTAGTGTACACTTCTACTAAATTTTGATACAAGATAGATGAGGTAATATATTTTATTGGACCAACTTCTGTTGGTGAGAGAGACAAGCTTTTGAGCTAACCCAAAGCTCTTCTTCAGGTCTATCACTCTAATATCCTGGACTGGCTTGGCTACAAGAACACTGCATACAACAAATTTTGACACCAGCAGTCTAAAAGCAGAACATTTCATATGTCAGTTTTTGTTGGTTTGTTTGCTGTTAGATTTTTGTGCTATGTGGGATATTACAGTAGGTCATAAGAGAAAAGCTACATGAGACTGCCATCTATTAGCCTCTTCACATATTGAGAAGAAGAGTGTCTGATTGTGCTGCAATTGTGGGAAAACAGTTATGGATTATGGTAAAGTTTAGCAATAAAAGCTACAAGAGAAGTATCCCCTCTTCATTTGGTGGAAGTATATATTCACTGAAGTTAATGGACAGGCTCCTATTGACTTCATTAGGCTCTGGATCAGAACCTTAAGTCTCCTAATGTGCCATTCAGTGCTCTGGGTCACGCAATCCTGCATTTCTACCTGGAAGTAGTAGCAGCCCCTCAGCTACAAAGGTGGGGTCTCAAAACTTATTCCCACCTGTTATCTCAGTCTGGTGAATGTTTGGAGATTCATCCAACCCTTTGAAACTCATCAGTCATCCTTGAATGCAGATTGAGGAGCGAGACATTTGAGGTGATTGTCCCGTATTCTCATTATCACTGCAACTGGTTGTGGGGAAAACCAAAGGGGCCAAGGAATTCTTTTTAAAAAAATAGATAAGAAAATGTTGGAACATACTAATTTGGGGGATAGGGGCATGCCATAACTTTTGACCACTGACCACTGTTTGCACACAAATCTTTGAAAAGCACCTACTACTAATGAATCCCTCCCTCAGGCAACCTTCAAAATTTACCCTTTCCCCTTGACAGCAAATTCAGGTATAGGGGACCCTGAAAACTCCTTTTAGCAAGCTCAGGCACAGGGCACTCTGAAAACTCACCCTATTAGCAAATTTAGTCATAAAGGGCCCTCAAAAATCACTTAGCTGCGAGCACAGTTATGGAGCCCCTGGAAACTCATCTCATCAGCATGCTCAGGAACTAAGACTCATGAAAACTCAGATCTCTTATTCTTGAATGGTAGGCTAGTTCTGCATGAAGAAGCCTGAATGGGTCCATTGGACTTACACACAGAACGATCCAGGATTTCGCATTATGAACATAAGTTGTAAAGCATCATGAGAATAGGAACCACTGGAGCTTCTGAAATAAAATGACATGTTCAGAACAAAAGCATGGTCACAATGTTCTTCTGATTATATCTTACAGGCAATTCTGCCACAGAGTTCTTATGGGATTCTTGACAAGTGATGTAAACCACACTTTTCACAAGAGGTCACTAATTGTGTGTTCCTTTTTTTCTGGGTACCCAGTTTGAGACCCTAGGGTCTGATCTGTAGAAGTGCTAAGCACTCACAACTTCAACTGAAGTCAATGAGAACTGTGCTTTGAAGTGTTACATAAAGCTAGATGGTCTGAAAAATCAGCCCTAAAGATCTCAAATTCGGCACACAAAATTAATGGACATTTTTTATCTTAATCTTTTTACATCTCAGTTCCTCATCTGTAAAATGAGGATAATATCCTTTACCTCAAAGGGCTGTTTTGAAGATAAACTTACTGATGTTTACGAGGCACTCAGATTGTCAAGTGATGAGCACCATAAAAAGTCTTAGGAAATTATTAATTATGTATTCAGTGCAGGGCTTGAATGGTGCACAATAAATAAAACATGGAGCCACATATTAAATGATAAGTATATTATAGTTTCTTAAGTAGATACCTTTAAGCATTTTATCTTTATTTTACTTGTATCCATTTCTGAGTTTTATGCCTTATTACTTGTACTCACTTAAAATCTCTCTCTTTGTAGTTAATACATTTGTTTTACTGTTTTATCTAATCCAATGTGTTTAAATTGAAGTGTCTGGATAACTATTTAAGGTAATAAATTGGGATATTATTCCCTTAGAGGAATAATTGGCTCAATATAGTTATACTATCCAGGAGAGCACTGGACAGTACAGGACATACATTTCTGGGGGGAAATCTGGGACTGGGAGTGTGTTGGGGCCAGCCTGGGATAATCTTTAAAGCTGGTAAGAGCCAGAGTGTGGTTGACTGGCTGCAGCAGAAACTGACATACCTGCGAGTGACTTACATGCTGGTGGCTGTTTGTGAGCAGTCCAGTTTCAGTGGCTATAGTAGCAAGCTATTGAAAAGGGCATCCCAGGTTGCAGGCAGGAGTGAGGTGACACAGCTACTCATTAGTCTGGATTGTGTCCCAGTATGTCACAGACCTACCTTAGGGCTCTGAGTGCATTTACACTCAGACAGCTGCAGCGGCACAGGAGCTAGCAAACAGAGCTGTAAACAAGGGAGTCTGAGTGGTAGTTCTGTTGGAAGAGAAGGTATTTGTACTTGGTTTTGTATTTTTAGTATTTGTGTGTGTGTAGAGGCTTGTAGGGGCTTTGTGCTGGGAGAGAAGCTGAGCCCTGATTAGGGGGCGGGGCTTCTCTGACTAGGGGTCCTAAAAGGTAGCCAGCTAGTCAGGCAGTGGCACAGGAGCTAGCAAACAGAGCTGTAAACAGGGGAGTTTGAGTGGCAGTTTGTATTGTGGTGCTTGTTTGGGGTTTGTTTTTGCTGGGGGTGGGGGAGTGGTGGTCTTTTTGGTGTGGCTTGTGTTTCCCAGATTAACAGAATTTAAGTGGGAAGGCTATGACAGATATGGAGGCCGCTGTGGGTGTGACTCCTGTAGTGGAAGACACAATGAGGATGACTGGATGTGGAAGCTGTGGAATATACATGATCCTGGAGGGGGGACCTGGTAAGAGTTTTTTCTGCATGAAATCCATCTGAGAGAGCTGATGGAGGGAAAGATCTGAGGTTTGGAGATGTAGGTGGAAAGTCTGGTTGAGTTTAGGAAGGGGTTTGAGCAGATGATGGAGCAAAGACATGAGGTATCTGAAAGGAAAAGCTCAGACTTACAGATGGAAGCAGGGCTGGGAATTTTGAGGGGAGACTGGGTGAGGAAAGTGGTCAGTGGAAGCATGTGACTAAAAGAACCAGGCAGAGGAAAAGAAGGGTTAGTGAAGGAGAAATAGAACTTAGGAACAGGTTTGCAGAGTTGGAAAATGAAGAAGGGACTCAGCAGGTAGTTGCTGAAGGTGGAAGGGCAAGGAAGAAGAGAAGAGAGGCTAGTCCTATAGGAAAAGGGGAAGAGTCAAGGGAGACTACACCAAATATGAGCCCCAGGAGGATACAGGATGGGTTGAAGAGGATTATAAGGGAAAATAGGAATGGAAAGAACTTGCAGCCGGAGGGAACAGGGGAGAGACTGGAAAATAGCACTGTCACCAGGAAAAGGCAGGTCTATGTGATAGGGGACTCTTTATTGAGAAGAATAGACAGGCCTGTAACTAGAGCTAATACAGAGAATAGAAGGGTGTGCTATCTTCCGGGTGCTAAGATACGGGATGTAGACCTGAGGTTGAAAAGGATCCTAAAGGGAGCAGGAAAGAATCCTCTAATTATCCTTCATGTGGGAACAAATGATACAGCTAGATTCTTGCTGGAAAGTATTAAGGGAGACTATGCTAGGCTGGGGAAGACGCTTAAGGAAATTGAGGCTCAGGTGATCTTTAGTGGGATCCTGCCTGTTCCTAGAGAAGGGCAACAAAGGTGTGACAAGATTATGACTGTCAACAGATGGCTTAGGCAGTGGTGCTATAAGGAGGGCTTTGGGATGTATGGCCACTGGGAGGCATTCATGGACAGAGGACAGTTCTCTCAAGATGGACTTCATCTGAGCAGGGAAGGAAATAGACTTCTAGGATGGAGGCTGGCACAACTGATAAAGAGAGCTTTAAACTAGGAATTTGGGGGAGATGGTTGGGAGATGTCCAGGTAATCTCCACGCCAGATTTTAGCATTGAGAGGGAAAAAGACGAAGTAAGAAAGGATACAGCCGTGGGTAGGAGAATGTATATAAGGAGCGAGGGCAGTGTGGATACTAGTCTAATAGGTTATACTGGCTGTAGAATGACTGTGCCTAATAGGGTACAAAATGTGAGCAAGGCCAAACAGCAAAAATTAAGATGTTTGTACACCAAAGAGAGGAGCCTAGGTAACAAAATGGAGGAACTAGAGCTACCGGTGCAGGAAGTGAAACCAGATATTATAGGGATAACAGAAACATGGTGGAATAGTAGTCATGACTGGACTACAGGTATTGAAGGGTATGTGCTGTTTAGGAAAGATAGAAATAAAGGTAAAGGTGGTGGAGTAGCATTGTATATCAATGATGAAGTAGAATGTAAAGAAATAAGAAGTGATGAAATGGATAAGACAGAGTCCGTTTGGGCAAAAATTACATTGGGGAAGATAACTAGTAGAGCCTCTCCTACGATAGTGCTTGGGGTGTGCTATAGACCTCCGGGATCTAATTTGGATATGGATAGAGCCCTTTTTAATGTTTTTAATAAAGTAAATACTAATGGAAACTGCGTGATCATGGGAGACTTTAACTTCCCAGATATAGACTGGAGGACCAGTGCTAGTAATAATAATAGGGCTCAGATTTTCCTAGATGCGATAGCTGATGGATTCCTTCATCAAGTAGTTGCTGAACTGACTAGAGGGGATGCCATTTTAGATTTAATTTTGGTGAGTAGTGAGGACCTCATAGAAGAAATGGTTGGAGGGGATAATCTTGGCTCAAGTGATCATGAGCTAATTCAGTTCAAACTGAACAGAAGAATTAACAAAAATAAATCTGCAACTAGAGTTTTTGATTTCAAAAGGGCTGACTTTCAAAAATTAAGGAAATTAGTTAGGGAAGTGGATTGGACTGAAGAATTTATGGATCTAAAGGTAGAGGAGGCCTGGGATTACTTTAAATCAAAGCTGCAGAAGCTATTGGAAGCCTGTATCCCAAGAAAGGGGAAAAAATTCATAGGAAGGAGTTGTAGACCAAGCTGGATGAGCAAGCATCTTAGAGAGGGGATTAAGAAGCAGAAAGCATACTGGGAGTGGAAGATGGGAGGGATCAGCAAGGAAAGCTACCTTATTGAGGTCAGAACATGTAGGGATAAAGTGAGACAGGCTAAAAGTCGAGTAGAGTTGGACTTGCAAAGGGAATTAAAACCAATAGTAAAAGGTTCTATAGCCATATAAATAAGAAGAAAACTAAGAAAGAAGAAGTGGGACCGCTAAACACTGAGGATGGAGTGGAGGTTAAAGATAATCTAGGCATGGCCCAGTATCTAAACAAATACTTTGCCTCAGTCTTTAATAAGGCTAAAGAGGATCTTAGGGATAATGGTGGCATGACAAATGGGAATGAGGATATGGAGGTAGATATTACCATATCTGAGGTAGAAGCGAAACTCAAACAGCTTAATGGGACTAAATCGGGGGACCCAGATAATCTTAATCCAAGAATATTAAAGGAATTGGCATCTGAAATTGCAAGCCCATTAGCAAGAATTTTTAATGAATCTGTAAACTCAGGAGTTGTACCAAATGATTGGAGAATTGCTAATATAGTTCCTATTTTTAAGAAAGGAAAAAAAAGTGATCTGAGTAACTACAGGCCAGTTAGTTTGACATCTGTAGTATGCAAGGTCCTGGAAAAAATTTTGAAGGAGAAATTAGTTAAGGACATTGAAGTCAATGGTAAATGGGACAAAATACAATATGGTTTTACAAAAGGTAGATCGTGCCAAACCAACCTGATCTCCTTTTTTGAAAAAGTAACAGATTTTTTAGATAAAGCCAAGCTCTAATTGGCAGTGGATCTAATTTACCTAGATTTCAGTAAGGCGTTTGATACCGTGCCACATGGGGAATTATTAGTTAAATTGGAAAAGATGGGGATCAATATGAACATCAAAAGGTGGATAAGGAATTGGTTAAAGGGGAGACTGCAACAGGTCCTACTGAAAGGCGACTGTCAGGCTGGAGGGAGGTTACCAGTGGAGCTCCTCAGGGATCGGTTTTGGGACCAATCTTATTTAATCTTATTACTGACCTTGGCACAAAAAGTGGGAGTGTGCTAATAAAGTTTGCAGATGATACAAAGCTGGGAGGTATTGCCAATTCAGAGAAGGATCGGGATATTATACAGGAGGATCTGAATGACCTTGTAAACTGGAGTAATAGTAATAGGATGAAATTTAATAGTGAGAAGTGTAAGGGATTTAGGGATTAATAACATTTAGGGATTAGTGCATTTAGAGATTAGTAACAAGAATTTTAGTTATAAGTTGGGGACGCATCAATTAGAAGTAACGGAAGAGGAGAAGGACCTTGGAATATTGGTTGATCATAGGATGACTATGAGCTGCCAATGTGATATGGCTGTGAAAAAAGCTAATGTGGTTTTGGGATGCATCAGGAGAGGCATTTCCAGTAGGGATAAGGAGGTTTTAGTACCATTATACAAGGCACTGGTGAGACCTCACCTAGAATACTGTGTGCAGTTCTGGTCTCCCATGTTTAAAAAGGATGAATTTAAACTGGAACAGGTACAGAGAAGGGCTACTAGGATGATCCGAGGAATGGAAAACTTGTCTTATGAAAGGAGACTTAAGGAGCTTGGCTTGTTTAGCCTAACTAAAAGAAGGTTGAGGGGAGATATGATTGCTCTCTATAAATATATCAGAGGGATAAATATAGGAGAGGGAGAGGAATTATTTCAGCTCAGCACCAATGTGGACACAAGAACAAATGGGTATAAACTGGCCACCAGGAAGTTTAGACTTGAAATCAGACGAAGGTTTCTAACCATCAGAGGAGTGAAGTTTTGGAATAGCCTTCCAAGGGAAGCAGTGGGGACAAAAGATCTATCTGGCTTTAAGATTAAACTTGATAAGTTTATGGAGGAGATGGTATGATGGGATAATGTGATTTTGGTAATTAATTGATCTTTAAATATTCAGGGTAAATAGGCGTAATCCCCTGAGATGGGATATTAGATGGATGGGATCTGAGTTACCCAGGAAAGAATTTTCTGTAGTATCTGGCTGGTGAATCTTGCCCATATGCTCAGGGTTTAGCTGATCGCCATATTTGGGGTCGGGAAGGAATTTTCCTCCAGGGCAGATTGGAAGAGGCCCTGGAGGTTTTTCGCCTTCCTCTATAGCATGGGGCACGGGTCACTTGAGGGAGGCTTCTCTGCTCCTTGAAGTCTTAAAACCACGATTTGAGGACTTCAATAGCTCAGATATAGGTGAGGTTTTTCGTAGGAGTGGGTGGGTGAGATTCTGTGGCCTGCGTTGTGCAGGAGGTCGGACTAGATGATCGGAATGGTCCCTTCTGACCTTAGTATCTATGAACTAACAGGCAACCTTCATTCTGACATTTCCTGACTTTACAGTGCAAGACTTTGCAGCCTTAATGTTCTTTTAATGTGGGATTTATCTGCAAGTAATATATTTTTGGTTAAACAGGTCAAGCAAACCAGAGGCTGTACAATGTTTAACCATCAGCAAAAGAGGGACATGAATTAAGCACTGAATGAAGAGTTCCTCTTGATGCACGCAGATGGTGCCATAATGTCATTGGGAACTGGGCAGCAAAGTACCTCCTGAAACACTGTACAGCCACAAAGTTGAATCCCAACTTAGCCAGGAAAAACACAACAAAACACAACTGTGCAGTATCAACTATCACCACCAAAAGTTTTGTGTGCTTTGCTCCTCCACTGAAACTGTCATCGCAGAGGACAAATATCACACCCAAAACGTCTGTCCTTTTTCAAATATATTACAGACGTTCAAAACACTACAAGTTTCCAAGAGTGCTGCTATAAGGCAAGAATATGTGTAGCCTTTGCTCAACCATGAAAGACTCCTCAGTATTTGCAACCTTTTAATTTGTTTTCTGTAAACATTTGTATGAGTTATTTGGTTTGCAAGAATGTTCTCAGAAACTCGTGTAGATGCATCCGCACCACAGTACACACTGGAAAGGAATTAGTCAAACCCTCCTGTTTATAATAGTTGCAATCATCTGAGCAAGGAGAGGAAACAATATCATGTGACTTAGGTGATCAATTGCACAGTACAAATACTTAATTATAAATAATGAATATTCAAAGCTATACTCATAGTGAATAATTCATGAGAAATCCATAGGCTGAAATATTTTGTATAAAACCTTTGAAAATTTTTCAATAACAAACATATTTAAATAGCAAAACTTGTACAGATAATTTGCAAACAGCTGCTAATAGTTATCCTAGCTCTGGTGTTAATGATGGAAAAGATCTATTAAATCATTAACTCCAACCAACTTTCATACCCCAGAGAATAGGCATTTCTGATATTGAAGAAATAACATATTAGAGTTCAGGCAAAAGGCCATTGCAATAAGAGGAAATAAAATCTTGAATCAAGTGGATCATTTTAATCTAGTATTAAATGTCAGCAGAATCCAGTCATTAGAACAAGATTATCAATTCTAACTATGGATACATTCAAAATGGATATTGTAAGAGTGTTTTTTTTAAACAAAAGATTTAAAATACAAGAATATGGCACAGAAAATATTATGGTTTCTAAATAATTAGATGTCATTCAGGGAGGAGTTTGAGTATCAATTTACATATTGTAAATTCTCTTGTAGGTTAGCAGCTGATCACAACAGGATGAAAATTCCTTGGATGGTAGAGAACAGTGATCAGTTTTCATTAAAAGTCTACATATAAACATTTTTCATTGTTTGGATTTGATCTGAAATGCAAGAGAGGTGAAACTTGCCATTTCATCCCACAGCATAGGTTCTGGTTGTCCACTTTTCTTTTCCACATTTTTCCAGTTAACAGGTAAATCAGCTTTTGTTGTATACAAGGAAATTATCACAAAAAGAACAAAAAGAGAGCCTGATTCTCATTTACAGAAAGGCAACTTGATATTGCTCTGATGATGTAAAAGGTCCTTAAAGTAAAAAATAGATTATATTTATACTCACTTTCTTCAAGGCTCCTTTGCATGACTACAGCAGTTTAAAGTGGCCTGGGTATAAATGAAAATAAGTCCTTAAAGACAAAGAGGAACAATTTTCTTAACTAAAGAGTATAGGCCTTATTCTCATTTACACAAGGGCCCCTTTAATCCACTCTAGTACTATAAAGTGCCCTAAAATTAGGTATAAGTTTACATTGATATTAAGGCCATTTTACATTGCCATAGTGGGATAAATGGACCCTGCCAAGCCCTTATTTTTTCCTGTACCAATGGAAACCAAACACGGAAGTACAGAGAAGTCCTTTTACGTGAGAAATTTAAGAACTTGTTGAAAGAATAAGCATTAGAAGTAGACAAAAAATTTTCAACAAATAATATTTTGCAAATTTGTGCCTGTGGAATGCTACTTAGATATTCTGCAGAGCCTACCAATGCGCACACACTCATGGCTTATTGCTTTGGTGTGGGCTAGTGACATCTGAATGTGGTTCAGAAAGCTGAAAAATATTAACTGTTTTCTCTTCTTTTCTGTTGCTCTCTTTTTGGTTCATTCTAACACTTACTTACTCCCTCTTACTAGCATCCCAGCTCTGAACTAGTTGCCTCTGCTATTAGTCAGTCAGCAATTAGTTTTCACCTGTGTTATGGTGCCACATGGTTTAATGAAGACAAACACTTCTCATACATAGTACAAGTGGGAAACAATATTTAGCAAGTTTAAACAGTAAGTTAATTCTAAATTATTTGTTAACGTGATCTGCAATTTTGTTTTTACATCTTAACATCGGCCGTTGTTATCCTGCCTGCTTACAGCAAAGGGTATTGTAAAGTGAAAATCAACATGCACAGTACATTTTAATGGCTTGTATGAACATATGATTATACAATACAATGTATTTCATTCCTGTGTTTCACTATGATTCTATACAATACTCTGTAAATAATCATCCATTTTTTCATTCTTAGGCCAGTGCAAAATGAACACTTCTACTAGTGAACCAGAGATGGAGATACAGACAACAACGTATTACTATGAACAGGATGATGCAGTACCATGTTCAAATGATGTCAAACAATTTGCATCCCTGTTTCTGCCACCGCTTTATTCCTTAGTGCTGATATTTGGCCTGGTGGGCAATGTGCTAGTTGTGCTGATCCTGATAAAATACAAGAGGCTGAGAAGCATGACTGACATCTATCTGCTGAATCTGGCAATTTCCGATTTGCTTTTTATTCTTTCCCTGCCATTTTGGGCTTACTATGCAGGACATGAGTGGGATTTTGGAAATGCAATGTGTAAAATTCTTTCAGGGGTCTATTATGCTGGCTTCTACAGTGGAATGTTTTTCATAATACTTTTGACAATAGACAGATATCTGGCCATTGTCCATGCAGTGTTTGCTTTAAAAGCTAGGACAGTTACCTATGGCATCCTCACAAGTGTTGTCATTTGGGGTGTTGCAATATTAGCCTCTCTTCCAGGGTTAATATTTCATAGTGTTCAAAAGGAAGGTCCTCACTGGACTTGCAGCTCTCATTATCCATCAAATTATGAAAAAGAATGGAGGCAATTCCTGATTTTAAAGATGAACATCCTAGGACTTGTCATTCCATCTGTCATTATGATCTTCTGCTACATTGAAATTATAAAAATATTACTGAGACGTAGGAATGAGAAAAAACACAAGGCAGTCAGGCTTATTTTTATCCTAATGATTGTTTATTTTATCTTCTGGACACCATACAACATCATTGTTCTCCTGTACACTTTTCAAGATTCATTTTCCCTAAATAACTGTGACAGCAGCAGTCAGCTGGAGCTAGCAATCCAAGTGACAGAAGCGATTGCAATGTTCCACTGTTCTATCAACCCCGTGATCTATGCCTTCGCTGGTGAAAAATTTCGGAAATATCTTTCTACCTTTGTCCAAAAAGACATTGCAATCTACCTCTGCAAACCGTGTCCAGCTCTTCATGGTGATAAATTAGAACGGGTTAACTCCACATATACCCCATCCACTGCAGAGCATGATATCTCCATTGGTTTGTAAAGTGCATTAGAAATGTAGCCAGTAAAAGTTTCATCCTCCTTTTAACTTAAAATGTTGCCCTTAAGAACTGTACAGTTACCAGTCACAGTAGCTAATTTTTTTGTGGCATTGCAGCATTTTTTTGTGTGGCATTCTCATTCTCTGTGCAGTGAATGCTACCAACTCCACAGGAATTCTAAATACTGCTGTTTGATAAGCATCCATTTCAACATGGAATCCAATATAATAAGATTTTGTTCTCTGGATGTTGACCAATGAACAAAGTGTCAGTGTGATTTCCTCAGGAAATATAATTCAGAAGATGGTGCAAAGAGGGCAGAGAATGAGGTATGTCCTCTTTCATGAACCAGTTACCTATATGCAAAGACCACAAGGAAAACTCTGGGAGGAAGGCAACTATAGGAGAGTGTCTTGGTTATTTATATGGGGCTTGATGTGCCTTGTTTTACTTCAACACTTTTCATTAATGGGAATTTATGACAAAAACAGCTTTGCAACAAAATAATAAAAGGATCTAAAATTACCAGGAATTTTAAAAGTTAGTGTTTTTTTCATAATATAATCAACTACCTATATGGTCGGGGGAGGTTAATGTACAAGCTATGCTTCTACCCTATTTTTCACACAGGGCAGGAAGCCTTCTTAAATTGCCATGAAAAAGAGGGTTTGGATAAACAGGTGAATAAAAGATTGTGCACATTTCTGTTGAGGGATATGACCGACCTTCTGTTAACCAGAATTGCAGCAAACAGGTCTATTCTATTAATCAGTGACTATTTCTTTAAAATAATCCTTTCCCCTTGATGGTTGCATTACATTAAATTATTTAGAATTCAGTTTTATGCATGAAATTAAAACATTCAATTACTTATATCTTTAAGGGATAACTTTCTTTAAAGGGGCTGGGACAGAGTGTGAATAATCTTAGGCTGACTCACCACTTAGTAAGCATCCTTACATGGGGCAAATTAGGGAAATAATTGGCGAACAACTAAATGATTAACCAATTAACCAAGTGGCTCATCTCATCAGCTGAGGACAGCTAAAAGAGAAATAGGAAGAGGGGAGAAGGGTAGGCTGCAAGGGAAGACCTGAGAAGTCATGAGTCTCAAAAAGGTAAGAAAGATCTCTTCTCCCCACACCACCCTACTCCTAGGAGTGTAGTAGAGAGAGAGACCCTGGAGCACAGGGCCTGGTGCAAGACCTGAGGCCTGAACCACAGTTAACAAAGGCAGGAAATACTATGAGCCAAAGTCAAGCCCTGTCATAAATCAAATGCCTGCTTACAAATTCACTGTCCAGTACCTGAACTTGGCAAAAACATGGCTGGCATTGCTAAAACACAAATGCTCCTAAGTACTGGGCACTGAGTATTCATGTAAACACATCCCAAAGTACTAGTACAGGTACACCCCAATGTAGAGTTATGGTATAAATAAAATCCTGGGAGATGGTACAGGAACACACCGACCCACAGTAAAAACAAGGATAGGAGGACAGAATGATGGGTGGAGATGTTTTGTTTGAACCAGTAGGTACAAGGGGTAGTGTTGGTAACATGTTGGTAATACATCTGGAGTGTAATAAGAGTGTAATATATAACTTATTTGTATCAATGTATCAAAGAGAAATCAAAGAAGGGGCACCTTTGTCCAACCGAGGGGGCAGCAGAAAGTCCTGTTGCTGACTCATCTGAGCCCATTGTCACGGGCATACATGTGTTAGCGTACCTGTAGACACGGATCCAGGGAGCTAGGCCCATGCTTCGTAGGCAATAAACCTGGCCAAGTGCCTTTGCCCCAAACCGAGTCTGTGGTTTTTCTGGGTAGTGCTATCTAGGTCTGCTGGGCCAGCTAGCTGCACAGAGCTGGTCCAGCACACGGAGAGAAGACACACATGCATGCCAACTGACAACAGGGAGAATGTAAGAACCTTGAGCTTTGGGGAATTTTTTCTGTTATTTCACACTGTAAATAAAGCATTTGGTGTTGAAGTTGCCATGAGTTCTGTGGAAGAATTATTTGCAGTACAGAATTCAGGGTGAGGGAACCCTGTCCTGTGACAGCTGCTCAACTCAGCCTCCTCTTCTGGGTGTGAAATTCTGGAGGTAACTGAACATACATCAAGTTGTTAGAAATCTATAGGCTATTAGTTGCAGGAAAAAGTTTCACCTGCAAAACAGGATCCTTTTTCTGAAACAATAGCTTCCTGGCAGCTGATAAAAGAGCATAAACCAAACTCAGCAGAGTGAGAAATATAGATCAGTCTTGATGTTTGCAACATATTAAATGGTTGTGTTTGGTTATAAAAAGAATGGCTAGAAATGAATGGCACAGGAGGGAGAGAGAGGGGAAATGGTTTTGTGGGCTGGAAAGCTCAACAGCTCTCTGGCTTTTTTAATAACTGCAAGAAAATGGGAAAGTGGAAAAAGATTTAAAATGCCAAAATTTCACAGGGACGTTTGTCTAAGCCTTATATTCTTCTACAGTTTTTCTGTAGGAAAATACTATATGAAGCAGGGCAAATATATTTTTGCATACCAAAAAGGGTTAGGAAAAATTATAGTGTATGCAAAATTTTCTTGTCCTATTTCCCTCTCAGCCTTGCAAGCAGAAATTAAACATGGCTTATTCTCATGATCTAAAAGAGAATGATAAACAATTCCTGTGATGTAACTTGTACCTTCCAAATCAGTGTTCCATTATATCCCAATAGTATATTACCTTTCTTAATTCTATGATGGGCTAGTAGACTGTTGCCTGCTATTCAGCCATGGCATGCTCAGGACACTAATTCCATCAATTATTGGTGCCACAGTCAAAATGTATTGTTTACTGAGCATTCACCATCAGCTCTGTTAGGAGTTGACACACACTGCACTAAATTGTCCTGGGCGTGCTAGATGAAGAAATGCTATGGGACACCACAGAAAGGCTGTGTCTATTCTACAGTGCTTACACTGGCACAGCTGCACCCGTCAACATAATTAAACCACTCCCAACAAGCGGCGGTAGCTATGTCAGTGGGGGAGAAGCTCTCCCGCTGACATAGCACTGTGCACACTGCCACTTATGTTGGCATAATTTATGTCACTCAGAGGGGTGGAATATTCACACCCCTGAGCGACATAAGTTTTGCTGACATAAGTGGTAGTGTAGACATGGCCTACCTGACCATGGACTTGGAGGCCTGAATATATAATGGAAAAGAGAAAACATGGAAAGCAACATCTCCGAGAGAAAATTTTTAAGACCTGACTCTTCCAGGCTTACATTTAAACTGTTTTCCCCCTGTAGTGAGGCGGTGTGGTGCCCCACCACCCTGCCGAGGGACGAACCCCCCCAGATACCAAAGTGGGCGGAGCCAATGGATCGTGCGCCTGCCTCACAGAGGTCAAGGTGCAGGACAGGAACTAGAAAAGCCCAACCCTGGAGCTCAGTTGGGCCACAGCAGCTGGAGAGGCCAGATGCCATGGCCTGGCTCTGACTTGGGAGACCCCAGCAAGCCATGGCTGACCTGAGGACTGGCTGGACCAGCCGAGGCCTGATGCTGATCGACACCCAGAGGATCAGCCGAGCCTACCCCTCGCCGGCTACCCAGAGGATCAGCCGAGCCTACCCCTCGCCGGCTACCCAGAGGATCAGCCGAGCCTACCCCTCGCCGGCTACCCAGAGGATCAGCCGAGCCTACCCCTCGCCGGCTACCCAGAGGATCAGCCGAGCCTACCCCTCGCCGGCAACCCAGAGGATCAGCCGAGCCTACCCCTCGCCGGCGACCCAGAGGATTAGCCGAGCCTACCCCTCGCCGGCGACCCAGAGGATCAGCCGAGCCTACCCCTCGCCGGCGACCCAGAGGATCAGCCAAGCCTACCCCTCGCCGGCGACCCAGAGGATCAGCCGAGCCTACCCCTCGCCGGCGACCCAGAGGATCAG
The DNA here is from genome assembly GCF_009764565.3 of Dermochelys coriacea. NCBI lineage: Eukaryota > Metazoa > Chordata > Testudines > Dermochelyidae > Dermochelys > Dermochelys coriacea. The sequence continues at coordinate 190,533,822 of NC_050069.1, read as the reverse complement.
CCGAGCCTACCCCTCGCCGGCGACCCAGAGGATCAGCCGAGCCTACCCCTCGCCGGCGACCCAGAGGATCAGCCGAGCCTACCCCTCGCCGGCGACCCAGAGGATCAGCCGAGCCTACCCCTCGCCGGCGACCCAGAGGATCAGCCGAGCCTACCCCTCGCCGGCGACCCAGAGGATCAGCCGAGCCTACCCCTCGCCGGCTACCCAGAGGATCAGCCGAGCCTACCCCTCGCCGGCAACCCAGAGGATCAGCCGAGCCTACCCCTCGCCGGCTACCCAGAGGATCAGCCGAGCCTACCCCTCGCCGGCGACCCAGAGGATCAGCCGAGCCTACCCCTCGCCGGCGACCCAGAGGATCAGCCGAGCCTACCCCTCGCCGGCGACCCAGAGGAGCTGCCGAGCCTACCCCTCGCCGGCGACCCAGAGGAGCTGCCGAGCCTACCCCTCGCCGGCGACCCAGAGGAGCTGCCGAGCCTACCCCTCGCCGGCGACCCAGAGGAGCTGCCGAGCCTACCCCTCGCCGGCGACCCAGAGGAGCTGCCGAGCCTACCCCTCGCCGGCGACCCAGAGGAGCCCATGGTGCTGGAACCCTCCGAGGACACAACCCTGACCCAGGTACCCTATGAGGGGGGAGTCCGGAAGTAGCCTGGGGGCAGCTGACCCCAGTCTGGCTGCAGCACTGCCAGAGCCAATGTCCGTGTGTTGTGGCCAGGATTCCCACTGACATAGCAGCAGGTCTTCGACCGCTGCTAGGGCCCCGGGCTGGGACGCAGTGGAGTGGGTGGGCCTGCATTCCCCCCACCACCACCCATCTCGCGGGTGGCAGTCTCCTCCTCCCCCTGGTTGCTAAAGCCATGGCCTGGGCTTATGTTGAACAGCCTGAGCCCCTGACTGTTTATTTGCTTCCCCGTCCTGACCCAGGGCCTGGGCTTATACTGAACTGCTTGTGGGACCCAGCCTGAAGGTCTGGGCCATAGACTGGGTATTCCCCAACCCAGCGGAGAGTGGAGTGAGGTGGTGTGGTGCCCCACCACCTTGCCGAGGGACGAGCCTCAGCTGAGTTCCCTTACACCCCCCAGTTAGAAACATTTTTCTTGGTCATAAATCATCTTTTGCGCCATATGAACCAATGTGAAAATTTCTTCCAAAAACAAGAATTTTTGCACCCAGGTGGTATTCAGGCAAAGTTAAAAAGAAGTGCTGGCTTCATTTTGGATTTGAAAATGTTTACTCAGCTAGAGTCCTAACATTTAATCCCACATTGTCCTTTGATGGTCAATGATTTTTCCCTTAGATGTCACTTGCACCTTGATTTTTGACACCACAAACAATTCCAAATGAGAGTGATGTTATATACACAGGATGAGAGTAAAATAGGAGTGAGGAGAAAATGGATGGTGTTTCAGCAAGTTCTTGCTTAAGCATTACACTGATCCTGCAAACGCTTACTCAGAGGTGAAAGTAAACCAGTATGGTCTGGTACGGCGTACCGGCAAGAACAAGTATGCTGTGCTGGACTGGACCAGCTTCCCCAGGCTGGTGTTTTAAAGGGACCTGGGCTCCCCACAGTGGCCAGAGCCCCGGGCCCTTTAAAGTGCCACCTGAGCCCCGCTGCTGGAGCCCCTGGGGTAGCAGTGGCAGGGCTCTGGCGGAGCTTTAAAGGGCCTGGGGCTCCAGCTGCTGCGGGGAGTC